>NC_064858.1:88951642-89551642 GCF_024139225.1 Suncus etruscus
GGTGCTGGTGATTTAGAGCGAATTAAATGCAAAACAAGTGTCTTACTTTACTTCTGTACTATAATTCCAAAACTAAAAACAGGTACCAAATTATTTTCTAACCAACATTGTATTAGCTCCAATATTTATTCATAAGGAGCCAGAGAGTTAGTCCAATGCATAAGGAGCTTGTCTTGTATACAGCTAACCTTGATTCAATCCCTGAAACCAAACAGTCCCTCAGCCACCAAGGAACAGCCAGGATCAATCCCTGAGTGTCACCCCCTTCCAGGGCAAAATGCTAATTTTACCTGGTCAGACCTGCCTACATCTGCGAGTGGTTTATGAAAGGGAACAAAAGTATTGCCCCAGGGGCAGAAAGGGGATTTAGGAGGAGAAGCCTGGGGAGAAAGGATGGTTGAGGTAGAGATGATAGAAATAGGTTGAGATGCTGGGTGGCCAAAGGAGCCTGCTCAAAAGGTTAGATTAAGGCTACACATGGTGGCTATGGATTGTAATAAAGTCTTGTCTCCTGAAACTTTATGATTGCCTGTGGATCATTTCCCCACCACTACACTGAACCTTCAGACCTGCTGGCTGTAGGGGTTGCAGGCACTTGGCCTGAGTTGGCAGAGAAAGGCCTCACCATCCATCCACCATCATCCACAATCATCCAGGACTCAATAATTAATAATTAATTCTACACCTGAGCAGTGAACTAGGAATGAACTCTGAGCACTGTTGGTGGGACTCCAAAATAAACAAAGGAAGAAACCCATTTTTTATTCTCCTTACTTTGTCTTTAGAGATGTCCATTTAGATTGTCTGTTACTCTTCAAATTTAGTTGTCAATTTACTAATTGTGAGTTGTTTCTTGTATATATTTTGTTATCTTACCAAGTAGTAATGTGCAAACAATGTTTATATATAGTAATTTATTTTCTGATTTTTGAGAAGTTTGAAGAAGTGTCTTTAATTTGATGTAGCTTATTTGGTTTTTTTTGCCTTGTCTATTTTGCCTTTGAAGCTGAATGCCTCCCCCAAACACATTCTTTAAGGTTAGTATTGAGGAATTTATTACTTTTTTTTCTATGTAATTTATGATTTCAGGGCTTACATGCAAGTCTCTAATTTTTAGACATAGCATTTGGATATAGTTTTGCCCTTTGACATGTTCCTGTACAGTTTCCCAAATGCATTTTATTATAGAATCATTTATTACTTCATTATAAACACTTGGAGATATTTTTGTAAATTAGTTGTCTTTCTATAGGTTTGTATATAAGCTGTCAGTTTTGTTCAGTTGATCAGTGGGTCTGTTTTTATTCCAGTATCATGCTGATTTAATTCTATTGTGGCAAGTGCTATTTTATTTTAGGAAATATTAGGAAGTGAAAGCTGGACTTAATAGACATGTGCATACTTTTCAACCCACCAAAAGTCAAAAGAACAATCTTTTCTTTGTACATATATCCATACATTCACGCCTAAAATGTACAACGAATAATGTACAAAAATATAATTCAGGTTAAACCACATACTGGGACACATAATGTGTAAATTAATTCATAGAGATCACAATGCTATGAAATCACACTCAACTATAGAATGAAAGTTGAGAAAAGTCAATCATTTGGAGAATAAACAACATGATATTGAAAAACCATTGAAATAGTGAACAAATGAAAGAATTAAAATAATTTCTACAAATAAACAAAACAAAAAAAGAGGAGCTATCAGAACCTATGAAGCATACACAAGTACACATATTCAGACGTGGAGCATGAAGGATAGTACTAAGGGTAGGGTACTTGGTCTTGCACATGACATGTATAAACTCCCAGATGTGATTCCTGAGCTCAGAGCCAGTCTCAGAGTCAAGTCTCTGGGAACTTCTGGATGTGTCCCTTCTGCCCCAAATACTCAGAGGTAAGTTCATAACAACACAACTTAGATAAGGACATAAAATTCAATAAACAATTTAACCTTAGATTTAGAGGAACTAAAAAAAGTCAGACTTTAAAACCAACATATTTATAATTCCATTTACATGAAATGTTGAGAAAAGGCAAAAGCTTTAGAAACAAATTTATTTAGTGTTCACTTATGGCTAGGGATAGAGGAGCTGGTAGAAGTTGGAAATGACGTTTAATGTGTACAATATTTCTTTAGCAGTGATAAAAAATGTTCTAAAAAACATTGACTTATGTGGTTAAGTGGGTGAGTTGTATGAAGCACAAACTGTTTATCAATAAAACTGCTACTAAAGAAAAACTACTTGAGAAGCTTATCTTTCTTGTATGAAACATACTCTTCTGAGATTTTTTTTATTTTCTCTAAATCACTTGAATATATGACTCATGTCTAAGGCATGAGGCCCTTTCTAGGAAATATAGTCTCAAGTAACTTAATTATGTTGTATTTACCAAGTTGTATGAAGATCAGTAATTGTTTCCTAGTAGTTATGCTCAGAAGAAATAAAGGTGTTTAGATTCATGGCTTTGTACTTATGTCAAGTGCTAAATGTTAAACAAAAGCACAAACAACTAATATAGTTAATGTGAGAGAACTTCATGTTATCTTGATAAATATGAACTTTAAGAAGTTGTATAGTTGTTAATAGTTGAGGAGTGTCTTTTAAAATCATTGAAATCATCTTGAGAGTGATAAAGTATTTCTTATCACTCTAAGTTGTTCTTTGTGCTGAGGTGATTTAATTTAATTGTTAATGGTTAATTATGGTTATTGTTTTTATTGCTTGAGGGGAAGCACACTCAGAAATGCTCAGGGATTACACCTGACAGTGTTTTGGGGACCATATAGTGGGTATTTTGGGGACCATATTTCTTGAGACTTTTTATTTGTATAATTAATTTTGATTCTGTGTATTTTGTTTGTTGTTGAGGAACCATACCCAAACAGTGCTCAGAGCTTGCTTACCTCTGGATCAGTGTTCATGGATCATTTCTGGCAAAGAGCAAGTGACCATATGTGGTGCCAGGGATAGAAACTTGCTAGGCGATGTGTCAGGCAAAGTTCCTACCTTCTGTACAATCTCTGAAAATTCTGCTTGTAATTTTTTTTCTAAATTCTATTTTCTTTTTCATCTTATGGTCCTGGTTACAGTACTTTACTTACACGAGCTTAAAAATTAATCTTTATTTCCTTGCACATTGACCCCCACATACTCATTAAATTAAACTTCTCTTCTAGTTTATTAAAATAATCAGGCGTTTGAAGAGATTTTGCTAAAGGCTTAAAGAAACTGGAGAAATAGTGTATTATAGAGTTGCTTGTCTTCCTTTCTTCTCACATTGTCTATTAGCAGCTATTTTCTTTTCTCAAGCCTTCATTCATAGTAACCTTCACAGTTTCCCAAATCACTTAACATAGAGAACAACTTGATTCACTAAATTATCTTGGCAAGACTCCAGTTATAATTTTGCATATTTGAAGTATTCAAGACTCATGTCTTTCCTAAAACAATAGCATATTTTTATCCTGTATTTCCCTCTGGCTAGCATAGAGTGGCTGACTGAGACTTTGTCATTTTACTTTTTTCAATTGCTTAGTCTTGTCAAGTTCTGAATAGATAGTGATTTATTACTTCTTTAATGTAAACTATTAGTTCCCTTTTTAAGTCAAATGGTAAAAATAGATTTTATTTGTAAATAATATTTATTTTTATTATATAATAATATTTTTTCTGATTTTTTTATAATAGTTGTCAACCTTGTTTTACCAAGGCTCACCAATTTAAACATAGGTGCCATTTATTTCAAATTATATTTCTATGATGTGATGATTAGCCAAACAATTATATCAGTGAACTGTGCTGGTCAACTTAATCACTCACTATATGAACTACACATTTTACTTTTATGAAACCTCTATGCACATCTATACACATACATTCTACAAAAGAAAATCATTTTTTAAAGCTAGACCACCTAGTGAAGAACTCAATCACAACTCTTTTCTACATGTCATTCCACATTTCCAATTACTAAGTTTTTACTATTCTATTCTCATTTCTCATACTCATTAGTGGTTCTTTGCTCTAAGAACTACTCATTGATTTTTCTTAAATTAGGTTTTTCATCTTGTATTTATTTTAAAAAAAAAACACCTCCCTGACTACTTCACTCTACTTGCTATAATTTAAACTTATTTATTTGCATGTTTAACCTATTTAGTACCCTCTGTTTGACTAGAAAACTCCAAGAACACACACTCAAATCACTATTATTCTAGACTCTCTCACTTTTGTTACATATATAAATATTTTCCAAATATTGACATAAATAAACTTAACGAGGAAATGGGATGCAAATGACAATATGCACTGTATTATGTGTGAATCCTTGGCCAAGAAAATGAACATTGTTGCTGACCCAAGGTTATGGAGTTTTGGCTGGTTTTTTGTTTTACAGAGACATAACCCTGACACACATACACTTAATTATCTTAGAGTGTCATTCTACCTCTTAACTGCAGATATTGGCTTTTATAAAGAATTACTTGCTTGTTTACCTGCTTATAGACCACCGTTTTGTCATTTGTTTCTTATAGCAAGCTTGTTAGATAACCTTTAAAGATGTCCTGTATTTGTGACCAGTGGTGGACACATCCCAGGGAATTAACAATTAAAACTAATCAGTCAAGACCAGTGAAAAGGACTTCCTTAAAGCTATAGACTCTGAAAACTATCCTTATTGACAAAGACTAAAGACAAGGCTTTTTCTGTCTTAAATAAGCTTGTGATTGTAACCATATTTCTTACGATTGTGACATTGTGTTTGGCTTAGCTATTTGCTCATCTCCTATAGAAAAATGTACTCCACACTTTAAAAAGACAGGAAGAAGCTTGTTTGGGGCTGCTCTGTGCCTTCCTTTGCGTGAAGTACAATCTCTGCAAGGCTAATAAAGAATTGCTGACTTAAGCTTTGCCAGTGTGCCAGTGCTTCTGTCCTTACCAACCCGGGACATAACATGCTTAAGAAATGCATTGTATTTGGACATTGATGAATAACATTTGTGTTGTACTTAATTTATGAACATTAATTTGTTCAAAGTGTTTTGTAGTGAGTGGTTAAGTTTATATAACAGCTTTCCCAAGCAAGATAAACTAATTGCCTTTTTTGTGTGGAAAATATCAAATTTGACCTTATATCAGGCTAAAATGTTCACTAGTACATTTAATCAGAGTCAGAAAGTACTATCCTGGTGAAGTTCTGTACGTGTATATTCCGAAATTACTCTCTTACATAACATTAAGTCATGCCATTTAACAACTGTGTGTAACAATCTGCAAGTCAATAGTCCATAATATATTTTTCTACCATTTATCATAACATGAATCACAAGGTTATATTGTTAAAGAATATTTTGAGAAAAATGGAGTCCATGTGAAAAACGAATGTACTTGAAATAGAGTTCTTATTCAAAAAATAGTTTTGCTTGATAGGACATTAAAGTATGAATGGAAGCTTTGTACATATTGATTATGTGTCATCATTTGTCTTGTTAGCATTTTAACATAACACTCATAATTTGGCAGAGTATAAACAGTACTTGAAGTAAGAGGGTACAAATGTAAAGTTAGAGAGATTCTTTGGTGGTTTTATGCTACTCAATGCAATAACAACTAAATTATTCTCATTTAGAATGCATTGATTTTCTGTCTGTAGGGAATTCTAATTACCTTCATGATAAGAGACATGTAGGCTTACTTCTCCACTGAATGCACAGCTCTTTATATTTTATGCTGCCTCCAGCTATCACTTTTTTAAACCAATATCTTTATTTTAACTCTGAGGGATTTAAATCAAATAAATCAAGAAGTTGTAAGTGTAATGAGTTACCTTCACAAAGGAATCACATTTTGAAGTTTGGGCAATGAGTCACTTTGACATTTAAAAAGCAATTCAGAGGACACATATCAAATCATAGGAAGAGTCTCTGAAATTTTTTTCATATCTTTCCAGAAGTAATT
The DNA here is from genome assembly GCF_024139225.1 of Suncus etruscus. Classification (NCBI taxonomy): domain Eukaryota; kingdom Metazoa; phylum Chordata; class Mammalia; order Eulipotyphla; family Soricidae; genus Suncus; species Suncus etruscus. Next base: position 88,957,617 of record NC_064858.1, read on the forward strand.
TTTTTCAATTCCTCTTTCCACGACATAAAAGTGAGTCAACTACATTCCTCTGATTTCATCTGTAATTCTGTGGCTTTTAAGTTGTTAACCCCTAAATTCCCATCCTTTTTGCACATTCAATCTCATGCCCACACATTAGACAGTTCTATAAAATTTCCACTTACTAACTTAATTTATGCCTTCCTTGTAATTAATAATAACAATATTAAAAAACTTCTGTTAATCTTATTAAACTTTCATTTTCTTTATCCCTACCTCCTTTTTAAACATAACAATATTATCATCATCTATTTTCTTTTTTTTCTCACTTTTTTGAGCTAGCTTTTTAAAATGAAATGTAGCCAAGTACTTCTTTAAATTTGCTTAAAATTAACCTTCCTATCTCTTACAACATTCACCTGATGTACCATATGTGCATATATCTTCTGAAAAAACTTCCAGTATAGATTCTTAAGTGGCAGGTTTCCCTGCATAGTTACTTAAGTTCCATAAGATTTTACGTACCTGTATTCTGTACATTTAATTGGAAAACATCCAATTGTTTTCAGGACTAACTCCTCACTCTGCACGCAGGGATCATTCCCTGTAGGGTTTTAAGGGAAAATATTCTGTGTTGAGAAAACAAATTGGGTCAGTTGAATTCCATGGAAATAGGTGGTTTACCTGCTGTACTGTTTTTCTAGACCCCCAGATTCTTGTACAGATTGCTGTATCTTGTTGAACTTATTGTTTGTTGGTTACCTCAAAACATTTTTGGGGGGGAACCAAACTGGATAGATGCTCAGGGGTTAGTTACTCTTGACTATGAGTCCAGAAATCGCTGATGGGATGCTGAGGATCAAACCCAGGTCCTACCTGGGTCACTGGTTTGCAAGGCAAATACCTTATTGTTCCAGCCCCTATTTTATGGACAATATTATAGGAGTCATTTTTGGGTTGGCTGTTACTTCTGCCATTGCTGCTCTCAGTTATTTCAGTCAAGTATACTCAGGTCTGGAACCAAAGTCTCTTCAAACGCTGCTGTAATCTAAAACCAAAACAATAAAATGATGCTGCAGAAATCCTTATTCCCTAAAGGTGGAATACCAAGGAAGACCTTTTGAAATTCACTCCCAACCTTACCTTATAAGGACTAGGTGCCAAAATGAGACTATCACAAACTAGGTCTACTCTGAGATCCAGGAGTCTATCCAAAATCACCCCAAAGCTGACATTTTGAGAAATCTGCTTTTTTGATCAGTCTGGATTTAGCCGACTTAATTTTTTTCCCTGTTTTTGGAGAAATAATACACTGGCTTTTATATGCTCTATTTCTGCTGTGCAATTCTGTGGGAATTTTCCCAATAATAGAGGATTGAATTCATCCATACACTCCCCTGTTTTATACTGTTTTATATTCTACAAATCTCAATTTGATATTTTTTTCTGATTCTTAATTTATTTGAATTATAAATAAAACTTTCATCTAATTTTGGTTAAGAGTACATAATATGGGGCCGGAGAGATAGCATGGAGGTAGTGCCTCCATGCATGCAGAAGGTCGGTGGTTCAAATCCTGGCATCCCATATAGTCCTCAGAGCCTGCCAGGAGCGATTTCTGAGCCAGGAGTAACCCATGAGCGCTGCTGGGTGTGACCCCCAAACAAAACAAAACAAAACAAATAAAACAACAAAAAAAGAGTGCACAATTTAAGTTCATAGTACATAATGCTATCCAGGATTTATAATACATCATGATTATCAGTTCATGCATGATCTTCTTGTAATGGGTTGCCACAAAGAAGGGTAACCATCTTGTCGCCAGATCACTATTTCACACAAGCTCCATAGAAGTAATCAGTCATATCCAGAGACAGGGACCTCCTTATGAATATGACTAACTGCTGTTAAAATGACCTTGCAACCTTAACTGCATCTACCATTATTGTGAACCTACTTTATACTTGTGCACATCTGCTCTATGAAGATATAATCACTCTTCAAAAACGTTTGGAAAATCTGTGATAAAAGCTGCACCATGCTCCACCCGGGATGAAGTACAGTCATCCTGTAGCTATAAAGAATACCTGATTAAGCTTTGCAAATTCTTCCATCCTTGTCGTACTGGGCATAACATTCTTAATTGATCTTATTGATTATTTATTTATTTATTTATTTATTTATTTATTTATTTATTTATTTATTTATGTTTTAGGTTCAGTCCTGGAGGAGCCTGAAGCTTCCTTCTGGCTCTACATTAAGAGCTTGTGATGCCGTAAGTGGTAATGGGATCCAACCCCAGCAGGCTATTTTCAAGGCTAACACCTTATCTGTTATAATATATATCTGCCTATGGTTCTCCTATTTTATATAATTAATACATATAATCCATATAATGAACAGCAATGAGTATATAATTTATCTCAAAATCTAAAATTTTTCAAATAATTTATGTATATGTATATATTTCTCTGACTCAAAACCTTTTATTCCTGTTCATTTCTAATTTCTTTAGTAGGACTGACAATAGTTTAAATGCTTTATATAATATATAGTTTTTTTGGGGAAACCTCAAGTTTAAGGTCAGGGAGCATATGAATTTCTCCTTAAAATAGGCTGAATTCAATGGTGGATACAGTGAAAATTGAGCTCAGTAGTTGGGGCAACCAGGGTAAAAAGGCAACCAGGGTGATATTTGGGGGCGAGATCATGTAGGGCCATGTACTGAACTCAGGACCTCAAGGACTCAAGACTTTCACAGCCCTAAACCTTTCTTTAGGTAGTTTAGAAAAAAACCCTCAAAAAACCATTTTTATATTTATAAAGTACAATATTGGCATAGTATATATGGTTAAAATAATTTTCTTAAACTTCATTTAATGTCTTGGAATGTTCTAGTATGTAAATATGCCAAAGATATCTAATCTTTAGACTTAGGGAATATTTGGGGTTGTCTCTATGCTTATTTGTTATACTTAATATTTATATACTCCAGAAATATTTGTCCACGTCTCTTGGGGAAAATATAATAGTTTCTCATAATGATATTGCAATCATAACTAAGTCTTGAAGAAAATAAACATATTTCCCTTCTGATATAATTTCAAATTGATTTCCAAAAATTTAGACTAACAGTGGATAGACTCAATATAAAATCATTTCCAATTTTATTAGAGGCATATAAGTTTATCATGGCTCTGTATACATTCTACATCATGGAATTAAACTATGAATCAATGCTTACTAAAATGAGCAAACCACGCTCTTGATTTTCAACTTCTTGATTAGTATTTATTATATGAAATATATTATTTATAGATGTATTTATTTAATTCTGTGAAATGTTTATGCTTATGCTGCATTTTTCTGCTTATTGTATATCTTTGTATTGTGTAAACTGACTTTCTATAATCAGAACCACTTAATTTTAATAAAGTGAAATTTATTATATTTATTTTGTAACTGATTATGTCTTACTTAAGAAAACAAGCCGGGATTAGATGTTTTTTTTTTGCAAAGTTCTGTCAGTGCCCTGTATATTTTGGATATTAGCCCCTTATCTGAAGGATGTTGGGTGAATAGTTTCTCCCACTCAGTGGGTGACTCTTGTATCCTGGGCACTATTTCTTTTGAGGTGCAGAAGCTTCTCAGTTTAATGTATTCCCATCTGTTAATCTCTGCTTCCACTTGTTTGGAAAGTGCAGTTTCCTCCTTGATACCTTTAGTCTCAAAGTCATGGAGTGTTTTACCGACGTGTTGTTCTATATACCTTATGGTATCTGGTCTGATATCAAGGTCTTTAATCCATTTGGATTTTACCTTCGTACATGATGTTAACTGGGGGTCTATGTTCGCTTTTTTGCAAGTCACTAACCAGTTCTGCCAGCACCACTTGTTGAAGAGATTTTCTCTGCTCCACTTAGGATTTCTTGCTCCTTTGTCAAAAATTAGGTAATTGTATGCATGGGGAATGTTCTCTGAGAACTCAAGCCTATTCCACTGATCTGAGGGTCTGTCTTTATTCCAATACCATGTTGTTTTAATAACTATTGCTTTGTAGTACAGTTTAAAGTTGGGGAAAGTAATGCCTCCCATTTTCCTTTTCCCTAGGAGTGCTTTAGCTATTCGAGGATGTTTATTGTTCCAGATGAACTTCATAAGTGTTTGATCCACTTCTTTGAAGAATGTCATGGGTATTTTTAAGGGGATCGCATTAAATCTGTATAATGCTTTGGGGAGTATTGCCATTTTAATGATGTTAATCCTGCCAAGCCATGAGCAGGGTAAGTGTTTCCATTTCCGTGTGTCCTCTCTTATTTCTTGGAGCAGGGCTTTATAGTTTTCTTTGTATAGGTCCTTCACGTCTTTGGTCAAGTTGACTCCAAGATATTTGAGTTTGTGTGGCACTATTGTGAATGGGATTGCTTTCCTGACTTCCATCTCTTCCCTATTATTATTGGTGTATAAAAAGGCCATTGATTTCTGTAGGTTGATTTTGTAGCCTGCCACCTTGCTATATGAATCTATTATTTCTAGAAGCTTTTTGGTAGAGTCTTTAGGGTTTTCTAAGTAGAGTATCATGTCATCTGCAAACAATGAGAGCTTGACTTCTTCCTTTCCTATCTGAATTCCCTTGATATCTTTTTCTTGCCTGATCGCTATAGCAAGAACTTCCAGTACTATGTTGAAGAGGAGTGGTGAGAGAGGACAGCCTTGTCTTGTACCCGAATTTAGAGGAAAGGCTTTTAGTTTTCTAATCCCATCAAAAAATGGGGAGAAGAAATGAACAGACACTTTGATAAAAAAGAAATACAAATGGCCAAAAGACACATGAAAAAATGCTCCTCGTCACTAATCATCAGAGAGATGCAAATCAAAACAACGATGAGATACCACCTCACACCACAGAGATTGGCGCACATCACAAAGAATGAGAACAATCAGTGCTGGCGGGGATGTGGAGAGAAAGGAACTCTTATCCACTGCTGGTGGGAATGCCGTCTAGTACAGCCTCTATGGAAAGCGATATGGAGGTTTCTTCAAAAACTGGAAATTGAGCTCCCATTCGACCCAGCTTTTCCACTCCTAGGGATATACCCTAGGAGCACAAGAATACAATACAAAAACCCCTTCCTCACACCTATATTTATTGCAGCACTATTCACAATAGCCAGGCTCTGGAAACAACCAAGATGCCCTTCAACAGACGAATGGCTAAAGAAACTGTGGTATATATACACAATGGAATATTATGCAGCCGTCAGGAGAGATGAAGTCATGAAATTTTCCTATACATGGATGTACATGGAATCTATCATGCTCAGTGAAATAAGTCAGAGGGAGAGAGAGAGACGCAGAATAGTCTCACTCATCTATGGGTTTTAAGAAAAATAAAAGTCATTTTTGTAACAATCCTCAGAGACAATTAGAGGAGAGCTGGAACACCAGCTCACTCCATGAAGCTCACCACAAGAGTGGTGAGCACAGTTATAGAAATAACTACACTGAGAACTACCATAATCAAGTGAATGAATGAGGGAACTGGAAAGCCTGTCTGGAGTACAGGTGGGGGTGGGGTGGGATGGAGGGAGATTTGGGACTTTGGTGGCGGGAATGTTGCACTGGTGAAGAGGGGTGATCTTCATATGACTGAAACCTTATCACAATCATTTATGTAATCAAGATATTCAAATAAAGAGAAAAAAATGGAAAAAAAAAGAAAACAAGCCGGGATCTAGATCCATTGCACAGTCTGTAAGGCACTTGCCTTGCATATGACTGGCTCAGGTTTGATCCTTGCCGACATATATGGCATATATGGTTCCTTGAGCTCAACAGAAGTGATTTCTGATTGTGATCAAAAGTAAGCCCTGAGAATTGTTGGTTATGGCCTAAAATATTTAGTCAATCAGCCAATAAGGCATTCCATATACCAATTTGAGAACTACAATTGTGTATTTTTTCTAAAAAATAAAAATAAAAGTGTCTAGAGAGATAATAATACAGCTGTTAAGAGATTGTTTTTGCATATACTTAATTTAAGTTTAATAGGGAACCAAATATGGTTTATTGATCATTTCCCAAGTGATTTTCTAGCAAAGGCCAAGAATATTCTCTAAGAAAAGCCAAGTGTTTCCAAACTATCCTTTATTCCTAATTTACATTAATACTTTGAGGGGAAAATAAAAATCATCTTTAACAAGTGATATTGGTAGAATAAATTAACCACATGCAAAAAATTAATCTGCAATTACGTTATAGATAAAAGTTAATTAAAATTTATTAGATACTTTGATATTAGGTCAGAATCCTTGTAATATCTTTAGAAAATATAGCAGAACTCTTAATAATACTGAGAAGTCTTACTAATTTGACTTTGTTATTAGTAAGACAAAGCAAAAACATCAAATAGAATTACATCAAACTAAAATGCTCTTAATTGTAAAATAAATTATGCCTTAAACAAAATAAATTTTATTGAATGGGAGAAAAATATTCTACAATCTTGCATCTGACAGAGTGTTCCTAGTCAAGATGTATAAAGCATTCACAATCTCAACAACAAAAATTAAATCAATAGCTTCATTTAAAAATGGGAGATATGCTAAATAGATACTTCTTTAAAGAAGATATATCGATGGCCAACAGGCATATGAAAAGTGTTCAAAATCAGTGTAATAGTTACAATATCAGTTATAATGTCCTATATTTAAGGGTCCATGATTCATTCAATTTTGGTGGAAGTGTAGTAAGAGATTACCAGTAGACATTCACTGTGGGAATTACCAGTGACACAAATTATTTTGGACAAAAGAATGGATAGTTCGGTGTGGCTGTGTAACAACTACTATTTTTAATACTGTCATCCCTATAGAAAACACCAATTTATATGCCTATGTTTATATGAACCAATGTGCATGTTCAGAAACAAAAAAAAAAAAACAGCAATGATCAACTAGTCTCATGAACTTACTAAACCTTCTGGTAATGATTTACTGACCTCATTACAAATTTTCTTGTTTCAGTCTTTATATATTTTTTCTTTATTTAAACATCTTGATTACAAATATGATTGTGATTAGGTTTCAGTCATGTAAAGAACACCCCTCATTACCAGTGCAACATTTCCACCACCAATGTCCCAAGTCTCCCTCCATCCCACCCCACCCCACCTGTATACTAGATAGGCTTTCCAGTTCCCTCATTAATTCACATGATTATGGTAGTTCTCAGTGTAGTTATTTCTTATAACTGCACTCATCACTCTTTGTGGTGAGCTTCATGAAGTGAGCTGGAAGTTCCAACCCTCCTCTCATTGTCTCTAAGGATTTTTGCAAAAATGACTTTTATTTTTCTTAAAACTCATAGATGAGTGAGACTATTTTGCGTCTCTCTCTCCCTCTGACCTATTTTACTCAGCATGACAGATTCCATGTACATTCATGTATAGGAAAATTTCATGACCTGATCTCTCCTGACAGATGCATAATAGTCCATTGTGTATATGTACAATGTTTCTTTAGCCATTCATTTGTTGAAGGGCATCTTGATTGTTTCCAGAGCCTGGTTATTCTGAATAGTGCTGCAATAAATATAGGTGTGAGGAAGAGGTTTTTACATTGTATTCTTGTGTTCCTAGGGTATATCCCTAGGAGTGGAATAGCTAGGTCGAATGGTAGCTCAATTTCAAGGTTTTGGAGAAATCTCCATATTGCTTTCTATAGAGGTTGGACTAGAGGGCATTCCCACCAGCAGTGGGTAAGAGTTCCTTTCTCTCTACATCCCCGCGAGCACTGATTGTTCTCATTCTTTGTGATATGTGCCAATCTCTGTGGTGTGAGATGGTATCTTATCGTTGTTTTGATTTGCATCTCTCTGATGATCAGTGATGAGGAGCATTTTTTCATTTGCCTTTTGGCCATTTGTATTTCTTTTTTATCCAAGTGTCTGTCCATTTCTTCTCTGCATTTGTTGATGGGATTAGATGTTTTTTTTTCTTGTAAAGTTCTGTCAGTGCCCTGTATATTTTGGATATTAGCCCCTTATCTGAGGGGTATTGGGTAAATAGTTTCTCCCACACGGTGGGTGGCTCTTGTATCCTGGGCACTATTTATTTTGAGGTGCAGAAGCTTCTCAACTTAATGTATTCCCATTTGTTTATCTCTGCTTCCACTAGTATGGAGAGTGCAGTTTCCTCCTTGAAGATGCCTTTAGTCTAAACATCATGGAGTGTTTTTCCTACGTGTTATTCTATATACCGTATGGTATCAGGTTTTATATCTAGGTCTTTAATCCATTTGGATTTTACCTTCATATATGATGTCAACTGGGGGTCTATGTTTGCTTTTTTGCAAGTGGCTAACCAGTTCTGCCAGCACCACGTGTTGAAGAATTTTTTCCTGCCCCACTTAGGATTTCTTGCTCCTTTGTCAAAGATTAGGTGATTGTATGTCTGGGAAACATTGCCTGAGAACTCAAGCCTATTCCACTGATCTGAGTGTCTGTCTTTATTCCACCACCATGCTGTTTTGATAACTATTGATTGGTAGTACAGTTTAAAGTTGGGGAAAGTAATGCCTCACATTTTCCTTTTCCCTCAGAGTGCTTTAGCTATTCGAGGGTGTTTATTGTTTCAGATAAACTTTATAAGTGTTTGATCCACTTCGTTGAAGAATGTCCTGGGTATATTTAGAGGGAATACATTAAATCTGTACAATGCTTTGAGGAGTCTTGCCATTTTAATGATGTTAATCCTGCCAATCCATGAGCAGGGTATGTGTTTCCATTTCCATGTGTCCTCTCTTATTTCTTGGAGTAGGGCTTTATAGTTTTCTTTTTATAGGTCCTTTACATCTTTGGTCAAGTTGACTCCAAGGTATTTGAGTTTGTGTGGCAATAATGTGAATGTGGTTGCTTCTTGACGTCCATCTCTTCCCTATCATTATTGGTGTATAAAAAGGCGATCGATTTCTGTGTGTTAATTTTGTGACCTGCCACCTTGATATGAGTCTATTGTTTCTAGAAGCTTTTTGATAGAGTCTAAAGACTCTAAAAAACCTAAAGGGTTTTCTAGGTAGAGTATCATATCACCTGCAAACAATGAGAGCTTGACTTCTTCCTTTCCTATCTGGATTCCCTTGATATCTTTTTCTTGCCTGATTGGTCTAGCAAGTACTTCCAGTACTATGTTGAAGAGGAGTGGTGAGAGTGGACAGCCTTGTCTTGTACCAGAATTTAGAGGAAAGGCTTTTAGTTTTTCTCCATTGAGGATAATATTTGCCATTGGCTTGTGGTAGATGGGTTTAACTAGTTTGAGAAAGGTTCCTTTCATTCTCATATTGCTGAGAGTTTTGATCAAGAATGGGTGTTGGACCTTATGAAATGCTTTCTCTATGTCTATTAATATGATCATGTGATTTTTATTTTTCTTGTTGTTGATGTTGTGTATGATGTTGATAGATTTACGGATGTTAAATCATCCTTGCATTCCTGAGATGAAACCTACTTGGTCGTAGTATATGATCTTGATGATGCATTGGAACCTATTTTCCAGGATTTTGTTGAAGATCTTTGCATCTGCATTCATCAGAGATATTTGTCTGTAATTTTCTTTTTTGGCAGCATCTCTGTCTGGTTTTGATATCAAGGTGATGTTGGCTTCATAAAAGCTGTTTGGGAGTGTTCCCTTTTTTTCAATTTCACGGAAGAGCCTGGCTAGAATTGTTAGTAGCTCTTCTTGAAAGGTATGACAGAATTCATTAGTAAATTCATCTGGGCATGGGCTTTTCTTTTGGAGCAGATGTTGATTACAGTTTCAATTTCCTCAATAGTGATGAGGTGTTTAGATATGCTACATCTTCCTCTCTTAACTGTGAAAGGTTATAAGTGTCCAAGAATTTATCCATTTCTTCCAGGTTCTCATGTTTAGTAGCTTAAAGTTTCTCAGAGTAGTCTTTGATTACACTTTGAATCTCTGCAATATCTGTCATGATCTCCCCCTTTTCATTTCTAATACGGGTTATCAGATTTCTCTTTTTCTTTGTGAGTTTTGCCAATGGTCTATCAATCTTGTTTATTTTTTCAAATAACCAACTTCTGCTTTTGTTGATTTCAGATTGTTTTTTTGGGTTTCCAGTTCGTTGATTTCTGCTCTCAGCTTTGTTATTTCCTTCTGTCTCCCTATTTTTGGGTCCTTTTGTTGAGAACTTTCTAATTCTATGAGCTGCGTCATTAAGCTATTCAGGTAGGCCCCTTCTTCCTTCCTGATATGTGCTTGCAAAGCTATAAATTTTCCTCTCAGGACCGCTTTTTCTGTGTCCCATAGATTCTGGCAATTTGTGTCATCATTATCACTTGTTTTCAGGAAAATTTTGATTTCCTCTTTGATTTCATCTAAGATCCAATTTTTGTTTAGTAGCAGGCTGTTTAATTTCCAATTGTTAAAGTTTTTCCTCTGTGTGTCTTTGTAGTTCACATCTAATTTCAGAGCCTTGTGGTCATCAAAGATAGCTTGCAAGATTTCTATTCTCTTGATTTTATGAAGGTATGTTTTATGTGTCAGCATGGAGTCTATCCTAGAGAATGGCCCATGTACATTAGAAAAGAATTTTTATCCAGGGTTTTTGGTGTGGAGTGTCCTATATATATCTACTAATCCTCTTCTTCCTTTACTCTTTTCAGGGCTAGTATGTTTTTGTTGGGTTTCAGTCTGGTTGACCTATCAAGTGTTGACTGGGCCGTGTTGAGGTCTCCCACAATTATTGTGCTATTATTGATGTCTTCTTTCAGATTTGTCAGTAATTGTATTAGATAATTTGCTCGTCTCTCATTGGGTGCATAATGTTTAATAGTCTGATTTCTTCCTGTTGCACATATCCCTTGATTAGTAGATAGTGTCATCTTTGTCGCTTCTGAGTATAAAGTTTGTGTCATCAGATATTAATATGGCCACCTCAGCTTTTTTAAGGGTGTTGTTTGATTGGATGATTTTCTCTAGCTTTTGATTTTGAGTCTATGTTTATTCTGACTATTCAGGTGTGTTTCTTGTAGGTAGCAGAAGGTTGGATTCATCTTTTTGACCCATTTTGCCACTCTGTGTCTTTTAACTTTTAATTGGTGAATTTAGTCCATTGACATTGAGGGAGATGATTGTCATAGGATTTAATGTCATCTTTGTAGAAAAGTTTGCTGTGTTTGTTGGTCTCTCTTGTCTTAAAGTAGACCTTTCAGTTTTTCCTTTAAGGCTGGTTTTTCATCTGTGAAGTTTCTGAGCTGTTGTTTTTCCATGAAACTATGTATCTTTCCTTCAAACCTGAATATGAGTCAGGCTGGTTGCAGTATTCTCGGTGAGGTACCCATTTCATTCAGTCTTGTCACAATATCCTACCACTGTCTTCTGGCCTTGAGAGTTTCTTGTGACATGTCTGCTGTAAGTCTTATGGATGCTCCTTTGAATGTAATTTCCTTTTTTGATCTTGCTGCTTTGAGTTTTCTATATCTATCTATGGAATTTGTCATTGCAACGAGGATGTGTCTTGGGGTGTTTTTCTTTGGGTCTCTTTTAGCTGGTACTCTTCTGGTATGCAGGATTTAATTGCATGTAGTCTTTATCTCTGGTAGTATCTCTTTGATGATGTCTTTGACAGTTGATTCTTCCTGGAGATCTCCTACCAGGGCTCTGGGACTCCAATGATTCTTACGTTGTTTCTGTTGAGTTTATCAAAGACTTCTATTTTCATCTGTTCACATTCCTTTAGTACTTTTTCCATTGCCTGATCGTTTGTCTTAAGGTTCTTTTCCCATTTCTTCTTCTGTGTTGAGTTTTTCTGCATCTCATCTTCCAGTATGCCGATTCTGTCCTCAGCTGCTTTTACCCTGCTGGCGAGGCCATCCACTGAGGTTTTCAGTTGAGCTACCGTGTTTTTCAGATCTGTTATTTCAGTTTGAAGTTTTCTGATTTTTGTCTTTGTGTTCTGTTCAGATCGCTCTATGCTTTCTTTGAGTTCTACAAACATCTTCCTTATTTCTATTCTAAACACCTTATCCGAGAGTTTAATCAGATGGTTGAAATTTTTTAGGTCATCCATGCTATCGTCTTCATTCTCTGTGCTTGGTGTTTGCCTGCAATGTTTCCCCATTGTCACGCTTGTAGTGTGGTTTTTCCTTCATGTTGTGGTGGGGTTCATTGGTTAGAAAGAGTGTGCAGCTGCAAAGCAATGTGGAGTGGCTGTGCTCTTTTGGAGGCTCTGAGAGAGATATTTTTCTGGGAGACTTTCAGCCCAATCCCAAGAGGTTCAGAAGACAGGACAGTGGAAAAACACGCACAGGCAACACTTACAGTTTCTCACAGTCAGGAACTACTGGGAGGGCATAGATATTCCCAGCCTGACATCACAAACAGGGGACTTTACTTTCTGCAGAATACTGTGGGTAGCCAGTGTTCATGGTTGGACACAGTTCCTTGGTATTCCGGCCCTTAGATGAGCCTCTGGGAGAGCTATTTTTTTTGGGGGGGTGCCCTTTTTGTCACCTCCCAAGAGGTTCAGGAGACAGGATGGAGGAAAAACATGCATAGGGAAAACTTACAGTTTCTCACAGCCAGGAACCACTTGGCGGGCATAGATATTCCCAGCCCAATGTCACAAACAGGACAGTCTTTTTATATTTTTATTTTTTTCTTTTTAATTAATTTTGTTCCATTTTATCTGGAAACAAATGTAGTATAATTAACTATGCTAACTATGTCATACTTGTCGTTTAAATAAAATAATTTATATTTTTAAAAATAATGAAGATCTCTCAAAATAGAAGATTCATAAACTGTGCATGATATAGTAATTCCACTCTTAATATTTATCCTATGAATATGAAATTATTGTGTGTATATATATATATATGCTTCCTTTTCTTTACTGAAGTAATATTTATTAGAACCAATATCTAGAGACAACTCAAGTTCCTAGTAAGAAAACAGTGTATAGAGAAATTGTGATGTAAACACACAATGGAAAGCTGCTCTGCTGTAAGAAAATATAATTATGGTTTTAGTTTTGACAAAATTGAAAGGTGTTATGCTAAACAAATCTTGTGAATAATTATCAATTCAATGTTATTTGGAAAAATAATATTACTCTAGCTTACATTTCTATATACCTTTCGTGATCTGACAAAATTACAGGCTTGCAATAGGGCACAGGTGGTAAGGCACATCCCTTGCATACAGTGTTGGTCTGATTGGCAGTACCAGGATTGATATCTAAGCACAGATCCAGAAGTAAACTTGTCATTACTCTTGGGTATGAAAAAATAAACATATATTCTAACACTTTTCAAAAACATATGCATTATTTTTAAATATATATACATATACACATTTTATTATTGAAATTTTCATTTTTGTTGATGTATTGTGACATACAATATTACAGTTTAATACATACTTTTTCCAACACTCCACCTACTATCTCTCCGCCCCCAGGATTACCATTTTCTCAATGGCTGGCCTTAATACGAACCCTCTATGATTCCCTGTGGTGATGCTAATATAACCACAATTAGGTACACTGGTTGTTGGAATGATATCAACAGTGCTTTTTTTGAGCAAGTGCAGCCAACCTCCCCCATATATTCTTTTCTTCCAGAAAAACCTGGTAGCTGCACAAATGCAGTCATCCTGTTTAAACTGAGCCTTCTCCCAGGAGACCCTGTAGTTGAGTTGATGCCTCTAAAATTCATAGTATGGTAGATTTGAATTTACGGGCAACTCCATTTGTTTAATGCTATCACTCCTAAAGAAATATCCCCAATTTAACAGACTGCCTATATAACAACAAGAGCTTACTAAATGTTCTGCCTTTTATTTTGTTTGTTTTTGGGGTCACACCTGATGGCACTCAGGGAATACTCCTGTGCTCAGAAATTATAAATTTTTTATGATATAGTGCTCAGAAATTGCTCCTGACAGGCTCTGGAGACCATATATAATGCTGGGAATCGAACCCAGGTCTATCCCGAGTCAACTGCGTGCAAGGCAAATGCCCCCTCCAGGCCTTCTGCCATTGTATTAATGACTTTTTTTTTTTACATATGAGCTTGCTATTGTACCTTTTCCTTTTTCTTTTATTTCTTTTCATTTTATTTTTTCCCATTTTTTTCAATAACTATGCTTTCAATTATCTGGAAACAAATGTATTATGTCAACAAGTGATACATTTTCTTTAAGTAAATAATAAAAAAAGCTTCTCTTTTTTTTTATAAGCCATTACTTTCCTCATTTTCCCTCCTTATTCAAATCCTTAAAGTCAATTTATCTTGCATAATTAACAACTCTAGTAAAATTTAATATTTCTTCATATTTGACCCATTTTGGGAAAGTGGAATTTTAAAATGTTATCTTCTGATTTTGAATGTAAGCTACCTCTTTGTTTATTAGTCCTTTAGTAAAGAACAATTGACCCTAAATTATAAAGGCTTTAAATATTTAATTCATTGATATATAATATCTGTTGTTTGGATAAGGCTTTGATCCTGTTATAAAATTACAAACAGAAGATGACTGAAAAGTATTAAAACATCTTTATATTTATACTTACATAGCATATACACTTTTTTAATTCTTGATGGCTTAGCCAACTTTTTTTAAAGAAGTATTTGTGTAGGTAACATAAATATAGAATTTAAAATATCTTTAATTTATGCACTGTACAGTTGGATATTTGCTCTTAGGACAATAAAATAGAGCGATGTATATATGCATTTTGTTAACCCATGGAACTCATATAAAGCAATCCATGATGTGAAAATTTAATCTTGCAGAATGAGAAGCAGCCACAAGTGCAAGATATTATTGTCAGATGAAACATTCTGGCACTTAACACTATCCTAGACAATTACTGAAGATCATTATTCCTATTACCTTGTGCATGAGAACATTCACTATAGTCAACAAATAACAAAACTGACTAGATTAAAATTATCCTTCTGTTCCTCTGTTTCTTGATTTAAAGCAATTAAATAGTCTAAATATAGATGCTATAAAAGGAAATGATTAAATGTAGATTGGAAAACCACTGTATACCAGTTTAGCTTGAAGCATTGCAATTTTAACAACTCCAGAAGATTAATAATTTATGCTATGGCTTCCGGTACTTCTACAAATCTGAGGAATGTTTTGTAAGCTGCAGTAAAACTATATCTCTTGCTTATACAGAGAGAATAAAAAACAATCATTAATCACTGCTGCCATATGTGAGATTCAAGTGACATAAAATATATCTCCTTATCTTCCCATTCTTAAATTTTACCCAAACTTCACAGCCCAAGTAAATGCAGTGTTATACTTTACCAGTCACCAAAAGAAAAATTTAGTATCTAAGTCAATTCCCATGACATCTTACTCAGATTCTGACATCAATAAAATTTCACTAGTTCCTATAATCATTCTTACATAGTTTCATTTCACAGATGTTACAGAGAAATGATTGGTGTGTTTAAGTGGCAACTTCAGAGACACAATGAAGTGTAACATATGCCTTAGAGTATAACTCTAAAATAGTTAAATGTTAGTGAACTACATAAAAACAAGTTAGCTTCATTAAGGAGGGCAAATACAATTATTTTTATATCTACTGTTAATATTGAATATTATTAATAATTTTATATTTAATAATAGGATGTGACCGAAATTATTTTGTGGTATGGGGAACCTTACAAATGGTGCACAGGTACTACTCTTAGAAGATCTTCAGGGGCATACCCAGTGGTATCAAGAACTAAGTCTGAGTCAGTGCAAGATAAACTGTAACCCTTATACTCTACCTCCATTTCCTAGAATGTAAATTATTGGTATTAATTTGAAGGGACAAGCTTGGATTATTACTGACTGCTTAGGGCTAGTTGGAATTGGACACTGTGCACTAATGAACTCTACTATTTACCTTAACTTACCACTGTCTGCTTAAAGAGCTCCAGCCAGCCACTTAACTCTAATCCTCATAGAAAAGAGAGGACTTCTTTAACTAAATCTTAAAAAATATACATCCATACTAAAAACTTTTACTAAATATGCAGTGCTTTTTCCAAGTGTTTAGAAAACTAAAATAGTAATGTTAGTCATATAAGAAACTTATTTTACTTGATTGATGTTATAAGTGGCTTTATCAACTTATTTTAATTATGCTTTGAATAAAATTATAAAGCATATTTATTAAATAATAGATACAGTACAAATAGTAGATATTTCAAAGTAGTCTTTATAACTTTGATGAATAAATGAATGCTAACCCTATAATTTTTTCTTTACTACAGACTACTAGATCTTTTTTTTTTTTTTTTTTTTTTTTTGGTTTTTGGGTCACACCCGGTGTTGCTCAGGGGTTACTCCTGGCTGTCTGCTCAGAAATAGCTCCTGGCAGGCACGGGGAACCATATGGAACACCGGGATTCGAACCAACCACCTTTGGTCCTGGATCGGCTGCTTGCAAGGCAAATGCTGCTGTGCTATCTCTCCAGGCCCAGACTACTAGATCTTAAAATCTACTGGTCACAGGCTGGAAAGATACTACAAGTAAAGCACTTGTGGCCAACCCATATGGGTAACCAGCACCAACTATTGTATCCTAAAATCAGAGTCAGGAATAAGCTCTGAGCACCATAGTCTGTGCCTTAAAGTAATAAAAAAAATTCTACTGGTAATTAATTATATTTTATAATGATTATGTTAATTCTTTCAAACTCTAAATGAAGTGAATCCATTGTGCTCAACTCTGTAGTGCCAGACTTTGTAATTATAAAATTAAAAAAAGGCCCCATTCACGAATCTTATATTCAGGCGCCTTATAATTAAATCATAAATATTTAGTAATTTTGATTGAAGTAATTCTATGCTATATTAATTTTCACATAAGCATCATTGTATATTATATTATATTATATTATATTATATTATATTATATTATATTTATTATATTATATTATATTATATACATATTAGTGCGTACATATACTAGTGAAAACTTTCTAAAATCATCTGTTGTCTATAGCAAGTTTTCTATCTATATGGCAAGACTTTCACTAGTTATAATTTGGTTAGATATTAGTTATTAAACATGGGCTTTCTTTAGTTTTTATTTGTAATGTATTATGAATTAAATTATTGGCCCTTTTTTGACTCCTGGGTTTATAACCTAGAATAAGGTACTTAGTTTTTCTAATTAAATGTTTTCCTTCTCTTCCTTAACTAACTTCTTTAAGATTTGTCTAACTTTACAATGGTAAAAATGCAATTGAATTTTTTTTTTTTTTACCAAGGCCTTACACAGGAAATTGTTATTGATTTCTTAGTATTGTTCTTTTCCATGTGAAAGAAACTTGTCAATCCTACTTCACCAGTACTTTTATACTTCTAGGCCTATACACACTTAAAATGAGTTAAGGAAAAAATAGCAGTGATTTTTGATTTTTAATGAGACAGTGAAATGAGTCCACTAGGTCTAGAAACAAATTAGAGAACAATATAAGAAGTTTATAAAGTAGATAATAGATCTGAATTAACTAGATGAAATTTATTTCCAACAGTGGAAATAACAGTGGATTTGTAGATAGAGCTTCAAACTTTGCCACCTGCTGCCTAGGAGACTAAATGAGTTTTAATTACTCCCCTAAGGGCACAAAAATTGTCTGAAAGAAGCAGTAATTAAATGTGTACTGAAAAATATTGGAGTCAGAGAAAGCAGCACTTAGAAGTTAAAGCCTGAACATGCTGTACTGTGTGCTGTGCTATGTACACTTCAAAGAGACTCATTGAATTATCAAAGCAAAATCATAAGATAATTTCTGAAGGAGAGTTTTCCTGAATGGAAACAAGAAAAAGATAAATGCTATTTTATGGAACTATAATTAATTAAAAGAAGCATGATTGGGTATAAAAGATAGATTTAGGGGCTGAAGCGATAGCACAGCAGGAATGGCATTTGCCTTGCATATGGCCCAGCTGGGTTTGACCTTCAGCATCCCATGTGATCCCCCAAGTGCATCAGGAGTGATTTTTGAGCACAGAGCCAGGAGTAATCCCTGAGTACTACCAGAATGTCCCAAATACCTATTTATATAGACACCAATGTATATCTATATATACCTATATATAATATATATATGCCTATATATCAGAGTAAACAAAAAACCCTGAGTATTTTGATTATTTATTTGTTTTGTGGCCCCACATTGCAGTACTCAGGGGTTACTCTTTGGCTCTGAACTCAGGAATCATTCTGGATAGTCTTGAGGGAGCCAGATGGAATGCTGGGAATTGAACCCACGTCAGCCATGTTCAAATCAAACATTCTATACATTGTACTATTGCTCCAGCTCCAAGAAAAATACAATTATTTAAAATAATAATTTAAAAGTTAAAAGAAAGCAATTTACCCTGAATGGAAAATTAGGGACTTTACTTTTTTTTGGAGGGGGGCACACCCATTTGATGCTCAGGGGTTACTCCTGGCTAAGCGCTCAGAAATTGCCCCTGGCTTGGGGGGACCATATGGGACGCCGGGGGATCGAACCGTGGTCCTTCCTTGGCTAGCGCTTGCAAGGCAGACACCTTACCTCTAGCGCCACCTCGCCGGCCCCAAGACTTTACTTTTTAAACGAAATATAGTATTGGAATATTGTATTTTCTTTAATTTAGCAGTTTATGCACATAGTACTTTTTTGAATGGAAATAAAATGAGTTCTTTTAAAACTACTTGTTTATTAAAATGCTTTGGTGTCTAAATAATGAAATAAAGAACATTTTTCAGAGAAGATAATGTACTAGTTTTTGATGCTGAAACTTCCATTCTTGCTATTTTTCTAATGTAATGTTTACTGAAGTAGCAGTTATATTGTATGCCAGATGTACAATATATCCATCTTAACTTGAAACTAATATTATTTGTTTCAACAATCAATGGCATCTGTTTTTAATGATATTAGTGGCAACATTCATCTGAAGTGGTGGAAAAACTTTCTTTAAGCAATAGCAAGGATTTATTTTCAGATGTTCATTGCTCTGCTTACCTTTCTACCTTTTGTTTTATGTACTTGTAAAACATAGAAGACCTTCCAGCCCTGCTAAGAATTTTGCTCTTGTTTTGGGTATACACGTGAATAGTGGTTTATTTATATATTCTCTACTACTGAGTTACACCCCTAGGTCCTACTTCAACTTTAAATTCACATCTAAGGGACCTAATGCACTAGCCTCAACTTCTCTTCTAATCTCCTACTCATAAAATCAACTGTTTATTCAGTGTTTTTTTTTTACCAAACTTTAAGTAGACTCCTAAAACCTCAGAGTTCAAAAATATATATTTCCATCTCCTTATCTCCACAAGTGCTTTTCCCCGGTCACTTTTAGCCCATAAATAACCTTCTAAACTATAAGAGATTGGGCAAAATTTCTCACAACTTAGGACCACTGCTTCCTGGCTTAAATCTTATTTCACACACTTCACAGTGGGTATATTCTTCCTTCCTTCCTTCCTTCCTTCCTCTCTTCCTATCGCTCCTTTCCTTCCTTCCTTCCTTCCTTCCTTCCTTCCTTCCTTCCTTCCTTCCTTCCTTCCTTCCTTCCTTCCTTCCTTCCTTCCTTCCTTCCTTCCTTCCTTCCTTCCTTCCTTCTTTCCTTCCTTCCTTCTTTCTTTCTTTCTTTCTTTCTTTCTTTCTTTCTTTCTTTCTTTCTTTCTTTCTTTCTTTCTTTCTTTCTTTCTTTCTTTCTTTCTTTCTTTCTTTCTTTCTTTCTTTCTTTCTTTCTTTCCTTTCTTTCTTTCTTTCTTTCTTTCTTTCTTTCTTTCTTTCTTTCTTTCTTTCTTTCTTTCTTTCTTTCTTTCTTTCTTTCTTTCTTTCTTTCTTTCTTTCTTTCTTTCTTTCTTTCTTTCTTTCTCTCTCTCTGTCTCTCCCTCCCTCCCTCCCCCTCTTTCTTTCTTTCTTTCTTTCTTTCTTTCTTTCTTTCTTTCTTTCTTTCTTTCTTTCTTTCTTTCTTTCTTTCTTTCTTTCTTTCTTTCTTTCTTTCTTTCTTTCTTTCTTTCTTTCTGTCTTTCTTTCTTTCTTTCTCTTTCTTTCTCTCTCTCTCTGTCTCTCCCTCCCTCCCTCCCCCTCTTTCTTTCTTTCTTTCTTTCTTTCTTTCTTTCTTTCTTTCTTTCTTTCTGTCTTTCTTTCTCTTTCTTTCTTTCTCTCTCTCTCTGTCTCTCTCTCCCTCCCTCCCTCCCTCCCTCTCTCTCTTTCTATCTTTCTTTCTTTCTTTTTTTCTTTCTTTCTTTCTTTCTTTCTTTCTTTCTTTCTTTCTTTCTTTCTTTCTTTCTTTCTTTCCTTTCTCTTTTCTTTCTTTCTTTCTTTCTTTCTTTCTTTCTTTCTTTCTTTCTTTCTTTCTTTCTTTCTTTCTTTCTTTCTTTCTTTCTTTCTTTCTTTCTTTCTTTCTTTCTTTCTTTCTCTTTCTTTCTTTCTTTCTTTCTCTCTCTCTGTCTCTCCCTTCCTCCCTCCCTTCCTCCCTCCCTCCCTCTCTCTCTTTCTCTTTCTTTCTTTCTTTCTTTCTTTCTTTCTTTCTTTCTTTCTTTCTTTCTTTCTTTCTTTCTTTTTTTCTTTCTTTCTTTCTTTCTTTCTTTCTTTCTCTTTCTTTCTTTCTTTCTTTCTTTCTTTCTTTCTTTCTTTCTTTCTTTCTTTCTTTCTTTCTTTCTTTCTTTCTTTCTTTCTTTCTTTCTTTCTTTCTTTCTTTCTTTCTTTCTTTCTTTCTTTCTTTCTTTCTTTCTTTCTTTCTTTCTTTCTTTCTTTCTTTCTTTCTTTCTTTCTTTCTTTCTTTCTTTCTTTCTTTCTTTCTTTCTTTCTTTCTTTCTTTCTTTCTTTCTTTCTTTCTTTCTTTCTTTCTTTCTTTCTTTCTTTCTTTCTTTCTTTCTTTCTTTCTTTCTCAGAAATTGCTCCTGACTTGGGAAACCATATATAGGTCCCTTTTATTCTCATATCCTATTTCTCTTTCTTTTTTTAACTTCTTCCACCATTCTCAGTGAGTTAGATAACCTAACACAAAGTATTCTATAAATAGTGCAGAATAATATTTTTCCTGATTTATATTGGTTAAATAATAGTTTTTTATTTTTTTTTTGTTTAATGAGGATAAAGAAATCAAAATGGGAAAAGAGCAATCATAAACCCAAATTAGAATTGTAAAATTTATACAATTAAACACAAATGAACCATTAAGGTAATTGAAGGGAAAAAAGACAATGAAAATAATTAGTGGAGTGAATGCACACAATTAGAAGATGTACTTTAGGAGGCAATTAATGGCATAAAAATAGATATGATCAAAATAATTAAATGAATAATAATACCTATATGTAAGAAAATCAAGTTATTTGTTATAGAATTAAAATATGTGTTATAATGCTTAACTTCTGTCTGTAGAAATTAAATTAAAATAAAACAGACATCATTTACTTTAAAAATGCTCATAGCTCCATGAATTAATCTCAGAAGAGATGTGAAGCCAATCCAATGAAACTCATGGCTACATCAGTGTTCAGTGTGAAAACTCTGGAGGAGAGTTGCAGGACAAGAGGTAGAGGTGCGAGACAAAAATTATCCCAATTTATAGATTCTGGAGCATACTACTACATACATAATCTTGCAATAACTCCAAATTCCATGATACTGACAGCCTAGTAGGAGTACAAAAATTAAAATTAAATAGGCATCTGAAATCGAATCCAACTAACTCAATAACGATCACATTTTTTTATAGGTATTTTTGGGTTTGTTCTCGCTGCTCTTAGTATACCATCTGTAATGGTTCTTGCCACTTTAGTTACAATGTGTTTTTCTGTTTGGAATTATTCTTATTGTAACTCATCTGCATAGACATGAATAGAAATTTATCTTAATATTTTCATTTTGTGGACATTTTAGACTACATATTTTATTGCCAAAACTTCTTCCCAGGGGATCAAAAGATAGTATATTGGTTACTTATTTGTTTTACCTAGGTTTCATTCTTGGCACAAGATGGTCCTTTAAGTTTTTTCTAGGTTCAGTCCTGGAGGTATTATAATGTATGACTATAAATGCCCACAGTAAGATTCAGTGATTCTAGAAATTCTAGCAATGAACAGCTTCACCTTCTGAACCATGAGACTTGTTGGTCAAGAATCACTGATATTCTTAGCAATTCTCAAAAATCCACCAAAAGAACTTACCCACTTTATTTTCTTTTATTTTTTGGAATCTAAATAATTTATATGAATTAATAATATAAATAAATTATGTGAATTAGAATGCCTGTCGCGAATACAGGCAGGGTTCGGGGAGGAGGGGGGCATTGGTGATGGGAATGTTGCACTAGTGAAGAGGGTGTATTCTGTTTATGACTGAAAGTCAACTGCAAACATGCTCATAATCATGGTGCATAAATGAAGATTAATTAAAAAAATTGCTTTAGCCATTCTGTCTGAACCCAGTCCAATTAAGGGGACCTGGGCTAGAGCCATCATGTAGTGTGTACATCAGTTTAATCTGCCTAGTGGGTTTATTGGTGTTTGGTTTGGTTGGAATTTTGTTGTTTTGTTTTGTTTTGTTTTTAGTTTACATGTTTGTTTGTTTGGCCTTATTAAAGCAACATGTAACTTTAAAGATGAATAAACTCAAAAAATAATTTACATGTTTTTATATTGAATCTTTCCCATAATTCTCTGATATTTTTTCATTTTCCTCAATTTTTTTTCTTTTGGTGCAATTTGTATGTGTTAGGTATGTTGTATTTAGTGTGCTATTCATTACTGTGCTTCTCACATTCTGCTGATTATTTCCTCTTCTGTGCTTTTCAGTTCCTACGATGCTCTTGAGATCAGTGATTCACAATTGAAGTTTTGTCATATTTCTCTTTTCTTGTTGAAGCTCTTCTGTAATTTTTTTCTTGAGTTCAGTGACCAGTCTAATTATTGTCACTTTGAAATCCTCAGTGTGGAGATGAGATTTTTGTGTGCTTAAAATCTTGAGGTACCTCAAAGCTTTTTATTGTTGCCCATCAAAATAGGTCTGCTCCTTCATTATATCTAAGACTGCAGAATCAATAGTGCACAGCAAATTTTATGACAGCATTTAATTATTGAATAATTTTTTGGAATAAGAATGGAAGATGGGAAAAAAAGAAAACAAAAAATTGGGTATATATATTCAGGCTGGTGACTGCACAGTGTTTTACCTGTGGATTGCTTCTGGAATCCTGGGCACAGAATAGAGGACTTTGTGGAAAATCTCTATAATTTAATATTATAAAAATGTTTTATATTCTATTTAAATAAATTATAGGAAGTGTGCTTTTTCTCACTCTCACTATAGGTAGATAGATAGAAACACATACACAATCACACACACACATAGATAAAGCTCCTGTTCTTCCAAAATAAAATTTTTGGACATTCTAGAAAACTCCTAAGATTTATAAGAATAAAACAAAACAAAACCAATTTCAAATTTATTTACCTAAATATTCAGTAGATGACAGTGATTAAAATTCCATTGAAGCTTTAAGTCAGGGGTCTCAAACTCAATTTACCTGGGACTGCAGGAAGCAAAGTCAGGGTGATCTTTGAGTGCAAAGTCAGTAGTAAGCCTTGAACTTTGGGGAGTGTGACCCAAACAACTAAAACAAAACAAGACAAAACAAAAACTATTCCTCTGGGCCGGAGAGATAGCATGGAGGTAAGGCGTTTGCCTTTCATGCAGGAGGTCATCGGTTCGAATCCCGGCGCCCCATATGGTCCCCCGTGCCTGCCAGGAGCAATTTCTGAGCCTGGAGCCAGGAATAACTCCTGAGCACTGCCGGGTGTGACCCAAAAACCACAAAAAAAAAAAAAAAAAAAAAAAAACTATTCCTCTAGGGCAGGGCCACAAAATGTTGTATGGAGGGCCATTTGTGGCCCGCAGGCCACGAGTTTGAGGCCCCTGCTTAAGTTATTAAACTTGTTTTTTGTTTTTTGAACCACACCAGGTGATGCTCAGGGGTTACTCCTTGCTATGCGCTCAGAAACTGCTCCTGGCTTGGGGGAACATATGGGGTGCTGGAGGATGGAACAGCAGTCCATCATAGGTTAGCGGGCACAAAGCAAATGCCCTACTGCTTGCACCACTGCTCCATGTACAAGTTATTAAACTTTTAATGAAAGACTTGTTTCATAGCAAGAAAAACATTGTGAACTTGCTAAAAAAGTCTTAGCATCTATAACTCTTTTTTCTTAAGCAAGTGATAATATTTTGTTGAGAAATATATCAAATAAGGAGATCAAGTTTTAAAAATATAATGATAAATAAATTATATTTTTCTTTCCAATCTTTATTGTGTCACTGAAAATTATAGTAATGTTAATGAAATCATTTTATTAACACAGTGTTCTAACAATACATCTACCACCAAGGTGTCTGCTTCCCTTCACCAGTGACTCAAGGTCTGCTCCCACTGTGATAAGATCTAGTTTGTAGACCTATGTTGGTTTCTTTTTTAACTTTGGTTATTTTTCCCTTTCCTTTTTGCTTTATATCATAAGAGAGAGATCATTCTGTATTTGTTTTTCTACTTCTGATTGACTTTACTCAATATTGTTGTGTCCCACAAATTTTGACAAGTTGTCTCTTCATTATAGTTTGTCTCAAGGAATCTTTTTATTTCTTCCTTGAGTTGCTCTTTGATCCAGCTGTTGTTGAGCAGCATGTTGTTTATCTCCAGGTATTAGTTTTTCTCCATTACTTCTTCTTGAAGTCAATTTTGACCTCTGTTGCATAGTAATCTGATAGGGTGCTTCTAATGATCCTTAAATTTGTGGTCTTATATAGGTTGGCTTTGTGCTGCAGATGTGTTAGCGTCCCTAAGCAAAAGCTTAGTGAGTTAGATAAATCCTCATTGGGAATAAGCAGGAACATGAAGTGGACGGATATGAAATATGAAAATGAAATAAATGAGACCACACAAAATGCATTGTATGGGGACCCACGTCCATGGGACGAGAGACAAATTTACTGTTCAGCCAATGACATTTTTAAGCACAAACTCTGGTATGCAAGGTGTCATCAGGGAGAACAAAGAGTAGGAGAGCAGTACAATGGGGAAACAAGCCTAGAATCTACATATCAAATGACTATCCTATAGGTGAGAAAGAACCCTGTTGGAGGTTGGTAATAGAAGTGTTTTTGGGTAAACAGAAAAACAGGTTTATCAAGAAAACACGAGGAGAGACACAAAAATATTTATGATATTTATCTGGTTGCTAGAAAGTAGATTTTTGGGGGGACCGAAATAATAGTTTACCATCATAGAGCTAGAGTCAGAAAAACAAGCTGCTGGTGCCAGGTTATACGAGTCACAAAAAAAAGTAGCCAGCGGGGAACATTTGGCGAGCTTTGGTACTGACATTTCTTTGTCTGTAGGAAAGCTGAGGCCGGATTTCTATAGTGACCAAATAAAGAAAAAATGTAATGTCGCAGCCATGTTGGAATTACAGCCAATAATCCACATAAAGGGTCAAATGATTGACTTCTCTGAACAGGCCTTTTGGCAATTCTTTGGGAGGAAGGCACTATACCAAAAAAGCAAAAAGCCACGTCTAGTGCATGCTTTCTTTAAGTGTGTGTGTGGGGGGGGTGGTAACAGCTTTGTATCCTAAGACACGGTCTATTCTGGAGAAGATTCCATGCGGGCTTGAGAAGAATGTGTATTCTGTTTTCTGGGGATGGAGAGTCCTATATAAGTCAATCGCCCTAGATCTTCTAATTTTTAATTTAGAGCTCTTATTTCTTTGCTATTTTTCTGTTTGGTGGATCTGTCCAGTGGTGATAGTGGAGTATTGAGGTCTCCTACTATTATCACATTTCCCTTCATGTGTTTCTCCAGGTGTGTGAGCAGTTGCCTCACATAGTACTTCTTGATTTAATGTTCCCCTGATCAGTAAGTAGTGACCCTCTTTGTCTCTGATCACTTTTTTGAGGTTGATTGCATTTTGGTCTGATATAAGAATGGCTGTCCCTGCTCTTTTAAGTTTTCCATTGCCCTGAATATTTAATTTTCATCCTTTTATTCTAATCCTTTGCTTGTCCTGTAGTTGTAGGTGTGTTTCTTTCAGACAGCAGAAGTCCGGTTTATTTTTTCTAATTCAGTTCTCTACTACGTGTCTTTTAATGAGAAGTTTAGTCTGTTAACATTTAAGAAGGTTATAGACAGTGATGATTGTTGTGCAGTTGTGTTGTGTAGGGTGATTGTTGTTACAATTGGGAGTTAGGATTGTGCAATTCGTCTCTGAATAGGTCGTTTAGGATGGGCTTTGTTTGCACAAATAATTCAAGTTTGTTTTTGTTTGAGAACGTTTTTAGTCTGCCCTCCCATATGAATGATAGTTTTGCTGGATAGTGTACCCTAGGTTGAAAATTTCTTTCTTTCAGTCGTTTAAATATGTCATTCCACTGTCTTTTTGCTTGAATTATTTCAAATGTGAGATCTGGTTTGATTCTTATCCCTTCCTTTGTACTTGAGTTTTTTTCTCCCTTATTGCTTTAAGGAGTTCATCTTTCTCTTTGTTTTTTTGCCATTTGGATTACTACATGTCTTGGTGTTGGTTTATTAGGGTCTATTATATTAGGGACTCTCTTCACTGCCTGTATTTGCACTGAAGTTTCTTTCCAGAGGGTGGGAAAGTTTTCTGTTATTATTTCTATGGCTATTTGTTCTTCCCCTTTCCCTATTTCCTCCCTTTCTGGTATACCCACAATTCTTATATTGTTTCTTTTGTCCTTGTTCAATAGATACTGGACTTTTCCTTCCAGTGCTTTGCCTTTTATTTCTTTGTTGGTTTCTTCGGTCGTTTTTTGTTTGCAGATTTCCTTCGAGTTCTTCAATGTGCTTCTCCAACTGTATGTTTCTGCTCATAAGGCTTGTTAGGGTGTCTTTTAATTCCTTCAATTCTTTTTCTATGGAATCTCTCATGTTCATTAACATTTCTTCTTTAATTTGGCTGATTTGTTCATCCATAGATTTCTTGTACTTGGTGGCTAGCGTTTCCTTCATATCCTTTCTCAATTCTTGTATTTTCTTTCTCATGTCTGCTTTTAGGTCTCCTTCCAATGGATCTGTGAATTTTAGTGGACTTGGAAACTTGTTAGGGTTTGTCTCTATATCTCCAGATGTTAGGGTTCTCCTTGATTTACCCATATTTCTTTGCATTTATTGGTATGGCTTGGAGTGCAGTGCCTTTCTAATTCAGCCTGCTTCGGCCCCCTATGCATGGGGATGGATCCCCTCCCTGAGCGTGGTTCTAGAGGGGGCTGTTGGGTGAGCTTGCTGAGGTTTGGCTCCTCCTATGCTCTCTATGTGGCCTGATCCATTGCTTTTCCCTTTTGTTGTCAGCTAGTGCAGGTCCTCTCCTGACCACAATGGTGGAGAGTGCTGTTGAGCATAGCTTTTTCAGCCCCCTCCCCTACCTGGAAGTCAGCCCTGCCACTTCCTTCAGTTGGTCTGGTCAATTCCTTCTCCTTATTCCTGCCAGCCGGTGCAGTTTTGCTCCTGATCATAATGTTTGAGGGCACTGTTGAGCCTAGATCTCTGTCCTCCCTCCCCTATCTGGAAGTCAATGGAGCTCTGCCCCCTCCAAGCCTCAGCCGAAGAAATTCCCTCAGCCAAACCCACCCGGTAGCTGCCCTCAGCCCTTGGGGAGTCTCAGGTCCACTCGGGTTTAGGAGGGCAGGCTTCTCTAGGTTAGCCAAAGGTCCAGGTGGCAGGCCCAAGATCACCCAGTCTATTGGTCCTAGCCAGTCTCAGCAGCTCAAAATGGGTCAGGTGCAGTGTTCTCCTCACTCCATCTGCACTCAGCTCGGGCTTGGAGTCTCTGGGGAGGGGTGCACATTGTGTGGCAGTGAGGTGCCCATCTCGGGCACCCACGTGGAGAGTGGGGAGGTGCCGGGGAAATGCACTCACCTCGTCTGCTCTTTGCTTGGCTTGGGGTCCCCCGTCTACTCTCTGCTGGGGCTTCGGGTCTCTGGGGAGGGGATGCAGGTTGGTGGCGAGGTGCTGAACTTGGGCGCCCACGTGGAGAGTGGAGA
The DNA here is from genome assembly GCF_024139225.1 of Suncus etruscus. Taxonomy (NCBI): domain Eukaryota; kingdom Metazoa; phylum Chordata; class Mammalia; order Eulipotyphla; family Soricidae; genus Suncus; species Suncus etruscus. The sequence continues at coordinate 88,985,703 of NC_064858.1, forward strand.
AGTGCCAGGGAAATGCACTCGCCTCGTCTGCTCTTTGCTTGGGCTTGGAGTCCCCCGTCTGCTCTCCGCCAGGGCTTGGGGTACCTGGGGAGGGGTGCGTGGTGTGGAGGCAAGGTTCTAGTCTCAGGTGCCAATGTGGAGAGTGGGGGTACTCAGCATTATTAGTATCAATTCTATCCAGGTTACAGCAAATGATTTAATTGTTTTCTTCTAGCTGAGTTGTATTCCATTGTGTAAATATATTCCAATTTCTTTCCTTTCTTTCTTTCTTTCTTTCTTTCTTTCTTTCTTTCTTTCTTTCTTTCTTTCTTTCTTTCTTTCTTTCTTTCTTTCTTTCTTTCTTTCTTTCTTTCTTTCTTTCTTTCTCTTTCTTTCTTTCTTTCTTTCTTTCTTTCTTTCTTTCTTTCTTTCTTTTTCTTTCTTTCTTTCTTTCTTTCTTTCTTTCTTTCTTTCTTTCTTTCTTTCTTTCTTTCTTTCTTTCTTTCTTTCTTTCTTTCTTTCTTTCTTTCTTTCTTTCTTTCTTTCTTTCTTCCTTCTTCTTCTTTCTTTCTTTCTTTCTTTCTTTCTTTCTTTCTTTCTTTCTTTCTTTCTCTCTCTCTCTCTCTCTCTTTCTTTCTTCTTTCTTTCTTTCTTTCTTTCTTTCTTTCTTTCTCTCTCTCTCTCTCTTTCTTTCTTTCTTTCTTTATTTCTTTCTTTCTTTCTTTCTTTCTTTCTTTCTTTCTTTCTTTCTTTCTTTCTTTCTTTCTTTCTTTCTTTCTTTCTTTCTTTCTTTCTTTCTTTCTTTCTTTCTTTCTTTCTTTCTTTCTTTCTTTCTTTCTTTCTTTCTTTCTTTCTTCCTTCCTTCCTTCCTTCCTTCCTTCCTTCCTTCCTTCCTTCCTTCCTTCCTTCCTTCCTTCCTTCCTTCCTTCCTTCCTTCCTTCCTTCCTTCTTTCTTTCTTTCTTTCTTTCTTTCTTTCTTTCTTTCTTTCTTTCTTTCTTTCTTTCTTTCTTTCTTTCTTTCTTTCTTTTTTTTCTTTTTTTTGTGAGCCACACTTAGCTGTGCTTAGAGGTTTCTCTTGACTATGTTGTTCCAGAAACCATATGGAAAGCTAAGGATGAAATCCTGGTTGGTCCAAGTACAAGACAACCTTACTAAATCCTGTATTAGCTTTCCTGACTCCATTAATTATGGAGACATTCCTATACTGTTATCTAAAGAGAATGAACCATGCAACAATCTCATTCACAGTGGACAAAAGGTTTCTTTATTTCTACATCCAGGCCAGAAGTGATTGCTTTGTTGTTGCTGTTCTTTTTCTTCTTCTTTGCTGCTCCTTCCCTTTATCCTCCTCCTCCTCCTCCCCCTCCTCTTCTTTATTAGTGCATGAAGCTTTCTTTATTTCTACATTCAGGCCGGAGTGTTTGCTTTTTTGTTGTTTTTGTTTTATTCTTTATCTTCTTCACTTCTTGTTGTGTGTTAGTTTCTAGTGTGAAGTAATTCACATTGTTTAGATTTTCATTTTCATGTAAGATTTTTAAAACTCTATAAAATGCATAACTGTGATCTGAATATTGACAGGTTAAGTAATAAGAAACTTATAAACTAAGTATATAAAATTAGAAAATAAAAATAATTAAAGACCAATGCAAAAAGATTGATAGTAAAAATACATATATTTTCTTTATTCTTCATTTAATAAAATCATATATTTTCTTTATCCATTTAATTGATGAAACATACAATTTTAAATATTATTAAATGCATAATTATTTAAATATTATTAAATAAATAATATTAACATATTATATGTTAAAGTTTCTATAAGAAAATAAAACAATACTAATAATGTGCCACTGAAGTTTAAACTAGACTATATATATAAAAACTTTGGGGGCCATAGCTTATAGCAATAATACAGTGGTAGGGCATTTGCCTTGTATGTGGCACCTGTGACAGACCCTGGTTTGAGTTTTTTGTTTGTTTGTTTCTGAGCCACACCTGGTCGTGCTCAGGGGTTACTCCTGGCTCTGTGCTCCGAAATCACTCCTGACTCAGGGGACCATATGGAATACTGGGGTTTGAACCTAGGTCAGTCCCAGGTCTGCCACGTGCAAGGCAAATGCCCTACCGCTGTGCTATTGTCCTGGCCCCAGGCCCAGATTTGATCCCTAACATCCAATATGGTCCCTGGAGCCAAGCCTGCCAGGAGCGATTTCTGAGCACAGAGCAAGGAGTAACTTTTGAGCATGGCTAGTTGTGGCCCACCCAATAAAAGAAAATATATATAAACTATATATATAAATATATATAAAATATATATAAACTAAAACCCAAGATATCATGATATCAAGATATCATGACATAGCATAAATCAGAAGCTGATAATATTCAAAACATAAATATAAAAATTAATGTCAGTTTAAAAATTAACCTAAATTTTTTATCATATTATTCAATGTACCTTGGTGAATTAATATTGAAACTAAGAAGAATTATTAAATGGTATTTGTTTACTTATAGCCATTGTATATATGATTTGTATTGAAGTTCTTGGATGAAAGTAAAATTGATCATCAATGACAAGAAAGTGAATGCCAAAAATATGTAAAAAGCATTTATTAGATAATAAGCATATATGAGTTGATTTAATGTAAAATACTGAAAATAAAATAAAACTTGTTATGATGAAAAACACAACGCAAAATTTATAGTAAAACATTGCAGATAAGGTTCTATCCTTGCATATGAACAATTCATCTTCAATTTCCAGAATGACATGTGATCTACATGTGTGACATGTGATCTCCTGAAGTGATCCCTGAACACAAAGTCATGAGTAATATTTGAGCACTGTTGGACATGTTATTGTTGCTATAAAGTATTGATGAGGAAGACAGTGCTTAATTATTATTTTTAAGATTACCATTCTACTCTCATAAAAGGAACTCTGACATGGAACAGGAATCTCTACTTCTTACCAAGTTAACCAGAAAGGACACAGTGGAAAATAGCATGAAGGGGAGATTTCAAAGCCAGATGTGCAATGTCTTCATTGTCTTCAAGTTACTATTTTTTTAGGGGGGTCATACTCCTGGCCATGTGCTTAGAAATTGCTCCTGGCTTGGCCGACCATATGGGATGCCAGAGGATCAAACTGCGGTTCGTCCTAGGCTAACAAGGGCAAAGCAGATGCCTTAAAGCTTGCGCCACAGCTCTGGCCCCAAATTACTATTTTATATCCTGATTAAATAATTATGTTATTTATACCTATATATTGAAGTAGTTTGAATCAATATTGCTTGTCCTGAGAAGGGTTTTTGGAGAACTATTAGATTTATTTGTTAATTTATAGACTAATATCCTAGAAAATATATGTGTAAGAAATAAACTCAATTAAAAAGCCAGTATTATTGATTAGAAAATGCGTTATTTTTCTTGTTTATATTAAGAAATGACCTCTTTTTTCAAGTAAAAGAAGCTTATGCAAGATTATCAATTTCTTAAGAATGACTATTCTCATGTATTTATCCTTCACTTTATGACAAAGTAAAATTTATTTCTGTTACAAAGTTTTAAATACACAAAATATAATAATTTTTGTAGTTAGTATTACATGATGAATTACCACTGAGTTAAATTTATAGTAGACAGATAAATGATAAATAGAAAGATAGATAGAACATACACATAGATAGGCAGAGAGACACATAGAGGTGTATACACAATTTTTTGTTAGTCTTATATCACTTCCTATCTCTTAAAAAACACTTGTCCCCACCTTTAGTTGAGCATGTATAATTTTTCTTCTATTCCCAAATTAAACATTAGACTATCATGAGGGTGATTAAATAAAATTGATAGTTATTTTTAAATATTAGAATCCAGTCCGAGGGAGAGTCAGGCAATTGTTCCAACTAAGCCAATATCTTGCTTTATTTCAGCTCTCCTTGGAGAAATATTAGAGACTTTAAATTTTCATTCTGATCCAACAATGACTTTGTACTTTTCTTATACTTAAACATCCAGATCAAGTGCTTTAATATGTTTTAAAAAGTCTCAGTAAAGTTTTAAAATCATTGATAAGAAAATTCATGTAGATATAAAATTGGAAAAAGAAGATCATTTCAGCTTACTACTATAAATAAAATTCACAATGATGAATAAAGGGAACTTTTTCATCAGAAGAGTTTATTTGTTTGTACCTCTAAAGAGAAATTAAGTTTAAATATATTTTTGACTGTTTTTGAATCACAATATACTCTTTGAAAGTTCAAATATATTTTCTGTGGGTAGATACTTATGCACCTAGCTTCAGTTTTAACTGGCTGCCACTCAAATTTTTAGAAAGACAAAATGAATAGTATTTCATAATATAGTAAAATGTTTATAAAGAGGAAAATGTCATCGATCAGTGTTTGAAATACATCTCTGGGACTGGAGAGCAAACAGGAGGTACTCACCTTTCAATCAACCCTGGTTGGATCTTTGACATATTTATCACTGAAGGTGATTTCTCTGCCCTGCTGAGAATTGTCTGAAAGATTTGCAAATAAAACTCACACTTGTAAGAAGTTAGAGTTTATCGTTCAGCCTTCCCAGTGTCTAGGTCTCTCCTTTATTATATGTATAACATAACTCATTTTAATACACACTGTCCTGTGTATGACTTCCTGAGTCCTTACCATCTGTTAACTTCCAGTTTATAATTCACCTGGTTTTGTCCCTGCGCTATCCACTATGCAGTGTATAATTTCCTAGTCTGAATCTCATCACTGGGTCTTTCTTGAAATGTACCCCCAGCAGTTTCCAGTCATCCCATCCTGGTTATCAGAAGTCTCTATCCTATACGATTCTATTTGCTTTACCTCTTCCCACCTCTGACCCTTTTCGATCCAGCAGTCTTAAGAGCTTGACGTAGGTGAATGTGCAAAGACAGAAAGAAGGGCCAAATAGCAAAGTCTGGCTGGAGGAGGGGGCTTCATTTTATATAAGTCCATCTCACCCCCCCCCACCAGCTACCTATTTTTCTGTTTTTATTCTATACTTTTCCTATAGTCAAGATTTAACTTGACCAACTAAATCTACTATATCACTTGATGCTTCACACTTCCCCTCAGCAGCATCATATGTCATCCCCTGAGCACTGCCAGGTGTTCCTTCTGAGCAGAAAACTAACAATAACCCCTATACTCTGCTTTCAGATGAGACCCAATTCTTCAATACCAAAAAAGTAAAATACACCTCAAAGAAAAGCTTTAACATAAATGGAATAATTTTTAATATACATTTACATTTTGGAATATAAATAAATTGTATAAGTATGTAATGTAAATGTGTAATGGCATTTTCAAACATGCAGCGTAGTATGTCATACACAGAAGATGCCACATTCCAATTTGTATCACAAATATTAACACAAATTACCTATTACAAAACAACTGTTTTGGAACAAGCTACAAATAGTTCCTTTATCATTATCATGAATTTGAACATGGCTATAGCCCTATTAACTAAGCTCTAATAAAATAAACAGTAAAGACCAAATGAAAAATGAAAGAAGATAATGTGACAGGAAGAAAAGAAGATTATGTGATAGGAAGAAGGGAAACAGCTAGTTGATAATATTTAATAGGTAATTTAATGTAATATCTCCTTCAATAAAAATGTTTATGAGAAGTAGTAACTATGGAAGTATGAAAATTTATGGAAATAAGCTGAGCAAATGCTTAAAATTCAAAATGCAATTTATCCTTAAGAACATGGACTTTAAAATTAAATAGAAGTCAGAATATACATATTTACTCTTATCTCTCATAGAGCATATGTTCCTTTTCAAGTCTTCCAAAGATTTACAATTTACCATGCATTTATGGATTAAATATTTTTAAATGTTCCAAGTTATGGTTGATAACTACTTTTAATATTAAAAATAAGAAAAAATCTATTTTAAACACATCTTTGCTATTGATGCTCTAGTGCCTCAAAATTATATAAAGATAACTTTTTTAATCTATCCATAATTCAATATTGCAATATTAACATATTGAATGTTACTCGATCAATAGCAATATCTGTAATGCAATTGTGTGTTTTTAAAATTCTATAAAGTAGCATTTTGATACTTTCATAAAGCTGGGATGATACCGGTCTTGAATAATCTCATTACTTCATTGATACTTCTATATATAAACATTGTTCTTTTGTTTGCTTTACATTGCCTAAATTTTTATAAGAACAAACAGTAATTTTTAATAAAGGGACATATTTATATAATTTTAATATTTCAATATTAGGCCTGTTTATTCGACATTGAAAGTATAATATTCTAATCACCATTTCTTTTTCTTTTTAACTTTTTTAGTTTTTTGTGGGGGCACACCCGGTGATGCTCAGAAATCACTCCTGACTTGGGGGACCATATGGGACACTGGGGGATCAAACCACATTCCTTTCTAGGTCAGTCGTGTGCAAGGCAAATGTCCTACCACTGTGCCACCATTCCAACTTCAATATCCTAAGCACCATTTATTTATGCCACCAAATTTATTTGATAAACTACGTAAAAATACAATAATTAAGCTCACTGAAGGATGTCAACAATCATAATAAATATATGCATTTGTATTATAGTTTTCCAAATCAGCTAAACTCTATGTTGACTTTCTTATGCTTATATTAGTAATCACAATTAACATTGTATGTATGTCATTTTTGCTTGACATGTCAGGTTCATATTAACTTGTATTCTCACACTCTACTAAAATAAATTTGTATAGAATACACTCTACAAAAGAAACTCATTTCTCAATTACAAGGAGTAATGACTGCAAAAAATTATTTTTGTTGGCATATGTAATTTACAAGACATATTTAAATACCTTCATAAAATATCAGATACTTTTTTTCCTTCATCCCAAGATATCAAATACTTAATATTAGGTATATGTGACTTAGCTTAAAAATCATTGCACTTCTTCTTAGATGTTTTAAGAACTTTACATATATGTATAAATATAAACATAAATATACATATATAAATATTCACCTTCTGATTATTTTAGCTTAATATTATTTCAATATATTTGTAATATTCCCAAAGTTACCTACAGAGAAAATTGTCAACATTATTTACAGAAAGCCTTCTACTCTTCAATAGAAAACATTTCTGAAATATGAGTCATTATTTTAAATGTAATGGCAGAAAATATCTATTTACGTCCTGCATTTCATCAGCTGAATTTCTATTTGAGTTCAGTTTTTAAAAAATTTTAATGAGGAGAAAGTGGGAGTTTTGTCATAGATAAGTAAGTGGTGCTTGAGGTTATTCCTGTCTCTGGGTACAATGCAATGCTGAGGTTTAAACCTTGCATAAGAGACAAGAAAACCTTGTAGTGTCCAGTCCTGTGTTCAGATTTCTTATCTTAAAGTTAAAATGCAAATACAAAATAATTACAAAACCTTAACAAGTTTGGGGGGTTAAAACAACTTAAACATCTTAATTACTATATACCAGAATGTGTCAATCAGTAAATTCTTAATAAATATTTGCTATTTTCATTAATAAATATAAGACATTAAAACATAAGATATTAAAAAGTCCATTAATAAAGATACTTGCTTTGCTTAGCATTGCCTAGTGTTACGGAGATATTCTAAGACTTCATTGACTTCAGCAACTGTTCTGTCCTTATGTATCCACTGCTTACTTTTTAAAGGTATATATGTATATATATTGCGATTTATCATTATGATATCAGTCATGTTAAAGCATATTTAATAAAATTATTGTGAGACTTTGTTTTTAGTTACTGAATAGTCAAATTTTATAACAATGTCCCCTACACTCTATGTATTCTCCTCTTTGTAGGCATCCTCTGAAGGAATTGCTACTACATATCAGAAACAGGAAAAGATCAGTAGACAAATTCATGGTATGAGTTGTCTTTAATTAATATTTAGTGATCTATAAATTCAAGTACAACAGTCTAAGTAGAAATAAACACTGGGATGGTTTGTTTAACCTTTTATAACATTAGAAAAGTAGGAGCCAGAGCGGTGGCGCAAGCAGTAGGGCTTTTGCCTTGCATAACCTAACCTAGGATGGACCACAGTTCCCATATGGTCTCCCGAATCAGCCATTTCTGTGTGCATAGCTAAGAGTAACCCCTGAGCGTCAACAGGTATGGCCCCCCCAAAAAAAATATTACAGGCAAGTTGGGGGGGGCATTGGTGGTGGGAATATGGCATGGGTGAAGGAAAGGGGGTGTTCTTTTTATATGAGTGAAACCCAACTACAATCATGCTTGTAACCACTATGTTTAAATAAAGATATTATTATTTAAAAAAAGAAATTATTATTATTGGTTTCCTATGTAATATTGGCAAATGTTTGAAGATCAGTCAGTGCTTTTTATTGGATATCACTGTATTTTATTTATAAGATTATTTTCACATACACCTAAATATTCCTAAATTTTTAATATTTTAAATAGAAATTATTGCATAATTTTATTGTATGTAAATACAAATAATGAACACACGTATATATTTATAACATAGTATATAAGCATTCATTCACCTCTTTCCTCCATTAATCTCTCCAAAAGTTTTGATTTTGTCCCGTTTTGTTTTTGAAAATTTAATCTACCTCTAGTACTGCCAAATAAATCCAGTGTGTGAGCAGGGATTTGAACAGAGATTGAAGGATAATCTGAGACAATTATTTTCTTATCAGATCACTTTATTAACCAAATCTTTTGTTCATTTCTGAGCTTGTAGTTTAGTGATTTTCTTTTAAAGTGAATTAGTACCTTTCAAATATGAGTAACCTTTCAAAAATGCTTCAATAAAGCAAAATTATAGTATTATAGTAAGTTACATTCAAGAATCCTTAACTATATTAAATTTTCTCCTAGTACTTCAGTTTTATTAGAAAAATAATTTTATTCACCAGACAAACTTTTTTCCTTTTTTTAAATATTTCAAATATAAGAGAGTTTTTTCACGTCAGTTGCATCATATTTTCTTGGCAGTGGGGTGGGTTTAATGGCATAGCTGTCTAGGTTCAATGTTTACTTTTGGCTCTGTGATCGAGGATCACTCCTTGTGATGCTGAGATGTGGTTATGGTTCACCATATGAGATGCTAGGGATTAAATTAGAGCCAGATGTGTACAAGGCAAGTATCTTACTCATTATACTAGCTCTCTGACCCATAAAGATATTATAAGTCCTACTGAGTTTTTATTTATATCTCTTGAAAATTGTTAGTGTAAATAAACTGTTTTCATCATTAAATATAAAAACTTATTAAAGGTGTCAATGGTATACAAATAAGCTGTAGCTTTATAAATTATGAACTAATTTCCTCGCATTTTTCTATATTTGGTATACATAGTACTGATTTGTTTAAAATACATTCAAAATTTAGAAAAAGTTTTTCTTACTCTTTAGTAGAGCTTTAAGAAATTCCATTGGTAACACATAAAATGGTATATTCCCTATTAATATATGTATGGGACAGTTAAAAAGCTATATATACCTACCTGGAAATTTCTGCTCTTACCATGGTATTTATTTTCAGAGGATTTATTATTTGGAACTTAGTACAATGGCCTAGATGTTTTTAATGCTTTCTAATTCTTTTTTGATTTTTTTTTGTTTGTTTTCGAATCTTATACCAAATGGTACTCAGGATTCAATATAAATTTCTGCTCAAGAATCATTCCTGGTGGATACCAGGGGATCATAAAGGATTGTGGTTATCAGACCTACTTGGCCATGTACAAGGCAATCACCCTACTCTCTGTACTATCTCTCCTGTTCAGCTTTGTTATCTGTTTCTAATTTGTATATATTTATATGACTATGCCCTTTAATTGTTAGCATTCATTTGGAATCCTATTTCATTCCTCTTTCTGTGAGGCTATATTTTTGAAAAAAAATTAAGCCAATTACAATAAATTCTATTTTTATGGTAAATGTATATTTTTACACAAAGAAATTTAACGTCAAAAATATAATAGACTGAAACATAAAATAAACTTTTACTGTAACTTGGGCTTTTGGTGAAAAATAGAACACAACACAAAATTCTAAACTTCATTCAATTATAAAGTGATTGATATTTTATTCTTGCTAAGCTTCTATTGAACAATTCTATTACATGAGTCATGAGTTTCACTGGACAATGAAGCTTATAAATATGACCATTTTATTTATAAATTTCACACATGTGTATTATATGAAAGAATAGCATTGGAATATAAATTGTTTTCAAATAAATTAAAGTTCTTAGTTTAAACTACCTTAACAATATATCTGAAAGATCAATGAAAAAACAATATTTGGTATTTTGAAAAAATAAACACAATCTATAAACCACCAACAAAACTCACAAAGAAGGACAGAGACTGAATCTTAATAAAATGAATCAGAAATGAAAACAGGCAGACTACTACAAATGCTTCAGATATTCAAACTATATGCCACAAAATATGAGAACCTGGAAGAAATTCATAAATTCTTGGACTCTTTTAACCTCTCAAAGTTAAACCAAGATACCAGCATATTTCAATAGACTCCATCACTATTGAGGAAATTAAAATGATAATCAAATGTTTTCCCACAAACAAAAGCCAGGCCCTGATGGATTAACTAACAATTTTTTTCAAACTTTCCTAGAGGATCTATTGCCCATACTTTTTAGATTTTTTCAGGAAATTGAAAAAAAGAAACACTTTCAAATAGTTTTTATAAAGGTAACATCACACTGATACCAAAACCAGACAGAGATGCCACCAAAAAAAATCCCTGATATCATCATGCAGAGATTCTTAACAAAATCTCTGTGAATAGTATCAAATGTTTCAAGAAAGCCATATACCATGACAAAGTAGAATTAATTCCATAGATGCAAGAATGATTCATCATACACAAGTTAATTAATGTAAAATACCACATCAAAGACAATATTATAAACCATATGATTATATCAATAGATTCAGAGAAAACATTTGATAAGGTCAAACATCCATTTGTGTAAAAACTCTCAACAAGGTGGGAGTTCAGGCGCCATTTGTAGTGTTAAATAATTAATGATGGGGCTGGATGGCGATGGATGGAGGCCTTTGTGCTTAGGCCCCAGCCACGTGGCTTCATCCCCCATCCAGCCGGCGAGTTCCAGGCCCAGGTGAAACGCAAAATCACTCACTCACACGCAGGCTTCAGGAAGAATCATCTTTATTTAGGCCCTAGCCACCACATGTGTGTGGCCTATCTCATAACCTTTCAAGCATACAGCCATCCTAGGCTTGCCCTGCGTCTTATCTTCTTTCAGCCATCTCCCTCAGAGAGCCCAGCAGGGCCAAAAGGCAAAAGCCCCTAATCCCCTCGCTTCCGGGTTTATCTACCTATTCCAAGACCCCTCCCAGGAATGGGCCGGGCTTAGCAGGTAAGGTCACACCTATTATCCGGTTCCCAAAACCCCTCCCAGAAATGGGTGGGTCTCAGATAAGTACCCTACATTTCCTCCTTTTTTGAAATATAAAAAGAGCCTTTTGTAATTTTGACTCCACCTTTAGCCAAAGGTGGGTTAATATTTTCATGCAGCAACGTAATAAAGTGAAAATTAATATACCAGCCCTTTTCAAAAACATATTTTTGCAAAATATACTTTACACCTGTAACCTAAAATTCTATTAATGCTTTTTTACCAAGCATTATTCCGGAACTTTTATGTTCCTATACTTTTAAACTATATTGGGGGAACCTTTTGTTCCTAAAAACCTTTCCTATACACAAGTACTACAGCATAAATGCTTAACATACATTTTAAAAACAGGCTAAGTACATTAAAATACACAGTAAAACATTTTGCAATTGAAAATACTAACTATGACAACAAAACACATTTAAATTATAAAGAAAATGACTAAGACAAAGATGCAGGTGGTTAGAAATTAGATGTTTAAATGGGCTAAGCTGTATTACCTCCCTTTATTTTTTATTTTTTAACCACTAACTAACTAGCTTAGTTCCTATACTTAAAATGATTAATTTGTCCCACGCTGATCTCACCACGTGGCTTCTGTAAACTTGCTGGTTTGTCCCACGCTGATCTTACCACATGGCTTTCTTTTAGTTTCAGGCCCCGCAGACGGTTCTGTAGACCATGAGGTTGCAGGTTTTCAGGCTTGCCACGGAGCAAAGCTGAGCTGAGGCGTTTCTGCTTCTGGGCTGATAACTTTTCGCCGCTTTTCCCCTCAGGGCAACACTTAGGACGGTTTTTTTTTTTTCGTTCCTGCTGTTTTACCTTTTCAGGCTTGCAGCGGAGCAAAAGCTGAGCTGAGCTGAGGCGTTCCTGCTTCTGGGCCGATAGGAGCTTTTTGCCGCTTTTCTGATGCTGGAGGGGCTTCACCGCTGCCTTTTCTTTTCTTCGGGCGCACTTTGGAAGCAGCTTATGGCCCACATCTTCACAGGGCGCTTTCCAAGTGATTTAAACTAAAAGTTCAGTCCGAAATTTCCAAAGTCGAAATCCAAATTCAAGCCAAAGGTCATTTTCAGAAAATCAGTCCATTTTCAATAGTCTTTTTTCTACTCCTTTTCCAATTTAGACTTTTAATAAGTCTTTGAAGAGGCCCAGGTTTTTGTTTCTTGTAACAAAGTTTCAGTTCTGGGCCTGGGCCTGGGCTGGAGGTGATGCAAGCTTTCACCTCTCTCCTTTCAGTTGCCCTTCTGCCCCTAGAAGGGGTTGCGGCCATCTTTGAACATGGCTTCACGTGGCCAAACACTTTGGGCTGACTGCATGTGAACAAAGCGAAAATTAAACAGAAGAGCAGAAATCTCACCATTTTCGCTGTTTTATTGGGTCAGGATTCAGGTCAAAGTTCGGAGCGCCATATGTAGCATGAAATAATTAACGATGGTGCTGGATGGCGATGGATGGAGGCCTTTGTGCTTAGGCCCCAGCCACGTGGCTTCATCCCCATCCAGCTGGCGGATCCCAGGCCCAGGTAATCGGCGTAATCAAGACTCACTCACAGGCAGGCTTCAGGAAGCATTAACTTTATTCATGCCCTATTCACCACATGTGTGTGGCCTATTCATAACCTTTCAAGCGCAGCAATATTTTGCTAGCCCTGCATCTTATCTCCTGTTAGCCATCTTTCCTTTGGGGGGCTCCATGCGGCCCCAAGATCCAAAAGCCAGGGAGCCGAGCCGGGCCAAGAGAGGAACGGCCAAAGGGCAAAGAGCCAAAAGGGCCGAATTCCCTTGGTCCCAGCCTTATCTACCTTTTTCCAAACCCCTCCCAGGAATGGGAGGGGCTTGAAGGTAAAGTTACACCTACTATCCGGTTCCCAAGACCCCTCCCAGAAATGGGAGGGTCTAGGGTCTCAAATGGGTACACCCACAGAACTTTTCACAATAAAATCAACACTATTTATCACAAGCCATGACAGATATTATAATTAATGGGGAAAATTGAAATCTTTTCCCCTAAGACCTGGCACAAGGTAAGGCTGCCCTCTCTTCCCACTCTTAATAGATATAGTACTGGAAGTACTGCAATAGCAATAAGGCAAGAAGAAGATATTAAGGGCAACCAGATAAGAAAGGAAGAAGTCAAGCTCTCACTGTTTCGAGATGGCATAATTTATACTTAGAAAATCATAAAGAAAATATCAAAAAGCTTCTAGAAATAATACATTTATATAGCAAAGTGGTAGTCTGGAAAATTAATGCACAAAAATAATGTTCTTATACACAAATAATGATAGAGAAGAAATAGAGATTAAAAACAATCTCAATTACAATTTTGCCATAGAAATTCAAATAACTTGGAGTCAACTTAACTAAAGAAGTGAAGGACCTATAAAAAGAAAAATATAAAACATTGCTTCAAGAAATATAGAGAACACACAGAAATGGAGACATATCTTGTTCAATTACTGTGAGGATTAACATAATTAAAATGAAAATACTCACCAATACATTGTAATGATTTAATGCAATCCCTCTAAAGATACCCATGACATTTTTCAACTTTTGAAATTCATCTGGAACAATAAATGGCAAAGAATAATTAAAGCAAGCCTGAAGAAAAAGAAGATGGGAGGCATCACATTCATTAACTTTACATTGTACTACAAAGCAATAGTCTTTAAAATACGTAGCATGTTACTGGAATAAAAACAGACCCTCAGACCAGTGGAATAGACTTGAATATTCAGAGAATGAACCTCATACTTAAAATCAATTAATCTCTGATAAACAGACAAGAAACACAAAATGGAGCAAGAAAAGCCTCTTCAAGAAGTGGTGTTGGGATTTCATAAAAGCAATCTTGGACTTCTATCTAACACCATTCACAAAGGTCAAGTCAAAATGGACTAAAGACCTTGATATTAGACTCAAAGTTTAAGGTATATAGAAAACTTAGGCAAAATACTCCATGACATTGAAACTAAAGGCATCTTCCAGGAGAAAACACTACTGTCTAAATAAGTGGAAACAGAGATTAACAAATGAGACTACATTAAACTGAGAAGCTTCTGCAGCTCAAACAAAACAGTGACTAAAATACAAAGGTCACCCACGAATGTGAGAAATTTTTCACTTAACTCCCAATTGATAAGAAACTAATACCTAAGATGTACAAGGTATTGACGGAACTTAACAAGAAAAAATATCTAAACCCATCAAAAATGAGAATAAAAAATGAACAGACATTTCCTCAAAGAAAAAATACAGATGGCCAAAAGGCACATGAGAAAAATGCTCCACTTCACTAATTGGTCATCAGGGCTATGCAAATCAATACAAGATATCATCTTATGCCACAGAGAATGGCACAGATCACAAAGAACAAGAACAACCACTGCTGGCATGTATGTAGGAAGAAAAGAAGTATCATTTACTGCCAGTGGGAATGCTTATTATTCCGCCTTTTTGGAAACATGAATATTCCATAGTGCTGGACATTGAGCTCCCATGTGATCAAGCAATACGACTCCTGGGGATATACCCTAGGATCACTAAAACACAATACAATAACGCCCTCTGCATTTAATGTACAAAATCTCTGGTAATAATAGCTGTATTGTTGATCTTATTTGACACAACGGTTTATTATGTGGTAGGAAAACTAGCCTACTTGAGTTGGTTCACTTTAAATGAGTAACTGTATAAAACATTCTTTGAAAATACTGTCCCTTTGGCTTAAATTCTTCCTTACGTCAATTTTTGCATTTTTGGTAACATGAAACTACTATTACTCAAAACCTGTTAAATACTTGCTCTCTAGTAACTCCTATGTATAACCTGGAAATCACTTATTCTGGTTTTATCACATTATTACCAAACACAAATTTCTGCAGCAGATTATTTTTTGATAATGAGATCTGTTTTTAAATCATTAAATTTGAATGGCTCTGTAATACTGGCAAGTGGCTCATATAAAGAATTTTAAACGTAAGTTGGACTATAAGTTAATTTTCTGTTAGTCAAAGACATTCTGTAAGTTGGCAAAAGAAACAGAGAGAGAAATGTAAGGTTTGGTCTTCGGGATTGCACAAGGTTGACAGGCTGAACAATAGTTAAGAATTGAAGCCAAGACCCTGATTTTGCCATGACTGACACCAAGGTAGTCTTACTAGCTTGACCAGTGGAGAGTCACTCAGCAAAGCACTGTAGATCTGAGCTGCCAGTGCTGATGTATTTTTGATGTGTGATGCAAAGAAGACATTTTATCCTTGAATTTGAGGGCAAAGGAAAAGGGGTGGTGGGTCAGGAGAGGAGGGCACCAGAATTCTACATAATGAATTTAAATAGGTTACTTTTCAGAGGAAGAGAAAACTTCTGCTTCAGGTGGGGAAGTGTCTTATGTAAACTCATAAGTAAAGAACTAAATATGGTCTCTTTTGACCACATATACACAAAACAAAATAGGTCTAAGTTTTTATGAAACATTGCAAAAAATGCTGCAATTTATTAATTACAGGACTTTCAACTATGATGAAACACCTATTACATTTTTTAAATTAGATTATTTGTTTTAAAGGAGTCAGATTATTTGGATTTGTTTTTAAATGACTGTATCAGAAAAAATCTATTCTTTAATTAAAATATTTTATCACTTGTTTGGAATATATTTTATCCGAGTTCGGTGAAGTATTATTTAACCTGCTGTTGTACTACCACGAACTTCTAGTTTTCTTTTTTTTTTTTTTTTTTTTTAGTGTGGAGAAGGATGGGAGAATATAATTTATTGAAGTTAAATGCATTTTATTTTATTTTATTGTATAATTACTGTACTTAATTTCATTACTCTATTTATCACTTCATTTTATTACAGAGCTTCATTTTTTTTTTTTAATTTTTTTTTTATTTAAACACCTTGATTACATACATGATTGTGTTTGGGTTTCAGTCATAAAAGGAACACCACCCATCACCAGTGCAACATTCCCATCACCCAAGTCCCAAATCACCCTCCTCCCCACCCAACCCCCGCCTGTACCCTAAACAGGCTCTACATTTCCCTCATACATTCTCAATATTAGGACAGTTCAAAATGTAGTTATTTCTCTAACTAAACTCATCACTCTTTGTGGTGAGCTTCCTGAGGTGAGCTGGAACTTCCAGCTCTTTTCTCTTTTGTGTCTGAAAATTATTATTACAAGGGTGTCTTTCATTTTTCTTAAAACCCATAGATGAGTGAGACCATTCTGCGTTTTTCTCTCTCTCTCTGACTTATTTCACTCAGCATAATAGATTCCATGTACATCCATGTATAGGAAAATTTCATGACTTCATCTCTCCTGACAGCTGCATAATATTCCATTGTGTATATGTACCACAGTTTCTTTAGCCATTCATCTGTTGAAGGGCATCTTGGTTGTTTCCAGAGTCTTGCTATGGTAAATAGAGCTGCAATGAATATAGGTGTAAGGAAGGGGTTTTTGTATTGTATTTTTGTGTTCCTAGGGTATATTCCTAGGAGTGGTATAGCTGGATCGTATGGGAGCTCGATTTCCAGTTTTTGGAGGAATCTCCATATCGCTTTCCATAAAGGTTGAACTAGACAGCATTCCCACCAGCAGTGGATAAGAGTTCCTTTCTCTCCACATCCCCGCCAACACTGTTTATTCTCATTCTTTGTGATGTGTGCCATTCTCTGGGGTGTGAGGTGGTATCTCATCGTTGTTTTGATTTGCATCTCCCTGATGATTAGTGATGTGGAACATTTTTTCATGTGTCTTTTGGCCATGCGTATTTCTTCTTTGTCAAAGTGTCTGTTCATTTCTTCTCCCCATTTTTTGATGGGGTTAGATGTTTTTTTCTTGTAAAGTTCTGTCAGTGCCTTGTATATTTTGGAGATTAGCCCCTTATCTGATGGGTATTGGGTGAATAGTTTCTCCCACTCAGTGGGTGGCTCTTGTATCCTGGGCACTATTTCCTTTGAGGTGCAGAAGCTTCTCAGCTTAATATATTCCCATCTGTTAATCTCTGCTTTCACTTGCTTGGAGAGTGCAGTTTCCTCCTTGAAGATGCCTGTAATGTCCTGTAGTGTTTTGCCTATGTGCTGTTCTATATATCTTATGGTTTTGGGGCTGATATCGAGGTCTTTAATCCATTTGGATTTTACCTTTGTACATGGTGTTAGCTGGGGGTCTAAGTTTAATTTTTTGCAAGTGGCTATCCAATTGTGCCAACACCACTTGTTGAAGAGGCTTTCCCTGCTCCATTTAGGATTTCCTGCTCCTTTATCAAAAATTAGATGGTTGTATCTCTGGGGAACATTTTCTGAGTATTCAAGCCTATTCCACTGATCTGAGGACCTATCCTTATTCCAATACCATGCTGTTTTGATAACTGTTGCTTTGTAGTACAGTTTAAAGTTGGGAAAAGTAATTCCTCCCATATTCTTTTTCCCAATGATTGCTTTAGCTATTCGAGGGTGTTTATTGTTCCAAATGAATTTCAAAAGTGTCTGATCCACTTCTTTGAAGAATGTCATGGGTATCTTTAGAGGGATGGCATTAAATCTGTATAATGCCTTGGGGAGTATTGACATTTTGATGATGTTAATCCTGCCAATCCATGAGCAGGGTATGTGTTTCCATTTCCGTGTGTCCTCTCTTATTTCTTGGAGCAGAGTTTTATAGTTTTCTTTGTATAGGTCCTTCACATATTTAGTCAAGTTGATTCCAAGATATTTGAGTTTGTGTGGTACTATTGTGAATGGGGTTGTTTTCTTAATGTCCATTTCTTCTTTATTACTGTTGGTGTATAGAAAGGCCATTGATTTTTGTGTGTTAATTTTGTAGCCTGCCACCTTGCTATATGAGTCTATTGTTTCTAGAAGCTTTTTGATAGAGTCTTTAGGGTTTTCTAAGTAGAGTATCATGTCATCTGCAAACAGTGAGAGCTTGACTTCTTCCTTTCCTATCTGGATTCCCTTGATATCCTTTTCTTGCCTAATCGCTATAGCAAGTACTTCCAGTGCTATGTTGAATAGGAGTGGTGAGAGAGGACAGCCTTGTCTTGTGCCAGAATTTAGAGGGAAGGCTTTCAGTTTTTCTCCATTGAGGATAATATTTGCCACTGGCTTGTGGTAGATGGCCTTCACTATATTGAGAAAGGTTCCCTCCATTCCCATCTTGCTGAGAGTTTTGATCAAGAATGGGTGTTGGACCTTATCAAATGCTTTCTCTGCATCTATTGATATGATCATGTGGTTTTTATTTTTCTTGTTATTGATGTTGTGTATTATGTTGATAGATTTACGGATGTTAAACCAGCCTTGCATTCCTGGGATGAAACCTACTTGATCGTAGTGGATGATCTTCTTAATGAGGCATTGAATCCTATTTGCCAGGATTTTGTTGAGGATCTTTGCATCTGCATTCATCAGTGATATTGGTCTGTAATTTTCTTTTTTGGTAGCGTCTCTGTCTGGTTTAGGTATCAAGGTGATGTTGGCTTCATAAAAGCTATTTGGAAGTGTTTCTGTTTGTTCAATTTCATGAAAGAGTCTTGCCAAGATTGGCAGTAGTTCCTCTTGGAAAGTTTGATAGAATTCATTAGTGAATCCATCTGGACCTGGGCTTTTGTTTTTCGGCAGACATTTGATTACTGTTTTAATTTCATCAATGGTGATGGGGGTGTTTAGATATGCTACATCCTCTTCCTTCAACCGTGGAAGATTATAAGAGTCCAAGAATTTATCCATTTCTTCCAGGTTCTCATTTTTAGTGGCGTAGAGTTTTTCAAAGTAGTTTCTGATTACCCTTTGAATCTCTGTCATATCAGTAGTGATCTCTCCTTTTTCATTCCTGATACGAGTTATCAAGTTTCTCTCTCTCTCTTTCTTTGTTAGGTTTGCCAGTGGTCTATCAATCTTGTTTATTTTTTCAAAGAACCAACTTCTGCTTTCGTTGATCTTTCGGATTGTTTTTTGAGTTTCCACTTCGTTGATTTCTGCTCTCAGCTTTGTTATTTCCTTCTGTCTTCCTGTTCTTGGGTCCTTTTGTTGAGCATTTTCTAGTTCTATTAGCTGTGTCATTAAGCTACTCAGGTAAGCTCCTTCTTCCTTCCTGATGTGTGCTTGCAAAGCTATAAATTTTCCTCTCAGTACTGCTTTTGCTGTGTCCCATAAGTTCTGAGAGTTTGTGTCTTTATTGTCATTTGTTTCCAGGAACCTTTTTATTTCCTCCTTGATTTCATCTCGGACCCACTGGTTATTGAGCATGAGGCTGTTTAACTTCCAGGTGTTAAAGTGTTTCTTCTGAGTCCCTTTGGAGTTCACAAATAATTTCAGAGCCTTGTGGTCAGCGAAGGTAGTCTGCAAAATTTCTATCCTCTTGATCTTATGGAGGTATGTTTTATGTGCCAGCATGTAGTCTATCCTGGAGAATGTCCCATGTACATTGGAGAAGAATGTGTATCCAGGTTTCTGGGGATGGAGTGTCCTATATATATCCACTAGGCCTCTTTCTTCCATTTCTCTCCTCAGGTCTAGTATATTCTTGTTGGGTTTCAGTCTGGTTGACCTGTCCAGTGTTGACAAAGCCGTGTTTAGGTCCCCCACAATTATTGTGTTGTTGTTGATATTATTTTTCAGATTTGTCAGCAGTTGTATTAAATATTTTGCTGGCCCCTCATTCGGTGCATATATGTTTAGGAGAGTGAATTCTTCCTGCTCTACGTACCCCTTGATTAATATAAAATGTCCGTCTTTGTCCCTTACAACCTTCCTGAGTATAAAGTTTGCATTATCTGATATTAGTATGGCCACTCCAGCTTTTTTATGGGTGTTGTTTGCTTGGATAACTTTTCTCCAGCCTTTTATTTTGAGTCTATGTTTGTTCTGACTATTCAGGTGCGTTTCTTGTAGGCAGCAGAAGGTTGGATTGAGTTTTTTGATCCATTTAGCCACTCTGTGTCTCTTAACTGGTGCATTTAGTCCATTGACGTTGAGAGAAAGAATTGTCCTGGGATTTAACGCCATCTTTATTTCAAAATTTGGTGTGTCTTTTGGGTAGTCTTGTCTTAGATTAGGTCTTTCAGTTTTTCTCTTAAGACTGGTTTTGTGTCTGTGAAGTTTCTGAGCTGTTTTTTGTCTGTGAAACCATGTATTCTTCCATCAAACCGGAAAGTGAGTTTTGCTGGGTATAGTATTCTGGGTGAAGCATTCATTTCATTCAGTCTTGTCACAATATCCCACCACTGCTTTCTGGCATTGAGCGTTTCTGGTGACAGGTCTGCTGTAAATCTCAGGGAAGCTTGCTTGAACATGATTTCCCCTTTTGATCTTGCTGTTTTCAGAATTCTGTCTCTATCTGTGGGATTTGTCATTGTGACTAGGATGTGTCTTGGGGTGGTTTTTCTGGGGTCTCTTTTGGTTGGTACTCTTCGGGCATGCAGGATTTGATCACATATATTCTTTAGCTCTGGAAGTTTCTCTTTAATGATGTTCTTGACCATTGATTCTTCCTGGAAATTTTCTTCCTGGGTCTCTGGGACTCCAATGATTCTTAAGTTGTTTCTGTTGATCTTATCATAGACTTCTATTTTCGTCTGTTCCCATTCTTTGACTAATTTTTCCATTGTCTGCTCATTTGCTTTAAGTTTTTTGTCCAATCTCTCCTGCTGTATGGAATTGTTATGTATCTCATCTTCCACAGCACCAAGTCTATTCTCAGCTTCTGATACCCTGTCCCAGAGCTTATCCATTTTGTCATTCACTTCGTTTACTGAGTTTTTCAGGCCTGTTAGTTGACATGTTATTTCAGTTTGGAGTTTTGTCATTTCTGCCTTCATATTTTCTTGGTTCTTATTAGTGTTCTGTTCAACTCGATCCATGGTTTCTTGGAGTCTGTTGAGCACCTTCCATATTGCTAGTCTAAAGTCCTTATCTGAGAGGTTGATTAGTTGTTCAGTCATTATCTGGTCCTCAGAATTGTCATCTTCATTCTCTATGTCTGATGCTGGCCTGCGCTGTTTCCCCATTGTCACATTTGTATTGTGGGTTTTTCTACGTGTTGTAGTGGTATTCATTGTCTATATGATGTAGGCAGCACACTCCTCTGGCTCCTCCCTTTCTGGATGGGCTGACTTGCCTCTAAGGGAGGGGAGTCCTCCGTGGATGAAGCCTCACACTGGGTCAAATCTTAGGCCCGAGCATGTAACAGAGAAGACAGTCCAGAGAGAAATGTTTGCTTCTGTGATATAGCGCCGTTCTTAGTGTGATTTTTCCTTCTTGTTGCAATGGAGTTCTTTCCTTAGAAAGAGTGCACGGCCGCGTAGCGAAGCGGAGCGGCCGTGCTCCTCTGAGCCTCTTTTTGCCCCACTCGCAAGAGTTTCACGCAAGAGGACAGTAGACAGACATAGACAGGTCACACTCACAGTCTTTCACAGCTGAGCCCCACTGGGCCGGTGTACTTTCGCGGATTTTCCCCGCCTGGTGTCACACACAGGGAGCCAGCTTTTGCAAAGGATAGCCGGTTTTTATGCTCTGAAGTCCCTCCCTGAAAATGGCGTCTGGGCGAGCGAGGTTTCTGGAGGCTCTTTTTGCCCCACTCGCAAGAGTTTCACGCAAGAGGACAGTAGACAGACATAGACAGGTCACACTCACAGTCTTTCACAGCTGAGCCCCACTGGGCCGGTGTACTTTCGCGGATTTTCCCCGCCTGGTGTCACACACAGGGAGCCAGCTTTTGCAAAGGATAGCCGGCTTTTATGCTCTGAAGTCCCTCCCTGAAAATGGTGTCTGGGCGAGCGAGGTTTCTGGAGGCTCTTTTTGCCCCACTCGCAAGAGTTTCACGCAAGAGGACAGTAGACAGACATAGACAGGTCACACTCACAGTCTTTCACAGCTGAGCCCCACTGGGCCGGTGTACTTTCGCGGATTTTCCCCGCCTGGTGTCACACACAGGGAGCCACGAACTTCTAGTTTTCTAAAGAGAAAAATTGCCTTTTAGGATGCCATTTCCAGGGTGGGTCTCCAGAAGGTGAAAACCGGCGGGCTTTCGCAGAAGCCAGCTGCCCTGTCTGGGACATCAGGCAGGGAAAAGACACGAATCTGCGCCGCCCAGTGGAGCCCGACTGTGAGTGCTCCTTGTAAATGTTTCTCTACTGTCCTCTTGCGTGAAACTCTTGGGAGTGGGGCAAAAGAGGCTCCAGAAATCTGCGCTTCCAGACGCCATTTCCAGGGCGGGTCTCCAGAAGGTGAAAACCGGCGGGCTTTCGCAGAAGCCAGCTGCCCTGTCTGGGACATCAGGCAGGGAAAAGACACGAATCTGCGCCCGCCCAGTGGAGCCCGACTGTGAGTGCTCCTTGTAAATGTTTCTCTACTGTCCTCTTGCGTGAAACTCTTGGGAGTGGGGCAAAAGAGGCTCCAGCAGAGCACGGCCGCTCCGCTTCGCTACGCGGCCTTGCGCTCTTTCTAAGAAAAGAACACCATAGTAACAAAAAGAAAAAATCACACTAAGATCTGAGCTATAACACAGAAGCAAGCATTCCTCCTCGGACTGTCTTCTCCGTTGAATGCTTGGGCCTAAGATTTGATCCAGTGTGAGGCTTCACCCACGGAGGACTCCCATCCCCTAGAGACAAGTCAGCCCATCCAGAAAGGGCAGAGCCAGAGAAGTGTGCTGCCTACATCATATAGCCAATGAATACCACCACAACACGTAGAAGAACCCAAAATACAAGTGTGACAATGGGGAAACAACGCAGGCCAGCATCAGACATAGAGAATGAAGAGGACAAGTCTGATGACCAGATAATGGCCAACCAACTAATCAACCTCTCAGATAAGGACTTTAGACTAGCAATATGGAAGATGCTCAATGGACTCCAAGAAACCATGGATCGAGTTGAACAGAACACTAATAAGAACCAAGAAAATATGAAGACAGAAATCACAAAACTCCAAACTGAAATAACATACCAATTAACAGGCCTGAAAAAGTCAGTAAACGAAGTGAATGACAAAATGGATAAGCTCTGGGACAGGATGTAGGAAGCTGAGAATAGACTTGGTGCTGTGGAAGATGAGATACATAACAATTCCATACAGCAGGAGAGATTGGACAAAAAACTTAAAGCAAATGAGCAGACAATGGAAAAATTAGTCAAAGAATGGGAACAGATGAAAATAGAAGTCTATGATAAGATCAACAGAAACAACTTAAGAATCATTGGAGTCCCAGAGACCCAAGAAGAAAATTCCCAGGAAGAATCAATGGTCAAGAACATCATTAAAGAGAAACTTCCAGAGCTAAAGAATATAGGTGATCAAATCCTACATGCTCGAAGAGTACCAAGCAAAAGAGACGCCAGAAAAAACACCCCAAGACACATCCTAGTCACAATGACAAATCCCACAGATAGAGACAGAATTCTGAAAACAGCAAGATCAAAAGGGGAAATTACATTCAAGCAATCTTCCCTGAGATTTACAGCAGACCAGTCACCAGAAACACTCAATGCCAGAAAGCAGTGGTGGGATAATGTGACAAGACTGAATGAAATGAATGCTTCACCCAGAATACTATACCCAGCAAAACTCACCTTCCGGTTTGACGGAAGAATACATGGTTTCACAGACAAAAAACAGCTCAGAAACTTCACAGACACAAAACCAGTCTTAAGAGAAAAACTGAAAGACCTAATCTAAGACAAGACTACCCAAAAGACACACCAAATTTTGATATAAAGATGGTGTTAAATCCCAGGACAATTCTTTCTCTCAACGTCAATGGACTAAATGCACCAGTTAAGAAACACAGAGTGGCTAAATGGATCAAAAAACTCAATACAACCTTCTGCTGCCTACAAGAAATGCACCTGAATAGTCAGAACAAACATAGACTCAAAATAAAAGGCTGGAGAAAAATTATCCAAGCAAACAACACCCATAAAAAAGCTGGAGTGGCCATACTAATATCAGATAATGCAAACTTTATACTCAGGAAGGTTGTAAGGGACAAAGATGGATATTTTATATTAATCAAGGGGTATGTAGAGCATGAAGAAATAACTCTCCTAAACATATATGCACCGAATGAGGGGCCAGCAAAATATTTAATACAACTGTTGACAAATCTGAAAAATAATATCAACAACAACACAATAATTGTGGGGGACCTTAACACGGCTTTGTCAACACTGGATAGGTCAACCAGACTGAAACCCAACAAGAATATATTAGACCTGAGGAGAGAAATGGAAGAAAGAGGCCTAGTGGATATATATAGGACACTCCATCCCCAGAAACCTGGATACACATTCTTCTCCAATGTACATGGGACATTCTCCAGGATAGACTACATGCTGGCACATAAAAAATACCTCCATAAGATCAAGAGGATAGAAATTTTGCAGACTACCTTTGCTGACCACAAGGCTCTGAAATTATTTGTGAACTCCAAAGGGACTCAGAAGAAACACTTTAACACCTGAAAGTTAAACAGCCTCATACTCAATAATCAGTGGGTCCGAGATGAAATCAAGGAGGAAATAAAAAGGTTCCTGGAAACAAATGACAATCAAGACACAAACTATCAGAACTTATGGGACACAGCAAAAGCAGTACTGAGAGGAAAATTTATAGCTTTGCAAGCACACATCAGGAAGGAAGAAGGAGCTTACCTGAGTAGCCTAATGACACAGCTAATAGAACTAGAAAATGCTCAACAAAAGAACCCAAAAATAGGAAGACAGAAGGAAATAACAAAGCTGAGAGCAGAAATCAATGAAGTGGAAACCCAAAAAACAATCCAAAAGATCAACGAAAGCAGAAGTTGGTTCTTTGAAAAAAATAAACAAGATTGATAGACCACTGGCAAACCTAACAAAGAAAGAGAGAGAGAGAAACTTGATAACTCGTATTAGGAATGAAAAAGGAGAGATCACTACTGATATGAGAGAGATTCAAAGGGTAATAAGGAACTACTTTGAGAAACTCTACGCCACTAAAAATGAGAACCTGGAAGAAATGGATAAATTCTTGGACTCTTATAATCTTCCACGGTTGAAGGAAGAGGATGTAGCATATCTAAACACCCCCATCACCATTGATGAAATTAGAATGGTAATCAAAGGTCTGCCGAAAAACAAAAGCCCAGGCCCAGATGGATTCACTAATGAATTCTTTCAAACTTTCCAAGAGGAACTACTACCATCCTGGCAAGACTCTTTTATGAAATTGAACAAACGGAAACACTTCCAAATAGCTTTTATGAAGCCAACATCACCTTGATACCTAAACCAGACAGAGATGCTACAAAAAAAGAAAATTACAGACCAATATCGCTGATGAATGCAGATGCAAAGATCCTCAACAAAATCCTGGCAAATAGGATTCAATGCCTCATTAAGAAGATCATCCACTATGATCAAGTAGGTTTCATCCCAGGAATGCAAGGCTGGTTTAACATCCGTAAATCTAGCAACATCATACACAACATCAATAACAAGAAAAATAAAAACCACATGATCATATCAATAGATGCAGAGAAAGCATTTGATAAGGTCCAACACCCATTCTTGATCAAAACTCTCAGCAAGATGGGAATGGAAGGAGCCTTTCTCAATCTAGTTGAAGCCATCTACCACATGCCAACTGCAAATATTATCCTCAACGGATAAAAACTAAAAGCCTTCCCTCTAAATTCTGGTACAAGACAAGGCTGTCCTCTCTCACCACTCCTATTCAACATAGCACTGGAAGTACTTGCTATAGCGATTAGGCAAGAAAAAGATATCAAGGGAATCCAGATAGGAAAGGAAGAAGTCAAGCTCTCACTGTTTGCAGATGACATGATACTCTACATAGAAAACCCTAAAGACTCTACCAAAAAGCTTCTAGAAACAATAGACTCATATAGCAAGGTGGCAGGCTACAAAATTAACACACAAAAATCAATGGCCTTTCTATACACCAACAGTAATAAAGAAGAAATGGACATTAAGAAAACAACTCCATTCACAATAGTGCCACACAAACTCAAATATCTTGGAATCAACTTGACTAAAAATGTGAAGGACCTATACAGAGAAAACTATAAAACTCTGCTCCAAGAAATAAGAGAGGACACGCGGAAATGGAAATGCATACCCTGCTCGTGGATTGGCAGGATTAACATCATCAAAATGGCAATACTCCCCAAGGCATTATACAGATTTAATGCTATCCCTCTAAAGATACCCATGACATTCTTCAAAGAAGTGGATCAGACACTTTTGAAATTCATTTGGAACAATAAACACCCTCGAATAGCCAAAGCAATCATTGGGAAAAAGAATATGGGAGGAATTACTTTCCCCAACTTTAAACTGTACTACAAAGCAATAGTTATCAAAACAGCATGGTATTGGAATAAGGACAGGCCCTCCGATCAGTGGAATAGGCTTGTATACTCAGAAAATGTTCCCCAGACATACAATCACCTAATTTTTGATAAAGGAGCAAGAAATCCTAAATGGAGCAAAGAAAGCCTCTTCAACAAGTGGTGTTGGCACAATTGGATAGCTGCTTGCAAAAAATTGAACTTAGACCCCCAGCTATCATCAAGTACGAAGGTAAAATCCAAATGGATTAAAGACCTTGATATCAGCCCCAAAACCATAAGATATATAGAACAGCACATAGGCAAGACACTCCAGGACATTACAGGCATCTTCAAGGAGGAAACTGCACTCTCCAAGCAAGTGAAAGCAGAGATTAACAGATGGGAATATATTAAGCTGAGAAGCTTCTGCACCTCAAAGGAAATAGTGCCCAGGATACAAGAGCCACCCACTGAGTGGGAGAAACTATTCACCCAATACCCATCAGATAAGGGGCTAATCTCCAAAATATACAAGGCACTGACAGAACTTTACAAGAAAAAAACATCTAATCCCATCAAAAAATGGGGAGAAGAAATGAACAGACACTTTGACAAAAAAGAAACACAAATGGCCAAAAGACACATGAAAAAGTGCTCCACATCACTAATCATCAGGGAGATGCAAATCAAAACAACGATGAGATACCACCTCACACCACAGAGAATGGCACACATCACAAAGAATGAGAATAAACAGTGTTGGTGGGGATGTGGAGAGAAAGGAACTCTTATCCACTGCTGGTGGGAATGCCGTCTAGTTCAACCTTTATGGAAAGCGATATGGAGATTCCTCCAAAAACTTGAAATCGAGCTCCCATATGATCCAGCTATACCACTCCTAGGAATATACCCTAAGAACACAAAAATACAGTAAAAAACCCCTTCCTTACACCCATATTCATTGCAGCACTATTTACCATAGCAAGACTCTGGAAACAACCAAGATGCCCTTCAACAGATGAATGGCTAAAGAAACTGTGGTACATATACACAATGGAATATTATGCAGCTGTCAGGAGAGATGAAGTCATGAAATTTTCCTGTACATGGATGTACACGGAATCTATTATGCTGAGTGAAATAAGTCAGAGAGAGAGAGAAAAACGCAGAATGGTCTCACTCATCTATGGGTTTTAAGAAAAATGAAAGACATTCTTGCAATAATAATTTTCAGACACTAAAGAGAAAAGAGCTGGAAGTTCCAGCTCACCTCAGGAAGCTCACCACAAAGAGTGATGAGTTTAGTTAGAGAAATAACTACATTCTGAACTTTCCTAATAATGAGAATATATGAGGGAAATGGAGAGCCTGTTTAAAGTACAGGCAGGGGTTAGGTGGGGAGGAGGGAGACTTGGGACATTGGTGGTGGGAATGTTGCACTGGTGATGGGTGGCGTTCTTTACATGACTGAAACCCAAACACAATCATGTATGTAATCAAGGTGTTTAAATAAAAAAAAATAAAAATAAAACTTTCATTCATGAAAAAAAAAAAGAAAAATTGCCTTTTTACTAAAAGCCTTTGTTTATTACCAATTTTTCTGTTTGGGAAAATCTAAGGATTCACTATGGTTAGTCTTACAGAAGATATGTGGGTTTATAAACTAGTGCCTATGATTTTAACTTATGTTTAATATATAGTAGTAAGAGTTTTATGAATGTTGATAATTTTTGTGCCAACAACCCAGAATTGTCACTTATAATGTAAGCAGAAAACTATTAACTTTGCTTCCAAAGTCATTTAATTTTTTCAATGTAATGTTTGAATGTTATTATTTTGTGTGTTAATAGAAGTATAAATAATGGAAAAATATAAATATTCGTAACTCAAAAAATAATGCCTTCTCCTAGGTGCCATCCTAGGTTCAGTGCAAAGACCAAGATCACCAACCACAGAAGATGGATTAAAACGACACTGAGGTAACAGAACCTCTAGAACCACAAAGACTGACTTCATCATAAGTCCCACCTCAGGATTTGTGCAGATACTGAGACCTCTAAACACAGAGCTCTGATTGTATCACCCTGGACAGAGCAGAAGTCTTCCACACACCAAAAAAACACCACCGGGAGAACAAATGATCCTGAGCAAAGTCTAGAGCTGATCCCATGACAGTATTCTCCAAGGACGGAGAAACCCCATATTTCTTAGGCCAAGTGAATTCCTTTTCGAATGACCCCAATATTTACTGTGCCAGGGCAGGAGGGGAAAAAACAAAAAATACACAAAAAGCACAAAACCTTGGTTATTATATATATATATATATATATACACATATATATTTTTTACCTTCATTTATTATTGTTATTATTATTTTTATTTACCTATCTATTTTGGTCGATTTCTCTGTTTGGGTGTGACTATTGAAATCGTTGTCCCCATTTATACTTATTCTTTTCTCTTCTCTCCTTATGTGCTAGGCCATGTTTCTTATTTCAAGACCATGGCGTGTTTTTGGTTTGTTTGTTTGTTTTTGTTTGTTTTGTTTTGTTTTGTTTTTCGTCTGTTTTTTGTGGTGCTTATCGATATAGCTGGAGTCCTCACTGGATAATTGACACTTTTTTTGGTACTGGTGGAGTGTTTCACCTTCTTTTTCTCCTTCATCTCCCAAATCGATGATGAGAGCCTCTAGAAGGATTCCATCCATTTTTGGAGTATTAGACTCTTACCCCAGTTTATTTATCTTCTCTTTTTCAAGCAAAACCATGCAACTTGAACTAGCTAGTCCTGCCTACAGTTAGAGGGGGAGATAAGGGAGGCATCAAGACCAAACAGGTACAAGACTACTAAATAGTGGGTTGGATACAGAGGGGAACACATATTCTAGCCGCCCTGGGGGTGAGGGAAGAGGAAATGGGAGGTAGGACAAAAACGGAGGTGGAGAGAGGACAATTTGGTGATGGGAATCCCCCCTGATTTTATGTAAATATGTACCTAAAATGTTATTGTCAACAATATGTAAGACACTATGATCAAAATAAAAATTATATTAAAAAATGCCTTCTGCACTTCTATATTCATACATCAATATTCATAATAGCCAGAATCTGGAAACAATCGAGATACTCAACAACAAACAAATGGCTACAAAAACTGTGGTACTTCTATGCAATGGAATACAATGCAGCTGTTAGAAAAAATGAATTAACAAAATTTGCTTATACATGCATGGATTTGAAGACTATCATGTTAAGTGAAGTAAGTCAGAGGGAAATAAGCACAGAATAGTCTCAATCATATGTGAGATTTAAGAAAATAAAAGATAGTATATATAATAAGACATAGAGAAAATAGAGTTGAGGGACCAGCTCATGGTAACAAACTTATCACAGAGTAGTAAGTGCAGTTAGAGAAATAACTACACTAACAACTACCATGACAATTATAGAAAGCAAAATATTATATATAATATAAATATATTTGGGGTGGTAGAAAAATGGGAAGACAGTGGTGATGAGAGAATTGCACTGATAAAGGGGTGTGTACATTTTATGGCTAAAACCTAATTCGAACATATTTGTGACCATTGTGCTTAAATAAATTATTACAAAACAAAAACAATAAAAGAAACAATAAAATCTGTATCTAAATCTATTTCCTTTAGGTGCTAACTCTTTTTTTAATATAATATTTATTTTAATCATAGTGGCTTACATATCATTGACGATAATATTTTAGGTACATATTAACATAAAACAGGGGAGTTCCCATCACCGAATTGTCCTCACTCCACCTCTGCTCCCATCCTACCTCCCATATCCTCTTCCCTCACCCCCGGGGGCTGCCAGAATAAGTGGTCCCCTCTGTGCCTAGCTTACTACTTAGAGGTCCTATACCAGTTTGGTCTTGGTACCTCCCTTTTTTCCCACTCTAATTGGAAGGTGGAACTAGATAATTCAAGTTATGTGGTTTTGTTTGAAGAGAAAGGTACTAAACTGGGGGAAAAAAAATCAAATATGCCAAAAATGGGTGGAGTCCTTCTGGAGCACTCTCCAGACTGTTCTCCATAGGTGTTGGACTAGGGAGCATTCCCACCAGCAGTGGATGAGAGTAGGCACTAACTCTTAATGCATGCATATAAATATTAGTTTTGTGAGAATACATATATTAAGTTTATGACAAAACTTGTAGCATGCAATAGTTAATTAAACTAGTAATAAAATTATTTTGTAGCTAAGTAATTTTAGAAATTGTTACCACACAACAAAAATAATTTTATTGCCATCACAATATTGGATTGTTCTTTGCATATACTTATTATTTCTAAAAGTAATTACTAAAGAAGTTGACTAGGTATTGTGAAATTAATATGATACCAGAGAGTGTTTGCTATGTAAGATTCTTCTTTTTTGGGGGGGTTGGGCACACCCAGTGATGCTCAGGGGTTACTCTTTGCTATATGCTCAGAAGTCGCTCCTGGCTTGGGGGACCATATGGGATGCCGGGATGGAACCGCCATCTGTCCTAGGCTAGTGGTGGCAAGGCAGACACCTTACTTCTAGCACCACCGCACCGGCTTCTATGTAAGATTCTTCAATTAAGAGTTTCTCATAACTAATTATAAGAAATATTTTATAAGAATATTTTAACTATATTTTAAAGCTAAAATGGAGACATGAAAATGAACTTTGTTTAACTAGTTATCCTCAAAATCCCCTGATAAAATGAAAATGTGTTTAATACAAACTCATGCATCTTTTGGAATCAAAAAGTCAAAGGTATTTTTATAGTAAAAAATAATTAGAATGCGATTTTCTAAATAGGACTTCTCTGAACCAGAACATTTATGTTTGTTGTTCACATCAGGATAATGCCATTTATACTAATCCCTATGTTGTTTCATCAGGGAAACCCTACTCCACATAAGTGTGCCTGCAAGTGGTGTGAGTTGTGTTTGCTAAGACATCTGTAAACATATAGGAAGGCATTATGTAGAATAGAAAGGAAGATACCTGCTCAAGATGAATTATTTTATTTTATTGTCATATCTTGAAGGAAAAATTGTTAACTATATTATTATAAAATTATTAAGGTAAATTTAATAAATATCCTGTGTATTTTTACTTAATTTTTATTTAAACTACAAATCTGTAAGTAACTTACCAATAATAACTTAGCAATACTTATGTTAAAAACTTTACAATTTTTGTCCTTATTTAGATTTTCCATCATCATAGGATACATTTAGAAATAGTGCAACTCAATATATTTAGTGTGTGTCTTAAAATCTTCTATTCAGTATTTTAAGTAATACCTTAATAAAATAATATTTCCGGTGTATAAGACAACTTTTGAAACAAAAAAAAAGTCAACCGAAATCGAGGGTCATCTTATACGCTGAGTATATCCCGAAAAATGTTTCAATATACTGCTAAACGAAAATTGTCTGAATATTGCCGCTAAACGAATTTTCCAACTCGATCCTGCACCAGTCACGGCAAGGCTGCTCGGACCGCCTCTCTAACTCAGCCAATCCAAGCAGGCTTTTTTTGCATGCAAATTAGACAATGTTTTGTATCTTAATCTACACTGTCAAAAGCCTGCTCAGATTGGCCAGAGTCAGTTCTTAGGAAGAGGGGCAGGAGAGATAACACAGCTGTAAGGCGTTTGCACATGGTTGACCCAGGACGGACCTGGGTTCAATTTCCAGTGTCATATATGGTCCCCTGAGCCAGGAGTAATTTCTGAGTGCAAAACCAGGAGTAATCTTGGAGCGTCACCAGGTGTGGCCCCAAAACAAAAAATAATAAAAGTTCTAAGGAAGTAAAAGTTATACCAAAATTTAAAAATAATGACTTAAACTATTCAGAATAATGGCTGGAATTTTCTAAATACTCTTTTATAAATTTACTGTAGTACTAAATTACCATCATTATAGAATTGCCTGTTACTATTTTCATTTGCTGTTACTTACTTCTAGAATATGTTAAGTATAGGATAAATATTTTTAAGTTATAAAAAATTCTTCATTAGAGAACATAAGAAAAAATTTTGACCACACCTGGTGATGCTTAGGGATTACTTTTGGTTATGCACTCAGAAATCTCTCCTGGCTTGGGGGACCATAAGGGATGCCAGGGAATTGAAGTGCTGTCCATTCTAGGCTAGAGCCGGCAAGGTAGACACCTTACCACTCCGCGCCACTGCTCCAGCCTCTCTAAGTGAATTTATTTTTATGTTTAGTGCATAAGTAGATCAAAATTAATGTTTAAATATTGCATTATACTTAACTGTGAACGTCTCTTGGTGGAGACTTTTCATAATACTTATCTATGAATCAATTACTATTTTTATTGGGCAGAATTAGAATAAGTATTAAAATTCAGTTACAAAAATGTTTTATATAAAACATTTTCTTCATTATTCTGCATAAAACTTGGTTTTCTTTATAGAATTATATCAGACATATAATAATACAGAAAGATTTAAGCAAATTAATTTTATTTTCTTGTTAATTATAAATTTGGAAAACCTACACTATTTTAAGATCTGCTTTTTATAACATTAAAATATCATTAGTTTAATGTTAAATGAGAAAATTTGTAAAAAGCAATTCTATTTTCGAGGCCGGCGCAGTGGCGCTAGAGGTAAAATGTTTGCCTTGCAAGCACTAGCTAAGGAAGGACCATGGTTCGATCCCCCCGCCTCCCATATGGTCCCCCCAAGCCGGGGATGATTTCTGAGCACTTAGCCAGGAGTAACCCCTGAGCATCAAATGGGTGTGACCCAAAAAAACAAAAAAAAAAGCATTTCTATTTATAGAGCATTCATACTGCACAGTGGTCTTTATTTTTATTTTTTATTTCTCTCTTAGTAGTATATACAACCTAGTTACTTTTCTTCTAATTCATTAAGAAATAAAACATAGTCTACATAAGAAAATCAATAGTAAAATATGTAATAGAATAAAAATATAATCTCATGCAACATAAAAAGTTGCCTTATTCCCCAAATTATTATTTATTCTAATTTGTAGTGTAATTTATTTTTGTTTTATTTGTTTTGTGGGAAAACCCAGTGACACTCAAGGATTACTCCTAGCTCTGTGCTCAGAAGTCATTCTGACAGGCTTGTGGAACCATATAGGATGCTGGGATTGAAACTGGGTTGGCCATGTTCAAGGCAAATGCCTGTGCTAATGCTCTGGCTCCTTTGAAGTGCAATTTGTGAGCTCAAATATGCCCGTGTTTATTTTAAATAGTATTTGTAGTTACAGGGATGTCATGTTCTAACTAGTAACAAGGTCTCCTTCAAGACTAAGAAATGGAGCTTTATTCAGTCATTGGTAACCAGTATAGTAAATACTTTTTGTTCAAAGTTAATTTTACAAGTATGTTGCTTTGATTTTCACACTTGAAAAAATTTGCTCCACCTGCTTCCTCACTTGAAAACAAGGCAGATAATCTTTATCTCATGGAATTCTCTAACTGAAAAGTCAATGGGAATAGTATCTATTCTCATTGTGGTGGTAAGAAAAATTCTTGATCTGTATTTGAGATTAGAACATATGAGCCATGATTTTAGAATAGGAAGTTAGGACATATTTAGACGATATATTAATATATACAAATTGAGGATGGTGTTTTGTATTATATATAAAGCTTAATACCCTGACTATAACTTTCATTTATATTAATGATTAAATCCTATTCTTCAAACTATGTATTATGATACCATTTAACTACAACATGAAAATTATACCTTTACCAATGTGTTGTTCAATTTATGTCTTGTTAGGCTAGATCATAATTATTTGTATAGTATTAATAATGCTAATTTTGTAAAGATCACAAAAATGAACAGACCAAACTATTGTGGGAATAATAGGTTAA
The DNA here is from genome assembly GCF_024139225.1 of Suncus etruscus. Lineage (NCBI taxonomy): Eukaryota > Metazoa > Chordata > Mammalia > Eulipotyphla > Soricidae > Suncus > Suncus etruscus. The sequence goes on from NC_064858.1 coordinate 89,020,414, forward strand.
TATTAAAAATATTTGACAAACATTTTATTTCTGTTATGTAATTTGTTACTTTTAAGTAAATAAGGAACATGATATAATTTATTTAAAATGGAAAGTATGTTTTTCTCCTCCTCCACTCAATTTCTTTTCTTCTTTGCTATGCTCTGGGGCCAAGGATGTTTGAGACAACTCCCATTTAAACCATTACATTTCTATATGCAGTTATTCTAAATACTATATATATATATATATATATATATATGTCTTTCTGCATTTATCTCTCTTCTTCTGGTTTCCTTCATTTAATATAATATATTCCAGTTCCATCCATGTTGCAGAAAATCACATGATTTCATCATGTCTTACAATTATGTGATATTCAATTGTATATATGTATATATAAATATTTCATATCTACATGATCCAGGTGTCAAGTATTCTCAAGTGCATCAGTGGTGTTAGAAAAGGACAGAACTAAATGCCCAAGTCAAAGACAACAGTAGTGAAATCAAGTGACCCAAACTTTAACAAACTAATTTTAAAATGTCCTCCTATGCTGCCAAGTTGGGGTCAGAGGAAATGATATAGGATGCACTTGGGCAACGTTGGTGGAGGAACACAATACTGGTGGTTGGATTGATCCTGATTCATTGTATGTCTAAAACCCAATATGAAGGATTTCCTAAAACACAGTGATTTCAATAAAAAAGAAAGCATGCTTATTTATGTTAAAATTAGAAGCAAAACAAAAATTAAATACAATAGCTAAATGAGAAACATAAATTAAAAAAGCTTTGTAGGGGTAGAGGAGGGTTAGGTCATAACAGGTGGTGCTCAACCAATATTCACCATTTGAAAGGCAAGCATTTTATCTTCTGTACTAACTCTCTGACCGCAGTTAAAGGAACAATTCTAAGGCTCTTCTGTGTATTGTAGTTGCTTTTTTATTAATATTATTGTTATCAATATCTTTATTTAAACACCTTGATTGCCCACATGATTGTAGTTGGGTTTTAGTCATGTAAAGAAAAATCCCCTTTCACCAGTGGGACATTCCCATTACCAATGTCCCAAATCTCTCTCCTCACCAGTTGCTTCTTCTTAGCCTGATTTTTCTTTACTTTATAAGGCATTTTCTGAGCAATAGTTACTGCTATTGTTTTTAATTGGGAGCTATGCCTAGCTGTGTTTAGAGCTTACTTCTGGGTCTATACTCAAGGATCATTCCTAAATTGTCTCAAGAGAGCTTATCCAGTGCTGAGTTAGAACATGAACCAGATATGCTAAGGCAAAGTGCCTTCCCTGCTGTATTATCTTTGCAGCTTCAGATCCTTGACTTTCAAACTATAGCTTATGACCCCATATGGGATCCCATAAATGATTCTGAGGTGATTTAAAATAATTTGCTTTCTAGTTAACATAACTTTTTAGCAAATTGACCAGCCATAAAATTCATTTTGAGGAGGTAGCATGCCTTATCACTGTAAATAAAAAACTCTTCCAAATAATTTAATACTATCATCTCAGAAAGAACACACCAAATTAGATGGCAAAGTGGCATAGAAGCCACCTAATGTGAGGAAACAAAACAAATAACAGAGAGTATAACTAGAAGCTTAATAAACCTTTCAACAATAACTTAATTACCTCATTATGGGATATAATAATTTTCACAAATTTCTTTTTCTGTACTTAAAAAATAAAATAATTGCAGCCACTTAAGTTGGAAATAAGCAGTATGAAGTATATTATTTTGTGCCTGCCAGATTGCTAGGCTCGGTAGTGTAGATATTCAGAGACAATGACAGGGAAGGGGTGGTGGGTAAAATTCTGATTACAAAGTATATTAAAGAAAATATATCGTCCCAGATAAATAATTCATTGCATTTGAAATTGTTTTCTTTAATAACTAACTTAATTTCTTTTCACATTGTTATTGCATATCAGTTTAAATATCTAGCATATCTAGTTTAAATAGTCATTATTATTGAATATTTATGTATCTTTTTAATATTTTTATGTTTTCTCTTTAATTGATTAATGTATGGACTTAAACCACAGCTCTCCTGTATGTATTTCAGTAATGTTGATGCTACTTGCTTAAATTAATACTGGTCCCTCTGAGGGAAAGTTACGTTAACTAGAAAGTTATGGTCACTTTCTATATTAGTACATATAATAAATCAACTCAAACTCTGACAACTTGTGCATCTACAAAATATCATAAAACCTCTGTGATGCTATTTCAGTTAATCCCATTTGATTTTTAAAGTCTAGTAAATATTTAGGAATGAACCTCAGAAGTAAAAGAATTGCAGGTCTCTTTTTTTTGCCTTGTTTGAGAAGTCTAAATAGTGCCTTTGGCTTTTCATTAACATGCTCATTAGTTTTCTGTTTAGTCACAAAAAATTGAGGACTTCAGAAATAGAGAACATCAAAGAAATATGTGGAAATTTTGAAAGTTGTTTGCATTTTCCTGAAATATTTCTTTAGCTGAAGGAGATCAAATCAATAAAATATGATGAAACCATATGCTCATAATTTCAAAGGAGAGCAGGTGCTTCAGGGAACTTTGGAAGATTTATTAATTCTACCACTATCTCTAATTAAGCCTAGGTAACTCTAAACCTAATAATTCCAAATATATCTTAGTAAGAAAAATAACATTTGGATAATCTGTATTTAAATTCTATTTGGTATTTTCCTGATTACTTTTCTGAGTGAGAAACCATTTCACTTCCTTAAATTATTAATATTAAAACCAACAGAGAACTTATTCCAGGAAAAAGTTTATAATATAGTTATGGTTCAGAATTGCCATAGAAGAGTGAACCTTGGCAAAGATAAATGCTTACTGTTATAGTCCATATGCACATTTAATTGAATCTATGAATTTCTGGGCAACATGCCAAATGGATACTCTACCATCTGGTAAGAGGTGATGTGTTTTGTTTTCTTTTTCATACCAATTTGGATAGACAAGAAGAATGATATTTATTCTTTGGAAGACTTCTATCCAAATACTAAATCAAGTAAATGAGTTGACCAAATCAGCTAATGTATTTTTACATTACAAATAACCAGTGTATTTGTTTTAATTGTTTAATGTATTGGATTTAAAGTTTAGTCCACAGTTTTAAGAGTTTAAAGTTAGAAAAAAGTATTTAATCTAATAGTTAATTCCAGCAAAATTTTAAAATGAACACTATAAACTTATATTTAATCTAATCTCTTTTGTCCCAACATCTAAAGAAACTAAAGCAAATAGGTGAAACAAAACAACAGGGAAGAAAATAAAAACATACAAAATCAAAACTGGGGCCGAAGTGATAGCACAGTGGTAGGACCTTTGCCTTGCTGCATGCTGCCAACCCAGGATAGATTCCAGTTTCATCCTCAGCATCCCATATGGTCTCGCGAGCATATGAGAGCAATTTCTGAGCTCAGAGCCAGGAGTAACCCCAGAGTGCCGCCAGGGGTGGACCCTTCAAAACAAACACAAAAACACAAAACCCTATTGAGAAAATTTCAGAATTCATATAGAACTAGAAAAAGAGATTGTAACTTTGTTATACTCTTCCATTACTCTTTGAAAGAAGTAATAACTGAGATACATTTTCTAAAGACAAGGAAAGGAAAAGAAAAGAATTTTACATATCTAATAAAGTATGATTTAAAATTGCACATATTAAATAATGTTATTTGACAAATTTAGACATGGAAGCATCAGGGTTATATATATATATTTGATTTTTCCCTCAGATATTTGATTTTTAAAGTCTAGTAAATATTTAGGAATAAACCTCAAAAATAAAAGAATTGCAGGAAAAATTATTGTTCAAAATAGTGGAAGCAGAGAGAAACAAATGAACTATATTAAATGAACAAATTCTGCTCTTTAAAGAAATTAGTGACTAGGATACAAAGGCCACCCACAGAATGGGAGAAACTATTTACACAATACCCATCAGTTAAGGAGCTAATATTTGAGATATACAAGCTATTGACAGAACTTGAAAAGAAGAAAACATCTAGCCCCATCAAAAAATGGAGAGGTAATGAACAGACACTTCCTCAAAGAAATACAAATGGCCAAAAGACACATGAAAAAATTCTTCACATCACTAATCATCAGGGAGTTGCAGATCAAAACAACAATGAGATACCAACTCAAACCATAAAGAACAAGAACAATCAGTTCTTGGGAATGTGGGGAGTAAGGAACTCTCATTCACTGCTGCTGGGGATGCCATTTAACCCAGTCTTTCTGGAAATCATCATATTCCTCAAAAAACTGGATATGGAGCGCCCATATATTCATTAGCCACTCGTAGGGATATACCCTAAGGCAGTGTTTTTCAACCTTTTTGTGCAAAGGCACAATTTTTTCATAAAAAAAATCACCATTAGAAAATGTTAAAAAAATTAACTCTGTGCCTATATTGTCTATATATAAATTAATTTTCTTGAATAGGAATCAAATAGACACAAAAATATTTATAATTACTTTACTATGAAATAATCTAATGATTGGTTTATTTGTGAGTCAAAGTCACATGTTAAGAATTGGAATTTTTCTCATGGCACACTAGACAATATCTCACAGCACACTAGTGTGCCGCAGCACAGTGGTTGAAAAACGCTGCCCTAGGGACACAAAAACACAACAGAAATGCTCTCTGCATACCTATATTCATTGCAGCATTATTTACAATAGCCAGAATCTGGGAACAACCCAGATGTTTGTTAACAAATGAGTGGCTAAAGAAACTATGGTACATATACACAATAAAATGTTATGCAGCCCTCAGAAATAAAAATGAAGTCATGCAATTTTCCTAAACAGGGTGGACATTGAAATTATTATGCTGAGTGAAATAAGTCAGAGGGAAAGAGATAGCTACAAAATAGTACTCATATGTGGCACTGAAGAAAATTAAAAGACAGTTTGCTAATAATATACAAGAGATGATAAAGATGAGAGTGGTGAGTGCAGTTGGAAAAATAACTACACTAGTAACTATCATGACATGGTAATTTGTGAGAGAAATAGAATGCCCTTGAACACAGGCAGGTAGTGGTGGAGGAGAGAAATGGGGGCATTGGTAAATGGAATATTGCACTGGTGATGAGGGGTGTCCTTTTTATAACTAAAATCCAACTATAAAAATGTTTGTAATCATGGTGCATAAACAAAAGATTTATATAAAATGTATATTTTAGATAGAACTAGGATTTGAGGTTTGACTTCACTTACTTTGGCATATTGTTTCTGATATTAACCTGTACTGCATATATCAGTAGTCTATGCTTTTTAATGGTTGGAATAGTATCTCATCATATGAGTATCAAAATGTATGTATGTAATTACTAACTAATGCAAATTTTGATTTATTTCCACTTTATATCTTTCTTTCTTTTTTTTTTTTTTTTTTGGTTTTTGGGTCACACCTGGCAGTGCTCAGGGGTTATTCCTGGCTCCAGGCTCAGAAATTGCTCCTGGCAGGCACAGGAGACCATATGGGGCGCCGGGATTCGAACCGATGACCTCCTGCATGAAAGGCAAACGCCTTAACTCCATGCTATCTCTCCGGCCCCCACTTTATATCTTTCATGACCAAAGACAAGAAATATCATGGCAAAGTGATTAATGTATTGATTTGAACATATCTTTCCTTTTTCTCTTGGGTACTCAGAGTAAAGTTGTAAAGTCAGATGATAAGTGCATGGTTATCTTCTTAAATTAAAACAAATTTGTTCTCAAAATAACTATACTATTTCTTTATTTTTACTAGCATAATACATTTGTTGCTTCAAAATGTATTAATACTTCTCAAATTTATTTATAGATTAAACATAAACTGAACTTTTGAGTAGGTTTTATTTTTAGAGAATTCACAAATAGAATAAGAATACATATAAAATAACTATTAGTTAATAAATATTTGAAAACATTAATATAATACATATGTTACTGTAATAAAAATATGTATTATACAAGACATTTTAAAAAGTTGGTATAAAAAGAGATTCAATGATTATTTAAGCTAATATAAAACAATAGATCTACAGATTGTTCCTTGATATCTGATAAATGTAAGACAATTGAAGAAAATGTACTTTTCAATATCTTATTCCAAGTCATAGGGAATTTATATACCAAAAAATTAACTTAGTCCTTATTTCAAATCACATACAGAAACTACTCACAGTATATTGTGGAACTATAAGTAAAAACTAAAACTAACTATTCAGATAGATGGAAAAAAATCAATGACTTTGTTAAGGAAGAGTTCTTAAAAATAAAATAAAACCAACTAAAAATCAATAATTATGTGGCAGAAGCCAACCTAGGTTTGATCTCTAAAGGCCCCTTGATCCCTATTGAAAGATCACAGAGAACAGAGCCAAGTAAGTCCTGAGTACTGTTGGGTGTGCACAAAATCAAACAAATATTTGTAAATAAAAATCAACAAGTGTATTTTATCAAAATATAATACACTAATTAAAAGACAGTATCACAATCCACCAACTGGGAGACATATTTGCAAAATATTTACTTGATATATTGTAATATAAAAGCTGTATGTAATACTAATAAACAAATAATTCAACAGTAAGAAGAAGATTGAATAAGATTAAAATCAGGTTAAATAGTGAAATATGCATGCCATGAGAAATGAGCATATTTTTTAAAAGAGTCCATGAAAAGATATATGACACCAGTCACTAACATATTATTACTAGGGAAGTACATAATAAAATCACAAAGATAGTACTACACATTTAATAGAATGACTAAATTAAATATTGAACATGGCAAAGTTAGATCAGTATGTAAATAAATTGGATTCATTACTGGTAAGAAAAAATGACTGTACACTACTTTAAAAAATAAGGTTGATAGTTTCTTATATTGTTAAGTGGTTAGATTAAATGACTTCTTTACATTATTCATTTACAATATTCCAGTCATATTAGCCAAATACTTTATCTTTGAGAAATTAGAGCAATCACAAAATGAAACAGGTTGCACACAAATTTCCTAGATATTTTATTTATAAAGTTCTTTGAAAGTACTAGTGTTTAACTGTAAATGCATCAAAAATTTTGTCATGACCATACAAGTGACTATTGTTAAAAGTAATCGATTATTAAATTTCAGAAGCAACATTGATCAATCTCAAAATTATTATTCTATATATTTCAGACCAAACAGAACTTATTCTAATAATACATTTTATGAAATATTAGAGGACAAAGAAACAATCTAACTATCATGACATAAAACAAATCAGTAATTTGCTGGAGTGATGCAGAGGGGTATTGGTAGGAAAGAAAGGTTTCTAATGAGAGTAACAAAAATTCTGTGATTGATATATATATATATATTTATTTTAAATATCTTTATTTAAGCACCATGATTACAAATATATTTGTACTTAGGTTTCAGTCAAAAAATGAATACCCACCCTTCACTAGTGCAACATTCCCATAACTATTGTCCCCCACACCCTGCCTGTGCCTATCTCTTTCCCTCTGACTTATTTCACTCAGTATAATAGTTTCAATTACCATCCCTGTATAGGAAAATTGCGTGACTTTATTTTTTCTGAGGGCTTCATAATATTCCACTTTGTATATGTACCACAGTTTTATTAGCCACTCATCTGTTGACAAGCATTTAGATTGTTTTCAGATTCTGGCCATTGTAAATAATGCTAAAATGAATATAGGTGTGAAGAAAGCATTTTTGCATTGTGTTTTTGTGTCCCTAGGGTACAATTCTTGGAGTGGTATAGCTAGATATATGGAAACTCCATGCCCAGGTTTTTGAGGAATATAATGATTTCCAGAAAGGCTGGACTAAATGGCATCCCCAGCAGCAGTGAAAGAGAATTACTTCTTCCCACATACCTGCCAGCACTGGTTGTTCTTGTTCTTTGTGATGCGTGTCAGTATCTGTGGCATGAGATGGTACCTCATTGTTGTTTTGATTTGTGTCTCCCTGGTGATTAGTGATGTGGAGCATTTCTTCATGGCCATTTGTATTTCTTCTTTAAGAAATTGTTCATTTCTTCTTTACATTTTTTGATGCATTAGATAGACTGGAGATAAACAGATGTGATTATATTAAGCTGAAAAGCTTCTGTGCCTCAAAGAAAATAATGACTAGAATACAAAGGCCATCCATAGAATGTTGAGACTATTCACCCAATACCCATAAGATAAGGGGCTAATATCTATGATATATAAGGTACTAACAGAACTTAACAAGTTAAAATATATCTTTTGGAGCAATAAAATAGCAGGTGGTCTGATTTCCTTGCACATAGTCAATCTGGGTTCAACTCTTGGTATCCTACATAACCTCAAAGCATTTCCAGGACTAAATACTAAGTGTAGAGCCAGAAGAAACCTCTGAAGACCACAAGATATGACCTCAAAGAAAAAAATTTAGATATGTATATATTATGCATATATTAAAATGCATATTATGTTGATGTACATTTAAAGATGAATACTTTTAAAATAGATTACAGGTTGATATACATAAAGTGGCAAGAAAATCATTTATTGAAAATTTATATTAAGTAATTATCCTAACTTCATATGGTGTCTATAACTTGGTTATATGTCCATAAATTTTCTATAATTACACATAATTAACATCTTTGATTTGTTATAAAGAAATAAATATTCTAAAAGAATGACAAAATTGTGTATTACTACAAATAAATTTTAGAGAAATTTGAATATATTCACATTTGAGAAAATTCTATGTGATTCTGCCCTTACAATGTAAGGTACATTGCTTTTAAATAATGTCCTTCCTATTTATAGTATATTATGTATTTAACATAATCTAACCACTAGAGCTGATAATTATATTGCCAATTAAGATTTTAGAAAAATTTAGATAACTAGATAGTTAGGAAGCATTGATAAAACCTATAATCTGCAGAACAGTAGATAGAGCTCAAAAAATTAGAATGCAATACTTCGAGTACCTGGGTTCACTCCCAGCACAGCAGGTCACCACAGGACTAACAGTAGTGACCTTAGATTACTTCCTAAAAATTTCCCAGCGTGTCCTCAACATAAAACAAAAAACTATGATCTGTTATAAATATAATATTTAAAAATAATTAGATTGGGGGCGGAGAGAGAGCACAGCGGTAGGGCATTTGCCTTGCATGCAACCAACCCAGGTCGGGCCCGGATTCATTCCCAGCATTCGACATGGTCCCCCGTGGCAGCCAGGAGCAATTTTTGAAAGAAGAGCAAGGAGTATCCCTTGAGTGCTGCCAAAGGTGGCCCCAACCCCCCCAAAATGAAAGAAATAAAAGAATGATTAGGTTGCAATTTTTGAAAGAAGAGCCAGGAGTATCCCTTGAGTGCTGCCAAAGGTGGCCCCAATCCCCCCCAAATGAAAGAAATAAAAGAATGATTAGGTTGGAGCAACAGTTCTGTGGGTGGGTACTTAACTTGTACATAGCTATCCTGGATGCAATTCCTGGTATCATAATTCCTACCAGAAATAATTTCTGAGTGCAGAACCAGGAGTAATTTTCTAGTTAAAGGAATCTTCAGGCTCCAAAAGTAGGACCTGGAGAGATGCAAACCTGGAAGCAAACATTGAAGCAGGAAATAATCCACACAATGAAAGAGGGGCAAGAATGGGTTCAGGAATTTTCACACTCAACCCCTTGATGCAAAACATTTAATACAAAACTCAAAGCAAACATTTCAAAAGTATTTTTGGAAACATTACCAAGTGTTCATGCTACATAACAAAAGCTATATGACAGGACTCCAAATGCTAAGCCCTAATCTTGAAACTAAGAACATTATCTCTCTCTCCAACCTAACGTGGTCATCTTTCACTTGTGTTGACAAATGAAATTCTAGTGCCTGATTGTTTCTTTCTACATCTATTTTCCCTGTTACTGTGAATCACAACACTTAAGCCCTCTTTTCCTAAGAAGGAAATCAGCATAATGAAGGAAGACCAAAAGAGTGCCCGGCATTCATGAAAACCTGGCTTTTATTAGCAAGAGCCAGACAACATCCAAGGCCTGAGAAGGATACTAAGTAGGGAGGGACCTAGTAATCTAACAACCAGATCACTCCCTCAGGCTGAAAATTAAAACTGAGTAGGGTCGGACCAAGTAATCCAACACCTGAGAACTACTGGATGTGGCCCAAAACAAACATGAATATTATCTTTCTGGGCCAAGTTAGTTTAATAGACTGAGTAAAAAATATGCACCTGAAAGAAAAGGGTTTCAGTCATGGTACCATATGTTCACCCATGAATCATCAGAACTTGTTGATAACTTAGAATAGGAGCAGCCTCTGAGCATCACCGGGTGTGACCCACAAACTAAACAAAGCAAATAACATTATAGCATAAATCCTTTCTGTCATCAAAAAAATTGGTGAAGATTTAAATTAAAGTACATTCATATTATTATTCCTAAATAATATTGCCCTAATCTTGAGACTAAGAACATTATCTCTCCACCCTAACGTGGTCATATTTCACTTGTGTTGACTAATGAAATTCTAAAGCCTGATTAAGTTTCTTTCTACACCTATTTTCTCTGTTACTGTGAAAATACTCTTCAATTTAAGAATGCTTAACATTTGGAGTCTTATCATACAGCTTTTGTTATGTAGCATGAGCACTTGGTAATGTTTCCAAAAATACTTTTGAAATGTTTGCTTTGAGTTTTGTATTAAATGTTGTGCATCAAGGGACCATATGGTCAGGACTTTTATATAGTTTTCAACTGGTATTATTGTAAAACTACTATATTGAATGCAACTGAGGATATATACAATCTAAGTAAAATTTAAATGTTCAAACAAGAAACACATTGACAAAGTGATATTGCTAGAATATAATAAAAGCCTTTTAATCTACATGGTACCAGAGGCAAAAACAGTTTAAAGCTGGAGTAAATGAAGAAAAAAAATCGTTCTGTTTTGTTTTGCTTTTTGTAAGAAAGGTATAATCAAAGGAAATAGAAGGTTTTTTTTATTATATAGGAAAAATTTACATTTAAATTTCAATGTATCCTTTAGATAATAGATGATAATATTGTTTCTACATTTTCTCTCAATTAATTTTCTTAATTAAAGATGAATAGGCAAAGCCCAATTTTAAAGCTCCCTATGCTCTTGAACCAATTGGCTTGGCCCAATTCCAATATGTATGTTTGAGCCTAGTGCCAATTATTTTCAAGGGACTTTGCTAATGAAACACTAATCGTATAACTGACACCATATGAGTAGACAATTACAGAGGAATAAAAGACACATCTTTAATCTCATTCTCTGTTGACAGTAATACAAATCAACAGCGGAACACTAGTTATGAACCAAAAGAGTAAATGCAAAAAGCACTATCGTTCTATTATATTAAATATATCCCAAAGTATTTTGGATTAATTATTTAAATATTTTTTGAAATACAACTATTACATAATTTAACACTGAACAGACTGTTAGATAAATTTATTAGCAACATTTCTTGATCCCATAATACATATGGTGTATATATACACACTTTGTTATTGTTCTTGTTGTTCTTGTTGATTTTGGGCAATGCATGGTAGTACTCAGAGCTTAATTTTAGTTCTATACTCAGGAATCACTACTAGTAGTTTCTCAGGGGACTATATGTGTTGCTGAGGATCGAACCCAGGTCATGCAAGTCATGCAAGACAACTTCTTTATCAATTGTACAAGTGCTCTGACCTCACACACAAATATATTCTTAGAAGGTAAATAGAAGTGAACAAATGTTTCATGATCATGTAGTGACACAAGGAAGAAATATATAAAGATATATTCCTTATATATCCAATATAAAGATTTCAGAGAAATGGTAAATATAATATGATTTTCCATACTTTTTCTTGAGTGAAATTTAGACTAATAAAAAGGCAAATGCAGATAAACTCAGTTAAAAGGTTTCTTGTCATAGAAAACAGTTCAGAAGTATATAACATTATGGGAGTGGAGTCATAATGTTAACAATTTTTTATGGGCCAGGAAATTCTCAAGAGCTAAAATAACTCCTGAACACTACCAATTATGGCCCAAAAATAATAAAATAAAATAAAATAAAATAGAGGTTTGCCTATAATATTTAAAAAATATTTGTAAATTTGTCACAGTGCAGGGATCTATGAGAAAGTAGAGTGTTCAGCACTTCATATTTTAAACATTATACAAAATTGTAGAATCTATAATTGATTTAAAAAAAAAGTGTGTATCCACCCTCTCAGACCGTCATCTCTCTCCCAGCAAGAAGCTGTAACCACCATTCTTGTTGATGCAATCCATGCATGCAGTCCTCTTTCTCCCACACTCCTCCCCCACAGTGTGGACTATTGCTTGCTACCAGACTCATCTCCAGAGAAATCCCCAGCTTGAGGACACTACCTGATCCCTCATGGCTACAAACCATTTCACAAACTTAATAAGACCACAGTGGGATGAAGCTGTACCCTGGATATCATCCCCCCCAAGACTATCTCAAAAGACTTAATGGGGATATCTATATTTTTCTTGTACCTTTAATTTCTTAATAGTGTACCTTTTAGTGTGTTATATCCAAGTGTAAAGGTAGTCTCCTCCATCCCTTTTTTTAAATCTGTAATTTTTATTTTTGCTTGTTTTGGTTATGCTTAATACAAAATTCTAGTAGAATAGTCTTGTTTGGGATAAAAGCTCAGGTCAAAATCAGGGCATAGTGATTGTATAGTTTGTCATTTTTACTCCCAAAAATATAATATGGCATTGTTATTTTTTGCATAGGCTACTAAAATGAGAAAATCTATGTATACAAACAAGTTCTTATCTACTAGAGATAAGAACTCATATATTTCATAATACAGGGGCATCTTCCACCCTGAACATATGTCATGGGGACCTGACCTAGACCTCATGTGATTGAACATTGATCTCCAAACCCAAACCCCAGATCACAAGCATAGAAATGGTACAGTTTTCTGCGGCAGCACTAAGAAGTAAACTCCCACTGGGAGAGTTCTTAATACCACTCCAGTACCAACTTGCTCAGGGTGGGTTTATACAACACCCTGTCCATGAGGAACAGAGCAACAACTTGATCTAAGGCAAGTTGCCCTATCTCATCACCTAATAATGATGAAATGATATCAGAAGATACTCCAGCCTTTGACCTGTGAAAAGACCAAGATCACTAAATACAGAAGGCTGGCCATAACAACTGTGATTAGGCAGAACTTCTGAAACCATAAAGAAAGACTCTATCCTAGACTTCATCCTAGGATCTGTGTAAAAACCAAAATATCCAATTACAGAAGACTGACTTTGCCAACCACAACCGAGTAGAACATTTCATGGCACCACAAAGAAAGACTTTGGAGTTTGAGAGCGATTAGTTCTGGAGTTTGTAGTCGGGTTCATGAGAGGATGTTTCAACTGTGGAGACATCTGTATCTCTTAGGCCAAGGGAATTCCCCTTCTAATTTATCCAATACTTGATGTGCCTATGCAAAAACAAACAGCAAACAAAAAACTCATCAGATCAGCCCACTCTTTTTATAATTCATATTTATAACTTCAAGATAGGGGCTCTAGCACATTTTCTTTTCTTTTTTTTTTTGTTATCAGAACCATAGAATGTGAATTATCTTGTTTTGCCTCATGTTTTATTTATTTATTTATTTTCTTCACAGAATTATTTATGGTACATAGTGAAAATGAATGAGGGGCATTCCCACCACCAGTGTTGTCCTCCCTCCACCCCTGTTCCTAGCATGCATCCCATATCTCCTTTCTCCCCCCCGGCCCAGAGTACTAGTGTAACTGGTCTCCACTTTATAGCTTGTTGTAGATTATCTATTCTGTTGTCGTTTGAGATAAAAAGGATAAAAAAAAAAGGAAGAAAAAGTTTGGTAGCAACTACCAAAAAAAGAAAGAGAAAAAGAAAAAAAATGCACCCGGTTAAAAAAAGGAAGAGAAAAATGGAAGAAAAAAATAGAAGGAAAATAAAGTCAAACACTAACAAATCAAAACAAAAGAAAAAGAATGGGTGCTGGAGTGGCAGGGTTTGGCATTCCCTCCACATTTTTTTTTTTGCATTGGCACATTAAGCATTGGGGGAGAATGGGATTTCCTGTGACCTAAGAGATTCAGGGCTTCTCCATCCTTGAAGCATACCATCATGGAATCAACCCCTGACTCGATAGATACTCATTACCTCATCCCAAGGGCTTTTTATGTGGTGCCAGGAAACTTTCCTCTCAGTTGTGGGTGAGAAAATGAGACCACTATAACTAGTGGTCTTGGTATTTGTGCAGTTCCTAGGACAGGGTCTAGGTTAGTGTCTTTACGGTTCTAGCGGTTCTGTTCCATCTTGTTGTGTTCAGTCTTCTGTAACTTCCATAACAGATGCTCCCTGTTTTCATTCAGTCCCTAAGCCGAAGTATGGGATATTATGCTCAGTCTCTGTTGTCCAAGTTGGGCTTCTGTAATAAGTCCTTTTTTATTTTATTTTTTAATAAGAGTCCTTATTAAAACAGTCCTAGACTGGGCTACAGTCTAGGGTAGGGTTTTCCTTATTGCTCCCAAGAAAAGTTCTGCCCAGTCGCGGTTGTCAAAGTCAGTTTTCTGTAGATAGTGCTCTTATTTTTCACAGTTCAAAGGACAGTACATCTTCTGATTTCCATTTAGTGTTAGGTGAGGTGATAGAACAACCTGGTCTTGAGTCAAGTTGTTATTTCCTCGTTGTCATATCATAACTGGTACAAGTTGGTGCCAGAGCGGTGTTAAAATTCTCCCAATGGAGTTGATTCCTGGTGTTGTTACCCAGAGCTGTATCAGTTCTACATCTGGGATCTTGGGTTTGGGGTTGAACTAACACTGTCCAATTGCCTGGAGACTGGGTTGTATCCACATGCCACATGTCCAGGATGGGAGGCACCCTTGTGTTATAGAAAGTGTGAGGTCTTATCCCTAGAGGATAAGATCTTATTTCTGTGTCTATGGTTTCCCTTTATTTACTGTGCCCATAGAAAAACGTATGGTTTCATATTGGATTGCTGGTGCTATTCTGGGTAAGGATGACAGGTTATACTCAGTCTCTGTGGTCTGTTTTTGATCTGCCCTTTTATCCCAGACAAGGCTTTTTATACCAAGCAGCACCAAAAATGCTAAGGATAGCGAAAATATGTATATATTAAAATAGAACAGATAAATAAAACTGGGTTTAAAAAAAGAAAAAAAAGGTATTTGAAGAAAACAAGTGATAGTTGAGTTTGAGACATGTTTTGCAGCATTATGGAACCCCATATTGTCCTTGAACTGGGTTTTTTGCTGAAGCTGATTCTAGTATCATGCAATAATCCACGGTTTTATGGGGGTGAGAGGGGGACCAAGCATGAGTCATCAGGAGTGTTGGTTGTAGTTCTTTGTCGAGGCATGAGATGGGGACCAAGAGGGTGTCTTTCACTGAGGAGCTGGATGGCGGTCTGTTGAGGCAGAAGGTCAGTCTCTGTGTCTGTCTACCCAGTTAGGAACAGTAACTAGACCATATACAAGATCAAGGATAAGGGCTGGAGTGGTGGCGCAAGTGGTAGAGTGTTTGCCTTGCACGCACTAATTTAGGATGGAAACGGTTCCATTCCCCTGTATCCCACATGGTCTTCCAACCCAGGAGCAATTTTTGAGTGCATAGTCAGGAGTAACCCCTGAGCGACACCAGGTGTGGCCCAAAAACCAAAACAAATAAACAGAAAAAGACCAAGAGTATGATACCTGGTTTCATTTCCTGTTACCATCAAGAGTTGCCCTATTAAAATATTAATAAGGGGCCAGAGAGATAGAATGGAGGTAGGGCATTTGCCTTGCATGCAGAAGGACATTGGTTTGAGTCCCGGCACCCCATATGGTCCCCTGTGCCTGCCAGGGGCGATTTCTGAGCATAAAGCCAGGAGTAACCCCTGAGCGCTGCCAAAATGTGCCCCCCCCCAAAAAAAAAGAACTACCAGGCATAAAGAAATAGAACAAGAACAAAGCCACATACTATACACCAAACACAGACACACAGAGACATGTACACACATTAGAATTATCATACAGGGTCTAAAAGAATTGTGCTGAACACACTCAAGGAAACAGATGACAAGATGGAGAATCTCATCAAAGAAAAGAAATTAATGTATTGAAAAAAAATCTGAGATCAGAGAGAGAATTAAAGCACTTGCTTTACATGCAGCTGATGCTAGTTTAATCCCTGGCACCACACAATGACCCTCAAGAACTGAGTCTGAAGTAGCCTCGAAGAAAATAAATTTAAAAAATAAAATAAAATAAAAATAAAAGTTGGGGTTGATGGGCATTTGCCTTGCAAGTTGCTGAACCAGGACTATAGTGGTTCCAATTCTGGCATCCCATATGGTCTCTTGTGCCTGCCAAGAGTAATTTCTGAAAAGAGAGCCAGTACCCCTGAGCACCACCAGGTGTGGCCCCAAAGCCAGAACAAAAAAGTGAAAAATTGTGTGTCAACATAAACTCTCTAAAATATGAAAAGGTAAAGAAATATATTATTGTAATTAAATAACAAAATTATTTTAAACATTGTAATATTAGAATAAATATCTATTTTAATTTGTCTTCATATATACAGTAGCATTTCTTTAATAATTAAAAACTTAATTCAGTTCAGACAGGCACTCACCTAGGAGAAAGTTTGAGTTAAATACGAAGAAAGAAGATTGTGTTGCTCTAAGGCAAGAAAGCAAAATAATTTTTACATACTACATTTCCCAGCTCTCACTGAGCAGAAGATGAACATGGATCTCAAGGCCCAGCTGAGTTCACTGAATATCACAATAGCCAAGATAATTGAAGTTGGTGATGGATGGAAAGCTATTATAGTCTTTATTCCTGTTGCTCAAGTAAAGTGTTTCCAGAAAATCTATCTCCCGCTAAATGCATGGACTGAAGAAAGCATTCAGTAGGAATCATGTTGTTTTAATGTTCAGGGGAGAATTTTGCTTAAGTCAACTGGAAAAGTTTAACAACAACCAAGCAAAACTGTTCCAGAAGCCACACTAGATATAGCTATGAATAAGACACTCCTGAAGAGTTGGTCACCCTGGTGAAATTGTGGGCAAGAGAATCCACGTGAAGCCGTATGGCACTATTATTATCTCATAAAAATTCTCTTGGAAAAATTACAACAAAACAATATGGGACATGAGATTTTAACTTTTGTGGTGTGATTAGAATCTTATTCACAAAACATTGTTTGAATTTCTGGAGTTTTACTTGTAAAAAAATAACAATAAAATATATTCACAACATAGATAAAACAGCTAGGTTTCTGAAGCAAAAATATATGATCGATGATAAAAATTGATTTCAATCTTAAAAATACAACATATAAGTAAGTTTTGATAATGAAAGAGCTGGGGGAAAAGATAATGAGAAATAACATTTTTCTGAATATTTTTGCTGAAAGGTAGGATCATTTTACATCTTAAAATACATTGGCTGTTTGTGCTATGTATATGTATTTATATGGTTTAGTTTATGTGCATGAATATTAAATACACAGAAACATAATTATTATATTAATGAAGTTTAGTTTCAAAGTAATGATAAATGCTATTTCATGACCTGAAAAAAAGTAAAACAAATATTAATGTTAACTATGATTTAAATATTTAAATGCATTTGTTTGAGATAATTTTATGCTTAAATTGAAGCATTTTACATTATAACATGTCTTAGGTGCTTTTTTAAAGCACAGAATTTATATGCCTTTTAATTTACTACTAAAAAACAATTTCATCCTTCACTATGATTGACCTATTACCTGATTTACTCATCTCCTCTCTTTCCATTTTGTTCCTGATAATTATTAATTTGGTTTAATAGTCTTAAAAGACAAGCACTACATGAGCTTACTCATCTCTGATGTATAGGGAAACAAAATAAATGAATAGATGGGATTAATTGAAAACAAATTTAGTTTTTACTGAAAACAAGCAGAGATATAAGGTGAGGTGGGGATAATAGGTGGACAAAGATTACATTGAAACATGAGGGGCATCTAACGCACTTTGGTGGTGGTAAGTAAATCTTCACCAAGTCCATAAATTTCAATAGCACTAAACACATTATCTGAACTATAATACTTTTATTTTTATTTACTTTGTTTTCTATACATACTATTTATTACTGAAACAACATGATGTTTTTTTTATAATTTAACTTATTTTCACATTTGCATTTCACTTCATGTAAAATTCTCCAAGACCATCACTTTATTGGAATGGCATGAATGTTTGTTATAGTTGCATAGTATTCCATTATATATATCACATATTTTAAAATTCTATATTCATGAACAGTTTGATTGTTTCAAGCTCTTTCAAGCTTGTGCTATAATTAGTAATCTGTGATAAACATGAGGATATATGTATTAGTTTATTTATACTTTTAAGCAAATACCCAGATTTGTGATGACTGAACTATATGTCCACCAAAATTTTATTAGTCATATGTATTTTTCAGAAATTGGTATTCAGAAATTGTATTATAAAGTGACTGAAGAATTTTACATTTTCAAATCTATGTGTTTTATTCCATTTTCTCTCTGATACTAGTTTAAACTCTTTTGAATAACAGACATTCTTACTGACGTAAGTTGGTATCTCCATTTTATTTGCATTTCCTATATAAAAGATGACAAAAATATTATTTTGTCTATTTGTCTTTTGTTTTTCTTCTTTGGAGAATAGTTTACTTAGATCCAGCCTACTTATTGAATGAGTTGTTTGTATATCCTCGATTGTTTTATTTATTTTATATTTTGGATATTTATTGCTCATTGAATATATGATACAAACATAGAATTTTCCTTTTTGAATGACAAGATACTTTTATGTTTTTTATAAAAACATATCTTTCATCTGGGCACATATTTTATCAATTAAATATATAGAGACACATAATATGGTAATCTGAACTCTCAGATAAGAGAATGATTTAAGGTCCAGCCTTACTAAATTTTTTAATATAATTTTTATTTTGAACAAAGTGGCTTACATGTCTTTCACAGTAATATTTTAGGTACATATTAACAATGTGTCAGGGGAATTCCGATTACCAAAGTTGTCCTCCCTCAACCCCCGTTCCCATCTTGCATCCCATATCCCCCACCCTCAACCCCTGGACTGCTAGTATAGGTGGTCCCCTCTGTGTCTAGCTTACTACTTAGTGATCATACAACTGTTTGATCTTGATAACTTCCACTTTTTAGCCTTCTATTTGAGAGGCAGTACTAGATAGTTCAAGTTATGTGGTTTTGTTTGAAGAAAAGAAGAGCAATAAAATGGAATAAAAATCAAATAAGCCGAAAGTGGGCGGAGTGCTTTTAGAGGTTCTCAATCTCAGTTTGAGAGAGAAAAGGGAAAAAGGAGGTGAAATACCACAACCATACAAAAGGAGATCTCACATAAAAAAATTATACTAAGTCTTTGTGTAGAGTTATGGTTAAAGAATACAAAATCTATGACTAGGCTGATTCAATGAAAATTCTTGTTCTATTAACCTCTGGTGAGTTAATTTATATGTTTTCTTGTTCCTAAATAGTGTGACATAATAATAATAATAATAATAATAATAATAATAATAATAATAATAATAATAATAATACCATGTCATTGATCTAGGTGATATTTAAAATGTATTGAGTGTTTTATCATGTGTATATAATAGTATTATAAAATAATGGCTCAAATGGTCAAATGACATATAATGAATGATAACATTAAAAAATAAAATAATTTTGAATATTAAAAAAAGAATTTTTCTTTTTGTAGAATATGTTTTAATTTTGATGAAAATTTCTTTTATTTTTTTAGACTTTTAATTTCATGTAGTCCCTTTTCAAATTTTTGTTTTGTTTTAATATCTATTGAAATTAAAGTCATATGGTCTAATTTCATAAGAAGCATATTATCTGGTAATAATACTCAAGGACAAGACAATAACGACAAAGGTCAAAAGGTCCACCCCAGGGTAGAAAGGTCACTACAAAGAATGTTAAGTATAGCTAGAGTTAAGAAGAATCTACTTGCTTAATGATATTTGAGAGAGGGAGAGGAAAATTTCCTATCCTAGAGCAAGGCAGGGTAAAAGGTGGGAAGGAATTGATGATGGAATGGTGCACTGGTGAAGGATGCTGCACACTCTATTGCTGAAATCTAAAAATGAGCAATTTTTAAATACCATGCTTAAATAAAGCAATTAAAAGAAAAAATAATAATTCACAGATTAAATAAAAAAGAAGCATATTACCAATAGTTCTCGCCCATTCTATTAAAGTTTCTCTTGTTATAGACATAATTTTAATTTTAAATTGATATTTTAAATAGTATTTAAGAGTAGATCTATTCTTATTTAGTTTTTAATTTTTTTCAGAAAATTATTTATTGAAGATATTTTAATTTTATGCAAAGAATTATGATTTACATAGTTATTCATAGATAAGTTTTAGACATACAATATTTCAATACCAATCCACCATCAGCGCCAACCTTTCTTCAATGTCCCTAGAGTCCATTTCATAACCTCTACAACCCCATCCTAACTTGCTATCATAACAAACACCTTTTTAAGTTTGTTTGTTAAACTTTGGTTTCATGATTTACTTGATGTTTATTTCATGGTTTGGATATTTAGATCTTTTCTTAGCAGCACTGATGCAACTGAGTTCCCTTCGTTTTTGTTTGGCTATTGAAGTTGTTGTCTCTATTTATATTTATTTATTTATTTTCTTATTTTTTTTCTTCCTTTATGTGCTCTGCCACATTTTTTATCTCAATACCACGGCATTTATGTGGTGCTTCTCTCTCTCTCTCTCTCTCTCTCTCTCTCTCTCTCTCTCTCTCTCTCTCTCTCTCTCTCTCTTTAAAGTGATCACTGGATATTTTATTTGACACTTCTTTTTGTACTGTTGTGGTGTTTCACCTTCTTTTTCCTGTTGTCTCTCAAACCTAGGATGAGAGCCTCTAGAAGGACTCCGCCCATTTTCGGAGTATTTTATTTTTCTCCAGTTTATTACTTTTCTCTTCTTCAAAAAAGACCCACATAACTTGAACTATCCAGTCTTGCCTCCCAGTTAGAAGGGGAAATAAGGGAGGTATCAAGACCAAACAGGTGTAAGACCACTAAGTAGTAATCTAGGCACAGTGGGACCACTTATTCTAGCAGCCCCGGAGTGAGGGAAGAGGAAATGGGAGGTAGGATGGGAACGGAGGTGGAGGGAGAAAAATTCGGTGATGGGAATTCCCCTGATTTTATGATAATATGTACCTAAAATATTCTTGTCAATGATATGTAAGCCACTATGATTAAAATAAAAATTATATTTAAAAAAGTGACCTGTTTTGGCACATCTGTAGACATCATTCTTCACTCAATTTCTTTTCTTGTCCTCATTATAATTTGGGACTAAGGACGTTCTAGACAATATCCATTTCAACCATTGCATTTTCTCATACAGTTATTCTAAATACCACATATAAGTGAAAACATCCTATATTCATTCTTCAAGCTTAATTTATTAATATACCTTCCAGTACTATCCATGTTGCAACAAATTATATGATTGCATCATTTCTTAGATCTATTTAGTATTCCTTTGGTATATGTTGTACCACACTTTCCTGAACCACTCATCTGTTGGACATCTACGTTGATCCAAACTCTTTTTTGTCATACTGAGTACTGCAAAGAATATTGGTACGCAGACATCATTTTGAATGAATGCTTTTTCTAGGTATAAATGTTCAATCATACAGAATCACATGGTAGCTCAATTCTTCATTTGCTGAGAATGATCTCTACTGTTTTCCATAGGGGTTGATGTATACGATAATCTTACATGCAGTGGGTAAGCGTTCCTCTTTTGCCACATCCACATCAACACAGTTTGCTCCCAGTATTTTTGATATGTGTCATTCTCACTTGTGTAAGATAACATTTCATTGTTGTCTTGATATGAAATTTCCCAATATAGGTGATGGTAAGAATTTTATCTCATGTGCCTGTTGACCATCTGTTGATGTTTGTTCATTTCTTCTACCCATTTTGATGGGGATTTTAGATTTTAGGGGATTAATATTTGGGAGTACTTTGTATATCATTGGCATCAATTCCTTATCTGATATGTTGAGTACAAATGTTTTCTCCCACTCAGTGAGCTCTATTTTAGTTTTAGTTCATATTTCTTTTGGCATACAGAAACATTTTAGTCTGATGAAGTTCTATTTGTTTAGTTTTATAGCCTTGGCAATTGGCATCATATTAATAAAGACTTCTTTGTGTTGGAGCATTCTGCCTTTGTTTGCCTCAATGCACTTTATTGATTCTTGTCTAATATAAGAGTCTCTGATCCACTTTGAGTTGGCTTTTGTGCAAGGTGTAAAATATGGACCCACCTACATATGATTATCCAATTGTCCCAATATCATTTGTTAAAGAGGCTGTCTTTATCCCATTTTATTTTCTTGTCTCCTTTATCAAGAATTAGTTGTTTTTCATTTATCATTGTAAAACCAAGGACAATTTTATAACATTTTTGTACATAGCTGTTACATGTAGGGCAATCTGTCTTTAAGTATGGATAAATTACTCTAAACGAGATGAATACTCGATAATTTTCCCTTCAAGTCAAGAGTCTTGCTGTTTAAATAAACTTCTTGTTTAAAATGAAAAAAAAGGAGGGGGGAGTGGTGGCTCAAGGGATAAGGCGCCTGCCTTGTCTGTGCTAGCCAAGGACAGACCACAGCTCAATCCCCTGGCATCCCATATAGTCCCCCAATTCAGGAGTGATTTCTGAGCACGTAGCCAGGAGTAACTCCTTAGCATCACGGGGTGTGCCCCCCCCAAAAAAAAAAAAAAGAATTAGTTGAAGTTGACCATATACTTGGCAGTTTGTTGTTGGAACATCTACTCTGAACGATTGGTACAAAACTTTGTCCTTGTACAAGTACCATGCTGTTTTTTTTTTTTTTTATCACTACAGCTTTGTAGTAAAACTTCAAGTTAGGTAATGAGATACTTCCCAGCTTCTTGTTTTGCAGAATGGTTTTGGCTATCTGGGGTCTTTTATAATCCCATGTAGCCAAAACTTTATAATTGACTCCTCTAAGTTAGACACAAACTTTATCATTGACTGCTCTAAATCATTGAAAAATATTGTCTTGAATTTGAATGGGCTTGCATTTAATATATAGTAGTTTAGGTAAAATAGTCATTTTGATAATTCATTTCTCCAGATCAGTCCATTAGTATGGTATATTTTTTCTATATCTTTAGTTATTCTTTGATTTATTTCTTAGAGATTTGAAGTTTTTCATGGTATATACATCACACACCTTTTTGTTATGTTGGTTTTTAGGCACTTGTTGCTTTTTGACCGTATTTTAAATAGGATATATTCTTTTAACTGTTTATCATTTGATTCAATATTAGAAAAACAATCTTTTTGTGTATTAATTTTATAGCCTGTCACTTTGTTGTATTGAATTATTGCTTCTAAAGCCTTTATTATGGACTTTTTTGGGGGGTATTGAATCTATATCATTATGTCAGCTGTAAATAGAGATAGCTTGACTCTATCTTTTCTTTCTCTTGCCTGATTGTTGTTGCTATGATTTCTAATATGTTGTTGAATAAAAGTGGAGACTATAGACAACTTGGTCTTGTACTTGAACTAAATGTAATAATGGTATGGGCTTTTTCTAGATAGTTTCTAATAATTGAGGGGGGTTCTTTCAACCACTATTTTGCTGAGGGTTTTAAATATGAATTAGCACTGGATCATGTAAAATGCTTTCTAAGCTTCAATTGATATGGTCATATGATGTTCCTTTTTCTTTTTACTGATATGGTGTATGATGTCAATTGATTTATGTATCCTGAACTATTCTTACATCTCTGGGATGGAACCCACTTGCTTATGATGTTACAGAGTCAGGCTGAGAGAAAAGAGGGAGTCTGGGGACAGTTGTGAAAAAAAGTGTACTGGCGAAGGCAAATGTTCAAAAATTGACAACTACAACTCAATAATGTAAACTTTGTGACTTTGAATTTTATCTTGAGTCAATTGAGTACAAAAACTAAATTCTACATTATTATTACTTTATTTCATTAACTTTGCTAATTTGCTTTTCTGAATTATTTTATCATTTCAATTGATTCTAAAATTACCTGAGTTTTCTTGTTAGGTACTTGAATATTCTGAATACTTTATCAAAAGCAAGGTGTGGTAGAACATGTATTTCAGCTGCATTCTGAAAAACTGTTAACTATAATGTTATATAGATTAAGATTTTATGTTTACAAAAGCTGTTTTTATTTCTCTGTTCTGTTTAGATAAATCATTTCATCTAAACAGTTGCCAGCTATTACATTTTAAGGTGCTTTTAGTTGATTCAGCTGAATTCTTTTTTCTTTAGCTCTATTTTGGATCCTTTCCAACAAATATTTTTTGGTATGAGTGAATGTTATGGCTATATTTTTTGTGAAGTCTGTATGTGTATGTCTTGTTCAGTGTCTGTCTGTTTTGCATTTTTTTTTTTTTGGTTTTTGGTTTTTGGGCCACACCCGTTTGACGCTCAGGGGTTACTCCTGGCTATGCGCTCAGAAATCACCCCTGGCTTGGGGGGACCATATGGGACACCGGGGGATCGAACCGCGGTCCATCCACTTGCAAGGCAGACACCTAACCTGTAGCGCCACCTTCCCGGCCCTGTTTTGCATATTTTGTATATAGTTCCCTTTTTCCTAACTTTATCTTCCCCAATTTAGTCTTCCTTATCTTTCCTTCCTAGTCCTTAACATTTAATTCTCAGGTTTCCCTTCACATGTGCAACTCATCTCCTTAACCCACAACTACAATTCTCCTGATCTCGGCCTGAGGAAGAAATCCATGACTGTTGGAGTTTTGTACCATGTTTGCTGCAAACTTGTTGGAAATGAAGCCACCTGAAATTTGTGTCACAATATAACCCCAGAGAAAAGATCCATGGATAAGATCCACAATCTCTAGATCCCAGTTAAACTGTGCTATCTGAATTTCTGGTTTTCCATCCACATACTCAGTGCTAATTGTTGTGTATGTAAATATTTTATGGGATTATTATGTTACTGACCCTACTCTGATCGATGATTGTGCCCTACCCTAGGGTGTGACCTGGTTTATGAAAAGTGTCCTGTCCCCGAGGGGAGTAAGGCATCATTCCCTTGGTAACTGAGAAGGTTTGTACTGAGTCTAAGTGGGGTGGGGGTTGGGGTTCCCCATAGACATTATGACAGGCATAAAGGAAATCACTCACATCTGCCTTTTCATTTAATGTATTCAATATTAATCTACAGGCCGAATTTGCATTATGATAAGCCAAAGATTTTACTAGGAAGTTTCTCATCTCCTCATCTTCGACTTGTAACTTCAGAGCATCTTTAATATTACCTACAAACTCTGCATATGACTCATAAGGGCCTTGGGTAATTTTTAAAATGTTACCTCTACCAATGCTGTTAGAATCAATTTTTTCCCATGATGACAATGCAATATCCCTAATTAAATTTAAGATTTCTTTAGGTAAAGCTGCTTGTGTCTGATATATTTGCAAATTGATTTTCTGCCATCAATAATTCATACAATAGAGTAACACCTGCCATTTGCTTTTTCGTACCATCCAGGCTATATAATTTGGCTTTTACGCTTTCTGAATAGTACATTTCCCATTCAGTTCACTGTTTAGATGACAGGCATATTTCAGCGATTCTTTTAAAATCATACAAAGCCCAAGATGAGTTATGACTCCAAAGTCTTAGTAATTCCACACTGTATAGCGATTTTGGGCCATACTCTTTACACGCTTTTTAAACCGATCTAATTCTTCCATCTGATAGGATACATAGTTAGAAACATTTACACTGTGTACAAGGGATGAGGCCGGATTAGCAAAATTACTCTGAATAGAGCTCTGAGGCCGTGTGTGTGGTTCATCGTCTGAATCTGCACTATTGTGTGATTCAATTTTGTGAATAGAATGAGGCCTTTCTTCTGGAGTTAGCACTGGAGGTTGATGATTGTCTGAGTCACTACTGTCACACGATTTGCTAGAATCAGGCTTAACTTTCCGAGTTGTTTTTCTTCCAGCAAAAATTTCTATATTGTTGATGGTGCGGCTGGATTCGTCAGCCCACAACTTGGTCTGAATTTTCATCGGAAAGGTTTTCTTATTATCCATACTGGTTTTAGCCTCACCATTTCTACACTTTCTATTTCCTAAATACCAGCCAATAACTATGCTCACAGTAATAACGTGAGCCAACACAGAAATTCCACAAACTATGACGGCTGGAGACAATGCAATTTTCATTTGAAATATAGACCACAACCATCCAACTGCAGTGATTGTCCTTAGATCAAAACCAATTAGTTTCAAATAAAATGGAATAATCTACTTGTATACTAGAGAATCAATGCATAAGCAAAAAGGTGGCAGAATCCACATGACTAACCACAGAAACCATTTAATGGTCAGCAGAGGAAATTTCTAATGCAGTATTTCACTTACAGTTATTGAGGGTCCAGGTTCAGGCTGTTCGGGCGCCATTATGTTGCAAGTCAGCCCCTGAAGAGGTTGACTGATGGAGGGATGGAGGATGAGGTCTTTCCCCTCCAGCTCAGAGCACATGTTTGCCACCCCATCCAGCCGACGGTTCTGAGGTAAAATGGCAGGTAAACAGCTAGAAGAAAGTCAGGCTTGTGGAAATATTAGCTTTATTCGGTGGACAAGACTGAAGTCCAACGTCTCAGCTTCAGTTCCAGCAAAAAGC
Source organism: Suncus etruscus (assembly GCF_024139225.1). NCBI lineage: Eukaryota > Metazoa > Chordata > Mammalia > Eulipotyphla > Soricidae > Suncus > Suncus etruscus. Next base: position 89,047,321 of record NC_064858.1, read on the forward strand.
CTCTTGCCTTCCACAGACCCTTGTTTTTATCCCCAAGAATCAGGTACCACCCAATGGTGGGATCAGATATAATACAATGGTGGAAGCAGAATCAGGTACCACCCTAGGGTGGGGGCAGAATGCCAGGTCACACCCTAGGGCAGGGCACAATCACCGATCAGGGTATGGTCAATAATATAATAATCCCATAAAATATTTACATACACAACAACCTTGCTTTAAAATTTTTTTATCAAATTTTAATGTTGACTAAAGAACAATTTATATTTTAGCATGTGGCATTGTGGGTTTTTTTTTTTTTTTTTTTTGGTCTTTGGGCCACACCTGGCATTGCTCAGGGGTTACTCCTGGCTGTCTGCTCAGAAATAGCTCCTGGCAGACACGGGGGACCATATGGGACACCGGGATTCGAACCAACTACCTTTGGTCCTAGAACGGCTGCTTGCAAGGCAAACACCACTATTCTAACTCTATGGGCCCGTGGCATTGTGTTTTATACTTCTTTATTATTTTGTTGGTTGTTGCTGATCTCCTTAGTTTATTTTTTTAATTTTAAAAAATTTTCACTTTATTGAAATGATTGTTATTAACAAAGTTTTTCATAATTGGCCTTCAGACATACAATGAATCAGAGAGACTCCAACATCAGTGTCAACTTCCCTCTACCAGTGTTCTTTAGTCAACATTAAAATTTGTGTACTAGAAATAGCATTGGATCATGTAAAATGCTTTCTGAGCATAAATTGATATGGTCATATAATTTTTATTTTTCTTTTTATTGATATGGTATATGATGCCAATTGATTTATGTAACCTGAACCATTCTTACATCTCTGGGATGGAATGCACTTGCTTATGATGTGTAATTTTTGATGTGCTGTTGGCTTTTGTTTGCTAAGATTTTGTTGAGGATTTTTGGATCAATGTTCATTAGCAATTTTGTTCTGTTAGATTAGTAAGATTCTTTCTTGGCAGTATCTGTCAGCTTTTAGAGCAGGGCCTTTCCCATCACCGGTGTCAGCCTCCCTCTACCAATGAACCCAGAGAGCATCCTATCCCACCACCCTTTGACCTGTGGCCTGTCAGTTACAACCCCTTTGAGTTTAGATTGTTAACGTTTAGATCCCTGGATTCTATTATTGTTGACTTTGGCTTGGATATTTAGTTCTGTCGTCATTTATTTCCTCACCAATGCATGCAAGACCACTTGGTGCCTGACTCCCAGCCTTTATTTCTTTCTTCATAGTTTTATAAAAAAATTTAGGAATATGTGGTAAAATAAAGTAATCCATATCTCAAGGTTCTATGAAAGGCAGGAGCCCCGATTTAAAAGGTAAGAGATAAAAATACAATAAATAATAAGAGTTGTGTGCATGGCAGGTGGGTTTTTATTATTTCTTTTTTTTGTTTTTGTTTTTTGTTTTTGTTTTTGTTTTTTTTGGTTTGTTTTGTTTTGCATAGGCACAGCAAACTATGGGGAAAATAAAAGGTAAAGCCATTGGCCTATCTATAAATAGGGAGATCTTACCCATGAAGCATCTTGAAATAAAACCAGCTACAGGCTCTGGGTATACTAAATTGTCTTAACCCAAAGATTTTCTTTATGGTCCCAGTAAAAGCTCTTCACAATCATGGTTGTTGCAGTCAGGTTTCTGTAGTTAGAGATCCTGGTTTGTATACAGAGTTTTTGTCGACTCTGTATTACATGGACTCAGGATTACATGGAGCATCTTCTGTTTTTACCTCACCATTAGGTGGTATTCTCTGAAAGCAGATTGCTGCTGTTACCAAGTCGTCATGTCATATGAAGCCACTCTAGAGCAAGTTGATGCCAGGACAGCATTAGGCCTTCCTTGGTAGAAGTCCTATTCCTGGTTGACACTCAGGGGTTATTCCTGGTTATGTGCTCAGAAACCACTCCTGTCCCTCTCCCTCGTTTTTGATGCAGTTTTTAGGTTTTGTGTAGTTAACCTTTGTGCATACTTTGTCTATCCTAGATATCAAAACTTTATTTAATTTTTGAGTGCAAAACTCTTTTCCCATTCAGTTATCTGCCTTTTAATTTTAACCCATGTTTCTTTTGCCATACAGAAAAGTTTTAGTTTTATGTAGTCCCATATATTCAAATTTAATGCTATAGTTCTCGCCATTATTATTAATTTAGACTATTTGCAAACTCTACATCTTGGAGTATTTTGCTTATGTTTTCCTTAGTGAATTATATGGATTTGGTTCTAATCTCAAGGTGTTTGATCCACTTTGAATTGACATTTCTGTAAGGAGTGAGATATGGATCTATCTTTAATTTCTTACTGTTGTTGTCAATTGTTCCAATTTCACTTGTTGAAGAGACTTTTTATTCAATTTCAAGTTCTTGGCTCCTTTGTCAAAGATTAATTGTATGTTTAAGGTTGTTTTACTGGATAATCTATTCTGACCCATTGGTCTAAAACTTTGTCTTTGTTGCAAAACCATGCTGTTTTGATCACTATGGCTTTGTAGTTGAACTTCAAATTAGGTAAAAAGATGCCTCCCAGTTTCTTATTTTTCTATCTAAATTTGGCTATCCTAGGTTTTTTATTGTTCTTATTATAATTGTGAATGCAGTGGAATGTGAAAAGTGGAAGAACTTGGAGGAGCTCAACTATAGTCACAAAAGTGGTTGGGTGGTCTGTAGGACCAATCATTTTTTTCTCTGTAATCTCAAATCTAAGACTGTCATCTGTTTGTTGACAATATATATCATAGCACAGATCCTAAGTGATAAATGAAATAATATATCTATGCAATTCTTTACTCTTCTTTGCCAAGGTCTACATCGGTTGAATACTTCACCACCTCTTACATTGGTTTCAGTTGGGCCAGTAACTTTGTTATATCTATCTTCTCTTCAAAAGCCCTAGAGGTGGGAACAGTCAAGTTATTCATTTGGAACCCCGCTTGAGGCACTGCCAGTGCAGTTTTCTTTACATGCCTTTGGTCATGAAATGCATAGACCTTCCTGGTTTCCTTCTAGTGCAGTGAAGTGTGTATTGTTTCTATATTCAGAAGTTTTACAAAACCAAAAAAAAATTAGGGGCTGGAGAGATAGCATGGAGGAAAGGCATTTGCCTTGCATGCAGAAGGTCAGTGGTTAGAATCTCATCATCCCGTATGGTCCCCAGAGCCTTCCAGGAGAGATTTCTGAGCATAGAGCCAGGAGTAACCCCTGAGTGCTGCTGGGTATGATGCAAAAACCAAAAAAAAAGTTTTACAGTCTCACCAGTATATTTCAGAATAATGATTTATCATTGACTTGGCCAATTATTGTTAATAAGTTATTCACATCTAGTTTTAGTAGTAAAATAATTTGGGAGGTGTAAAAATATATCATGATAGTACTACATATTACATTGACTATTCCCCCCAAATAAAAATCTATAAAAAAAGAAAAAGAAATTAATAAGTTGGTTAAAGCAGAGGACCACCGTGTTTTTATTAAAATGAGACTGCAAGAATAGTACTTCTTTGGCTTTCAAATTAATTTGTGTCTCAATTTTAAAGTAAAAATAATTTGTAACCTCTTTGTTAAAGGAAATAATAAGTATTATCCTTTCTCTGAATAAGCCAGGGAAAAGTGTAAATTAGTTTTTAAGTTGGACATTGTGATAAGTAAGAATAAATAGCAACTTATTTGAGAAAAAAATTATTAGAATAGAAGCTCTAATTAAATTATAGAAATGTAAAGCAAATAAATGAAATATGACAAGGTTCAAATTCTAATTAGTCTATATTCAAAAGAAATTTATTTTTAAGAAACTATTTCTTTCAGCATATATCAATTTCTTTTGTTTTGAACTTACTATATATCAGGTACACCTATCTCTCTGAACTAGTTTGAGGTACCAAGATGATAAAAGTCTGGATGTTGGCTTCTTAGCATGAGCAATAAATAATACTTGAAAAGTGAATGATGAATAGAAGTTTACTATGTAATCTCTAGAGCAACTGAATTTTTTCACTATAATTATATGTAGTTAAAATACCAGAGAATTTTTAAATAAATCATTGACTCATGTAATAGTAAATATTTTTGATTAAAATTGTAAAATAGTTTATATATAATTCTACTTTTAAGGAATGTCCCTTACTATTTTACAAATACCTTAACCACATTTCTATAATACAAATGAAAAGATGGAATGTTTATCTTAAAAGTAGTTCTGTTCTTTCAAGTAAAGCACAATGATCTGTGTCTTTACTAAAGCTATATCTGTAAACCTGATTGCCCTTTTAGAAAAATGTTTCTTGTAGAAAGTTACTGTTCAATGAACTGTATACTGATCTTATACTTGTAGCTTTGCCTGGACTGATTTTCAAATAACTGTGGACAAAAACTAATGCTCCAAAAAAATTTATAGGTATGAGCTTTATGCTATATAAGATAGTGTTTTAGTCAGAAATTACTAGTATTTTTAAAATACATGTTTTATTATTCACTGAATGATTTACATACACTAGTTCTGAACTATTTCTACTTAAATAATATGTTGCTAGTAGACAGAGGATAGTTGCACATACCTTGGGAGAGAAACATAGGATTTCTCCTAATGGAAAATATTTTTGCCTCATATAAAAACAATTTTACTAGAAACAACAAAGCAAAACATCATGTGTCAGGATAAAAGTAGAATTTATCTGTTCCTATTGGAGTTGGACTTTCAATTTAGAAGCATAAGTACACAGAAAATTCCCAGTGGTGTCTCAAATGTGTGTGTGTGTGTGTGTGTGTGTGTGTGTGTATGCGTGTGTGTGTGTTTGGTTTGTGGCGGGTTTACCCAATGGTGCTTTGTGTTACTCATGACTCTGTGCTCAAAAATTACTCCTGAGGACCATATAGTATGCTGGAGATCAAACCCTGTTAAGCAGTGTTCAAGACAAATGCCCTACCTGCTATGCAATTTTTCTGGCCCAATGACATCTTCTGCAAGAGAAATAAATGATTCTGGAAGGTGAATCTGGACATCTGAATATTGAGAAAAAGACATAAATATGATTTTTATTGTTATTGGTGTCATATTTTTCTGTACACTGGTCTTCAAATTTTAAGTGGAGGTTTATTAAAGGTAGCAATAATTGACATTATTAGGGTCGTGCAGTGGTAATTTTGATATGGCCTTGATCGATGTTAAACACAGAGCATCTGAGATATCTGAGAGGATAATGAGGCTATTCTCCAGAGTGCTACTTTAAATAGTGATTTCTAGGAGAGGCTCAAAGCAGTTCTCTGTCTAGTGTATTATCAACATGAACGTTAATGAATTAATGAAGAATCTGAAGTAGGATCTTATTTTTGAGTACTTAAAGAAGAGTTTCTTGGAGGGCTCTTAAAATAATAGGAGGAGTTAGTTTAAGGGGATTTGAAGTCTATTTTAATTGGGGTTTTTAATGAGAGTATAAACTAATTTTTGACACTATTACTTAAGGCCAGGATCTCTTGGTAAACTGAAAAAAAAACTGAATTGGTAGAATATAGTCACTATTGAGAGAAGAATAAGAGTTAGGGACACTTTCATAGATATTATGCTAATATACTCAGGAGCAAAAAATAAATATTAAAATAATTTTCATCTGCTAAACACACACATGTACACACACAGGTAGCAAATTCCATTTTCTTTTTTTTTTTTTTTTTTTTTTTGGTTTTTGGGCCACACCCGTTAAACGCTCAGGGGTTACTCCTGGCTATGTGCTCAGAAATCGCCCCTGGCTTGGGGGGACCATATGGGACGCCAGGGGATCGAACCGCGGTCCTTCCTTGGCTAGCGCTTGCAAGGCAGACACCTTACCTCCAGCGCCACCTACCCGGCCCCGCAAATTCCATTTTCTAAGGCAAAGTACAGGAGATTATGGATTTTATATAAAATCTGTTTTCTGCTTTTACTTTTTTCTTTTTCTTTCATTACTACTAGAAGTTTCCAGAGATTAGTCCAGACTGAGTAATCACTCTGGCAGGCTTTAGGGTCAATAAAAGATACAGGAGATTGAACCCATGTCTGCCAAGTGCAAAGCAAATGCCTTACCTGCTGTATTACCACTCTAGTTATTGTAATAAGAGTATAACAGCTTATAAAATTTCAAGAAAGCTATTTTGAGCATATTTATCATCATATTTTAATTTACAATTTTTAACATGGGAGAAATTTGATAAAAGTTGGTGAGAATGGTTTTTATTCTATTACATTAAAATTATTATTTTAAAATGAAACCTGGAGCAGAGTGATAATACTGCAGTAGGGTCCTTGCCTTGCATGCGGCAAATATGGGTTAAATCCTCGTCATTCCATATGGTCCTATGAACCCTCCAGAGTATTCCTGATCACATAGCCTGGAAAGTAACCCCTCCTGAGCACTGCTGGGTATAGCTCAAAAAGCAAAAAAAAAAAAATTCCTGTTGCTAAGGTGTGTATAATCAATTTGAAAATTTTGTCTGAGTCTAATATAACCTCTCTCTATTTAAATCTACAATCAAATTAATCTCTGTTGTTCACCAATCACAACTTGATTAATTTTCTTTTATTGTTTATCCCTTTTCAAACAATGAAATGCATATTTTAGACTCAATTTATCTGCACATATTTTTATTTGTGCTCAAGATCTGTTCATTATTTTAATAGATGTTCATTCTTCAATAACTTTTAGGCCCATCCACAATGACACTTCTTGTTTTATGCAGTAATATATTATGAAAGAAGACTATGTTGTTGATAATTTTTTGTTTTGTTTTATTTTGTGATCATAGTTATGAATTACGAGGTTTTTCTCCTGGTTCTGTATTTAGAAATTACTTCTTTTGGTACTCTTAGGACCATATAAGAGTCTGGGAATTCAACTAGGGCCAGTCATGTGCAGAACAATTTTGTTACACGTTTTAATATTTTTTTATGCCTACAATTTATTTCTTGTAATGACCTAGAAAAAAGTGTTATATATTTGTTCAACATAACTTGAGTCATATCTCATTATGTCTTAAAATTCTCCAATAGTATATTGGCATTAATAATGTTTAAGTCTTCATACTTTGCACTTCTCTGATGCATAAATGTTTCTCTAAAGTCATCTTTCCTGCACTCATTGCCTTCTAATCATATTTCTCCTTGCTGTTCTATGAGTCAGCCTAGTCCATTGTAGCCTCAGGGCTTTCTCATTTCTTTCTCTGCAAGAAAATACCTCTTCATTGCTCTCTTTTGGCTTACTTCTCTGTTTTATTTCTATTTACTCAACTGTCATCTTCTGAGAGAAATGTTCTTAGATTTACCTAATTTAAAGTTTCTCTAACTTGTCTTAAAACTTCCTTCCATCTTCTACCTATGAATGAAGAACAGTTATTTTAAAGTGCGGTATATTTATTTCAAAAGCTGCCTAGACAAAGATGCTAAAGTGCATTAGATATAATTTACTATATAGTAAAAATGCTGAATATACTCTAATTCTAACTTGCACAACTACTGTACACAACTAACTGAATGTATCTAGATAAGATCTTATGGGATACACTTCCTTAAGATCATTAAAAATTCAAAATCCACATTCTTAGAATAGTATAATTAGTTGAAATATACATATGCTCATATAAGTAATTTTGATATATTTTTGTTTGTTTTTGTTTGTTTCTTTTGGGGCCATATCTGGTGATACTCAGGGGTTACTCCAAGTTATGCGTTCAGAATCTCTCCTGGCTTGGGGGACCATATGGGACACTGGGGATCGAACCATGGTTCGTCCTAGGCTAGCAAGGGCAAGGCAGAAACCTTACTGTTTGTGCCACTGCTCTGGTCCCTTGATACATGTTTTTTATTTGAAAGAGGCTGACACACTAAGCTGAACATTTCATTATGATCAGCTTAAATTAGTTTCTTTTTTAACCTTAGGCCTTTTTCAGCCATCTAATTTGGATTTTATGTTGGTCAAAATCTTAGAGTGATGGATAGATAAAAAGCATTTGCCTGAAATGCTGCTGACCTGGATTCATTTCATGCAACCACATATGCTCTCCTGAGCTTTGACAGAAGTGATCCTAAGTACTGGAACTGTAATAATATCTGAACACACCATTGTGGCCTCAAAACAAACAAAAAAAATCAGCAAAACGCGAGTTACAATTCTATTCTGAATTTGATACTGTATATAATTATAATTTTTATTTGTTTTGGGGGCCATACCTGGTGGCACTCAGAATTTCCTCCTGGATCTGTATTCAAATCATTCCTGGCAGTCTCAGGAGACCAGGTCACATGAATCAGCCACATGCAAGACAACCACCCTACCAGATTGCTATAGCCCTGGCTTCAATCATTTTAATTTCCTTATTTTTCTAATTATAAATATTTTGGGGCCACACCCACTTTGATGCTCAGGGGTTACTCCTGGCTAAGCACTCAGAAATTGCCCCTGGCTTGGGGGAACCATATGGGATGCCGGGGGATCTAACTGCGGTCATTCCTTGGCTAGTGCTTGCAAGGCAGACACCTTACCTCTAGCGCCACCTCACCAGCCCCTTCTAATTATAATTATTTATTACAAACTGCATACTAAAATTGTATGAATATTTTTAGTTAAAACTATAAAATTGGGGACAATGCATGTGTTAAGGCACTTACCTTGTCTGTGATACATACCACTCTTGCTTGTGATGTCCCCCTCTTGCCACTTCTATTCAAAATTGTAATAGAATTTAAGCAATAAATAGCAATTAAGCAAGAAAAATATGAAAAGGATATCCACAAATAAAAGAAAGACTAAAACTCTATCTCTTCTTTGATGATGTGATACTATACTTAGAAAATACTAAGACAAAAAAGATGAAGGCATCACTTTCTTCAGATTTAAACTGTACATTAAACAGTAGCCATTAAAACATCTTGGTCCTTGAATAAAGACAGACCCTCAGATCAATGGAATAGACTTGCATATTTTTAGACTAACCATAAGATATATGATTAATCTTTGATATACAGCAAGAAATACAAAGTGAATCAAGGAAAACCTCATCAAAAGATATGTTGGGAAAGCTGATCAACTAAATACAATAAAGTAAACTTTATTGTATTTATTGAACTTATAACTCTCTTTAACACCACACAAAAAAGTATAATAAAATATATTTAATGGGGCCAGAGATGGGACCGGAGAGATAGCATGGAGGTAGGGCATTTGCCTTACATCCAGAAGGACGGTGATTCAAGTCCCGGCATGTCATATGGTCTCTTGTGCCTGCCAGGGGCAATTTCGGAGTCCAGAGCCAGGAGTAAACCCTAGAGCTACAAAATGTGACCCCAAAACCAAAAAATAAAAAAAATGAGACTGAGAAATAGCATGGAGGTAGGGCATTTGCCTTGCATGCAGACGGATGGTGGTTCAAAATCTGGCATCCCATATAGTCCCCTAGCCTGCCAGGAGCTATTTCTGAGTATAAGGCCAGGAGTAACCCCTGAGCACTGCCAGGTGTGTCCCAGAACCAATATATATATATATATATATATATATATATATATATATATATATATATATATATATAAGAGCTTGATGTCAGACCTGAAACCATAAAGTATGTAGAGGAAATCATAGAGAGAACTCTCCATGACATTGAAGCTAAAGGCATTTTCAAGAATGAAGAAGAATCAAATATAAACAAATGGGTCATGGTAAACTAGAAACTTCAGGGGACTGAGTGGTGGCGCAGGTGTTAGGGCATTTGCCTTGCATGTGCTAACTGGGAGAGACCACTGTTCAATCCACCTGTGTCCCATATGGTCCCCCAGCCAGGGACAATTTCTGAGGGCATAGCCAGGAGTAACACCTGAGCATCACTGAGTGTGGCCCTAAAACCAAACAAAAACAAACAAAACAAAAAAAAAAACCCTAGAACTTCAGCATCTCAAAGGAATGGTGACCATGATACAAAAATGTTCACATGTTCACAAAATGAACAAAATTATTCACCCAGCACCCATATATAAGGGGTTTATCTCTAAGATATATGAGGCACTGGTAGAGTTTAACCAATAAAATACATCTAACCCCATCCAAAAATGAGAAGATAATAACAGAAAATGCCTCAAATAATAAATACCGATGGCTAAAAGGCACCTGAAAGATGATCCAAACCATTAATTATTAGGAAGATGCAAATAATAATAATAATAATAAAGATCTTATACCACAGAAAATGGTGTATGTTAAAAAGAACAAAACAACTGGTGTTGTTAAGGATGTGGATAGAACGGATTCTCATTCACTGCTATTGGGAATACTGACTGATCTAGCCTTTTTCGCAAAAAATCTGAATATTCCTCAAAAACCTAGAAACTGAACTTCCATGTGACCCTTTACATTCCTATGTTCATTGCAGCACTATTCACAATAAACAGAATCTGGAAACCACCTAAGTACCCTAAAACTGATTAGTAGGAAAATAAGCTATGTTATATCTTTGCAATGTAATACTGTGTAGCTTTTAGAAAAGAATAATTAATGAAATTTGCTTATACATGAAAGACTTGGAGAATAGTATGTTAAGCAAAATGAATTCAAAGGATAGGGATATGCAAGGAGTGATTGCACTCATTTTGGTGACATAAAAAGATAGCTTAAAAGTGATTAAATTAATATCCAAGAGACAATAGATAAGAGTGTTTGGAGGACCAGTCCCTGGTAGGGAGCTTGCCAAAAATAGCAGGAGAGTGCAGTTAGTGCAGAGAAGGGACCACTGTGGCAATGATATTTGGAAATGATCATTCTTAACAAGAACTGGGTGCTGGAAGGAGATAAATGAATATACTTGATATTCTATCAGCAACAATACTGCCAACCGCAGTGTCTAAGAAAGGGAGTATAAAAAGACTGTCTGCCATAGAGACAATCAAGAAAGAAGGCATGGCTGTTGGGAGGGAAAAGGGAACATTCAAAGACCCATGAAACATTTGGTGTGGGACAATGTATGACTGAAACAGATTTAAACAACTTTGTAACCTTGTACTTCAAGATGATTTATTAAATATTTAATTTTCATAAAAATAATAAAGCTTTTAAAAAGCAAAAGGTAAGTACTCTGGTGATAAAGGAGATTTTGAAGTTATATACATATAAAATAATCTACAATGTTATAAATCACTGTATTTCCATAAATTAAGAAAACATTTAAATAAATAAAAAATAAATAAATAAATAAATTGTGGGAATGTAGTGTTAAAAAAGAATCTAAAAGGAATCTCAGTTGTAAATTATCATTCTGAATAAATAACTGCTGAAATGAGGTGAAGTGATATGCATGATATTCTTTTGATAATATGGCTACAAAACACAGTGTTCTTAGATGTCCAATAACAGATTAGTGGATCATAAAGATGTCATTTGTATATACTGTGGAATACTACATAGTTATATGGACACAATCATGCAATTTGCAGCAACATGGATGGAACTGGAAGATATGTTAAATGAAGTAAATCAGAGAAAGAAGAATATGTGCAGAATGATATCACTTCTATGTGGTATATAGAATAACTGTATTAAGAAATGCAATGGTTTAAATGAGAGTTGTCTCAAACACCTTTGGACCCAGAGTACTGTGAAGATAAGAAAAGAGTTGAGTGGAGGAGGAGAAACACAAGTATGAACAGATGGAAGACAGGGTCTGAAAGGTCTCAAGCTCATTGGTAGTATTAAGAAAAGACAGAACTACATATCCAAGCCAGCATCAACCACAATAAAATTATGAGATCAAAAAGTTAACAATATAAATTTAACAGGGGTTTCTTATGCTGGCAGGCTGGGGTCAGGGGTGGTCACATGGGATGCACTATGATATAGCATTGGTGGAGGGAGGTTGGCAGTGGTGGTAACATATACTGAAAATTATATGTCGGAAACCTGACTATGAAGAACTTTGTGGTATATACTGAACATTATATGTCTGAAACACAACAAGAAGAATTTTGAAAATGACAATGGTTCTGATGAAAATCAATAAAAAATCAACATAGTCTAGAAGGGAACAGGGAAAGAGAAAGAGAGGTTGATAGAATAGAGAAAGAGATGTATGGAGAGAGAAAAAGGAAAGAAGAAAAATGCCTGACCTATAGGCATGTTTGGGAGAGGCTAGGGTTTGGTGGGAGGGAAACAGGGAAATTAATTTGTAATGGGAAATTGACTGAAACTCAGTTATGGACCACTTTATAATTGTGTATTTTGAGATGATTCAATTAAAATTATTTTTATTTAAAATAGGAAAAATATTTTTGTAACGCTTATAAACATCACTATTTTTTTCTTTTTTTTCTTTTTTTTTGTTTTGTTTTTTTTCAGGCCACACCCATTTGATGCTCAGGGGTTACTCCTGGCTAAGAGCTCAGAAATCGCCCCTGGCTTGGGGGATCATATGGGACGCCAGGGGATCGAACCATGGTCCTTGGCTAGCGCTTGCAAGGCAGACACCTTACGCAAGCACCACCTAGCCGGCCCCAGACATTTTTGATTTTCCCTAAACACTTTATTTCTTTGAAAAACAACAGTAAGATTTCTTAAAACCTAAAACAGGCTAAAGTCTTCATACAACAAAATGTTTTGACACAAAACTAAATAAAACATTTTGTTTTGCTCAGCTTTGCTACACAGAAAAATGTAAATGGAATACTCTACAAAGAATTTTAGAAACTGCAGATATAGATATATGAAAATTTTGCTTCCTCTTCTCCCATCCAACTGTGACATATCCCTCTTAAAATTAATCAAATAAATTACATGGCACTTCTATATACTTTGATATTTCTCTATTGTCTTATCTGTTATAGAAGAAATTATCTTATTTCTAATTATCTTATTTATAATCCAGACTTAAGTTCTAGCCTTAAGGACATAGAAAGAAACTAACTTACCCTTAAAAAAATTCTGAAATATTTTCAAATTATCAATCAGATAATAGAAATACCTATGAAAAAGCAAACTTCATTTTTGGGGCAATTTATATATCAAAAATTAGATTAAGATATCATAGAATAACTGTTTTTGCAAAATCACAAAAGTTAAAAAACTGTACACTTACATATTACATAGTACTTTTCTCTTTTTCATTTTAGAGACATTAATCTTCAGTCATAGTAAATTATTACTTTCTTACATATTTTATTAAATTATGAAAATAAAATAATTAAAATTGCCTTTAATTCTTATGGGTAAAAATTATAGATAGAGTACCACTAGATTTTAAATTTTGTTTCATTATATAAATTCTTAATCTTAGAGGAAGAGAGTTTTTTGTTTATTGTTTGAGAAAATTTTATTTATTTTCAAAGGAAGTTAATGTTCAAAATATTGGTAAACTTATAAAAGAATACTAACTACAAAGTTGAAGGAAAAAATTATATGCACTTTTTTTGCTTTGGTTTTTTTATAATTATCTTTATTTAAACACCGTGATTACGAATATGATTATAGTTGTATGATTACAGTCATGTAAAGAATACCCCCCTTCACCAGTGCAACATTCCCAACACCAATTTCCCAGATCTCCCTCCTCCCCACCCCCCACACCTGTACTCAAGACAGGCTTTCTACTTCCCTCATTCATTCACATTGTTATGATAGTTTTCAGTGTAGTCATCTCTCCAACTGCACTCATCAATCTATGTGATGAGCTTCATGTCATGAGCTGCACCTACCAGCCTTCATCTCTCTTGTCTCTGAGATACTGTTAAAAATGTCTTTCATTTTTCTTAAAACCCATAGATGAGTGAAACCATTCTGCGTCTTTCTCTCTCCTTCTGATTTACTTCACTGAGCATAATAGATTCCATGTACATCCATGTATAGGAAAATTTTATGACTTCATCTCTCCTGACAGCTGCATAGTATTCCATTGTGTATATGTACCACAGTTTCTTTAACCACTCATCTGTTGAAGGGCATCTTGGTTGTTTCCAGAGTTTGGCTATTGTAATAGCGCTGCAATGAATATAGGTGTAAGGAAGGGATTTTTGTATTAAATTTTTGTGTTCCTTGGGTATATTCCTAGGAGTGGTATAGCTGAATTGTATGAAAGCTCAATTTCCAGTTTGTGAAGGAATCTCCATGTCACTTTCCATAAAGGTTGTACTAGACGGCATTCCCACCAGCAGTGAAAAAGAGTACTTTTCTCTCCACATCCCCACCAGCACTGCTTGTTTTTCTTCTTTGTGATGTGTGCCAATCCCAGTGGCATGAGGTGGTACCTCATAGTAGTTTTGATTTGCATCTCCCTGACTATTAGTGATGTTGAGCATCTTTTCATGTGCCTTTTGGCCATTAGCCTTTCTTCTTTTTCAAAGTGTCTGTTCGTTTCTTCTCCCCATTTTTTGATGGGGTTAGTTGTTTTTTTCTTGTATAGTTCTGTCAGTACCTTGTAAATTTTGGATATTAGTCCTTTATCTGACCCATGACATTCTTCAAAGAAGTGGATCAAACATTTCTGAAATTCATTTGGAACAATAAACAACCTCGAATAGCTAAAGCACTCCTTGGGAAAATGAATATGGGAGGCATTATTTTCCCCAGTTTTAAGCTGTATTACAAAGCAATAGTTATAGAAACAGCATGGTATTGGAATAAAAACAGACCCTCAGATCAGTGGAATAGGCTTGAGTACTCAGAGAATGTTCCTCAGATATATAACCACCTAGTTTTTGATAAAGGAGTAAGAAATCCTAAATGCAGCAAGGAAAGCCTATTCAACAAGTGGTGTTGGCACAACTGGTTAGCCTCTTGCAAAAAAGCAAACTCAGACCCCCAGCTAACACCATGTACAAAGGTAAAATCCAAATGGATTAAAGACCTTGATAGCAGATCTGAAACTGTAAGGTATATAGAACAACATGTAGGTGAAACACTGCAGGACATTGAGACTAAAGGCATCTTTAAGGAGGAGACAGCACTCTCCAAACAAGTGGAAGCAGAGAGATAAATAGATGGGACTATATTAAACTGAGAAGCTTCTGCATCTCAAAGGAGATAGTGCCCAGAATACAAAGGCCACCCACTGAGTGGGAGAAATTATTTACCCAAAACTCATCAGATAAAGGAATATATGCACATTTATTACCAATGATTGATTACTCTATTAAGCAAATATGAAAGTGAGTAGAATGATATTTAATACTATTCTTACTAAGCATGTTTTGGCTTTTAAGTTTAAAATAATAAAAATTAAGCTTGTTATAATTCAGTTTTTAAGTTCCACTAAGTACATTTGAAGGTGTCCTTAGGCACATATGTGTATTGGTTCTCCTCTTGGATTATGTAATTAATGCAGAGTTTCTTTCACTGCAGATAATCCTATTAAACAGTGCTGTGCTATTATATTCTGTCTTAAACACTGAATTACAGAAATATGAACCCATAATCTTAGTATATATAAGACCATTGTATTGCTATTTTTACTCACGTATATTATCAACTCATATTAAGAATAAAATTGAATTTAGAGGGGCCAGAGCAGTGGCGCAAGTGGTAAACCTTGCATGCACTTGCCTAGGACAGACCGTGGTTCGATCCTCTGGTGACCCACATGGTCCCCCAAGCCAGGAGCGATTTCTGAGCACAGATCCAGTAGTCACCCCTGAGAATCATCAGGTGTGGCTGAAAAACAAAAACAAAAAAAAAAGAATTTAGGAAACAAAGCAAATTTGGATAATGATTTAGGAGAGGCTTTTTTGTTTTGAAACTTTTTTCTTTATTTATAAATCTTGATTACATATATGGTTGTGATTAGGTTTCAGTCATATAAAGAACACCCCCTTCACCAGTGCAACATTCCCACCACCAATGTCTCAAATCTTCCTCCATCCCACCCCACGCCACCAATACTCTAGACAGGCTTTCCAGTTCCCTCATTCATTCACATGATTATGGTTGTTCTTTGTGTAGTTATTTTTATAACTGCACTCACCACTTTTTGTGGTGAGATTCATGAAGTGAGCTGGAAGTTCCAGCCCTCCTCTTATTGTCTCTGAGGATTGTTGCAAAAATTACTTTTATTTTTCTTAAAACCCATAGATGAGTGAGACTATTCTGCACCTCTCTCTCTCTCCCTCTGACTAATTTCACTCAGCATGCTAAATTCCATGTACATTCATGTATAGGAAAATTTCATGACTTCATCTCTCTGATGGCTGCATAATATTCCATTGTGTATATGTACCACAGTTTCTTTAGCCATTCGTCTGTTGAAGGACATCTTGGTTGTTCCCAGAGCCTGGCTATTGTGAATAGTGTTGCAATAAATATAGATGTGAGGAAGGGGTTTTTGTATTGTGTTCTTGTGTTCTTAGGGTATATCCCTAGGGGTGGAATAGCTGGCTGAATGGGAGCTCAATTTCCAGATTTTGGAGGAATCTCCATATCATATTCCATAGAATTTGGACTAGACGGCATTCCCAGGAGTAGAGGATAAGAGTTCCTTTCTCACCACATCCCCGCCAGCAGTGATTGTTCTCATTCTTTGTGATGTGCACCAATCTCTGTGGTGTGAGGTGGTATCTCATCATTGTTTTGATTTGTATCTCTCTGATGATTAGTGACGAGGAGCATTTTTTTCATGTCCCTTATGGCCATTTGTATTTCTTTTTTATCAAAGCGTCTGTTCATTTCTTCTCCCAATTTTTTGATGAGATTAGTTTTTTTTTTTCTTGTAAAGTTCTGTCAGTGCCCTGTATATTTTGGATATTAGCCCCTTATCTGATAGGTGTTGGGTGAATAGTTTCTCCCACTCGGTGGGTGACTTTTGTATCTTGGGCACTATTTCTTTTGAAGTGCAGAAACTTCTCAGTTTAATGTATTCCCATCTGTTGATCCCTGCTTCCACTTCTTTGGAAAGTGCTGTTTCCTCCTTGAAGATGCATTTAGTCTTAATGTCATGGAGTGTTTTACCAACGTGTTGTTCTATATACCTTATGGTATCAGGTCTGATATCAAGGTCTTTAATCTATTTGGATTTACCACCGTACATGATGTTAACTGGGGGTCTATGTTTGCTCTTTTGCAAGTGGCTAACCAGTTCTTCCAGCACCACTTGTTGAAGAGGTTTTCCCTGCTCCACTTAGGATTTCTTGCTCCTTTGTCAAAAATTAGGTAATTGTGTGTCTGAGGAACAATGTGTGAGAACTCAAACGTATTCCACTGATCTGAGGGTCTGTCTTTATTCCAATATCATACTGTTTTGATAACTATTGCTTTGTAGTACAGTTTAAAGTTGGGGAAAGTAATGCCTCCCATTTTTCTTTTTCCTAGGAGTGCTTTAGCTATTTGAGGGTGTTTATTGTTCCAGATGAACTTCATAAGTCTTTGATCCACTTCTTTGAAGAATGTGATGGGTATTTTAAGGGGATCACATTAAATCTGTATAATGTTTTGGGGAGTATTGCCATTTTAATGATGTTAATTCTGCCAATCCATGAGCAGGGTATGTGTTTCTATTTCCGTGTGTCCTCTCTTATTTCTTGGAGCAGGGCTTTATAGTTTTCTTTGTATAGGTCCTTCACGTCTTTGGTCAAGTTGACTCCAAGATATTTGAGTTTGTGTGGCACTATTGTGAATGGGATTGCCTTCTTGACTTCCTTCTCTTCCCTATCATTATTGGTGTATAAAAATGCCATTGATTTCTGTGTGTTAATTTTGTAGCCTGCCACCTTGCTCTATGAGTCTATTCTTTCTAAAGGCTTTTTGGTAGCATCTTTAGGGTTTTCTAAGTAGAGTATCATGTCGTCTGCAAACAGTGAGAGCTTGACTTCTTCCTTTCCTATCTGAATTCCCTTGATATCTTTTTCCTGCCTGATCGCTATAGCAAGCACTTCCAGTACTATGTTGAAGAGGAGTGGTGAGAGCAGACAGCCTTGTCTTGTACCAGAATTTAGAGGAAAGGCTTTTAGTTTTTCTCCATTGAGGATAATATTTGCCATTGGCTTGTGGCAGATGGCTTCAAGTAGATTGAGAAAGGTTCCTTCCATTCCTATCTTGCTGAGAGTTTTGATCAAGAATGGGTGTTGGACCTTATCAAATGCTTTCTCTGCATCTATTGATATGATCATGTAATTTTTATTTTTCTTGTTGTTGATGTTGTGTATGATGTTAATAGATTTACGGATGTTAAACCATCCTTGCATTCCTGGGATGAAGCCTACTTGGTCGTAGTGTATGATCTTCTTGATGATGCATTGGATCCTATTTGCCAGGATTTTGTTGAAGATCTTTGCATCAGCATTCATCAGGGATATTGGTCTGTAATTTTCTTTTCTGGCAACATTTCTATCTGGTTTTGGTATCAAGGTGATGTTGGCTTCATAGAAGCTGGGAGTGTTCCCCCCCTTTTTTTTTTTTTCAATTTTATGGAAGAGCCTGGCTAGGATTGGTAGTAGCTCCTCTTGAAAGATTTGAAAGAATTCATTAGGAAATCCATCTGGGCCTGGGATTTTTTTGGGGGGCAGATGTTTTTTTTCCCCAGAATAATTAAGAAATACTTTCATGAGGAACTGACATAGAAAACTTAGTCAAAATTTCAAAGAACATTTGAATCATAAAAAATGTACTTTAATTTTTAAAGTATTCATATAATGTATTGATAGAAAACTGTGACTTAAGCATAGTGGTCATTTGGAAAAAGTAATGCCACAGGAATAAATAACTTGATCATACGAAGTTGTTTGGCAAAAAATATAAGCTGTCTTGCTTAGCAATGATTACAAATTCATCTTTTTTGATTTTCTATACTATGAAACTAATAAATATATATATATTTTCAAACACTTTGAAGTCAGTTTGTTATACCAAGTAGAACTTAGTCTGAAATGAGTAGAATGAACACTCTAGGTGGTGATCATACACTATAAGAGAAAATTCAAGCAAGTACAAAAGTTGGAGACATAAGTTTGCTCATGGTAACTAATACAGATTTGTTCTCATCAATATTTTTTACCATAATTATTAATAAATCCTTTGGCATGAAGTCATTTTTCCTGGTTTTTGATTTGGGGAAAGAGGAGTGGATCCTGATAAGTGATAGTTCTAAGTTTTTGAAAGATGTATTTTTTATCAAATTTTACTCAAACAACTAAAACTGATTTTAGTATTTAAAAATTGGAACCAATTCAGAACTGAGACAATTAAGTGGTGCTTGCCTTTAGTGCTGTAGTGCTCATTGGATATTTATTTGATATTTCTTTTTGTATTCTTGTGGTATTTCATTTACCTTTTACGTGCCCTCTCAAATTGAGGATGAGAGCCTCTAGAAAGACTACACCCATTTTTGTCTTATTTGAGTTTTACCCCACTTTATTGCTTTTCTCTTCTTTAAACAAAACCACATAACTTGAAGTATCTAGTTCCGCCTCTAAAATAGAGGGGGAAACAAGGGAGGGTACCAGGACCAAACATATATGATCACTATTAGTAAGCTAGACCACTTACTCTAGCTGCCCGGGGGATGAGGGTGGGGGAAATGGGATGCAGGATGGGAAAGGGGGTGGAGAAAGGACAAATTTGGTGATGGGAATTCCCCTAATTCAATCTTAATATGTACCTAAAATACTACTGTGAAAGATATGTAAGCCAATATAGTCAAAATAAAAATTATATATAAAAAACATACAAACCAATTATATAATAGGATGAATAATTAAGCAGTGAAGAGCTCTGGGAGTTTTAAATTTCCATCTTCCCAAAAATGATAAAAAGAAGAAAGAAAAAAATAACAACTCTTGGCACAGAGCGCGGGAGCAAGCTATAAGGTGTCTGCCTTGCATGCACTAGCCTAGGACGGTTCGGTCCCCGGGGTTCCTATATGGTCCCCCAAGTCAGGAGGAAAGCCAGGAATAACCCCCTGATCATCACTGGGTGTGGCTGAAAAACCAAAATTTATAATAATACCAACTCATAAATTAAGGAGGAAATATACAATAGTAGTTCTAAAAAGAAAGAAATTCTACAATGTTATGGTCAAAAATAACTGAGATTGAAGAAATTCCTGGAAAGACACATTATTAGTAGATTCATAAAGCTAAAAGTAAATAAATCTTCACAGAGATAGTGATGTTTTGGAAAATAAAATCTAATCCAAGGTGATTCAATCAGATGTTTAGTTAAGAAATACTAAGTATTTGTAACATTTTCATAATAAAAAGTTTTCCTTTGTGAGGTAAATTAATCTCAATTATTTACAAAAAACCAAAAATATGAGAAAAAGATGTATCCAATTAATTGCTGTTTTGGAATGAGCTCTAGAATTCTTTGGAGGACTGATAATAGAAGTGTTAGAAGTGGGGCATTTCAGTAGCTATACTTATCTCAGGTTAATTGATTTTCAACCAATTTTGAGTTCCTCTATACCATAAATAGATATGTACATAATGGAAACCACTGTTATAACTATGAATCTTTTTATTTCCACAAAGAATCTATAGGGATCTAAAAGTATATAGAGATTTGGGTAGAATATCTGGTTTTTCTTATCCAATACATTCCACTTAGAAAACCACAGCACCTCAAAGTCCTTTAGAGGGCAGTGTTGCTTAATTTCTAATGATGGACTGGAGGCTTTGAGCATAAAACACTGGGAAATTGTCTCCCTAAATTTTCATTGGTAAAAGAAATAGTGCAACTTTTTTTTTTTTTTTAGAATACATTAGAAAATTTCTGTAAAAATGAAAATTTCTTTTCCCATGGGTAGCTTTATAAATTTTCTTGTACAATAATAACAATGACCTTATACCCCCCCCCTCAAACTCTAAATGGGGAACACAAGTTCATAAATATTGAGCAATTTACTAAAGGTTACACAGGTTCTTGAGGCTTTATTAATTCTTCATATGTCTCTGATTCTTGATCACCATTTTCAAGATTCAACTACATAGATCTCTGATTACTAGATTGTAATTCACACTAGAAAGAACTAGATTTTTAAGCTTAGAAAATTATTGTAAGAAAGCCAGAAAATGAATAAGTACATCTGTCTATGGCTGAGCAATTCTCTGTTTCAATGACAGACATGATATTTACAATGAAACTGACCTTTTTTTTAATATGTAAGAGATTCAGTACAGAATTCCATTTACTATGGCAGGATATGAAATTGATTCATGAAATTTGACCTTCTATTACTTTCAAGCCAAGAATTTATAAAACCCTGAAATTGACAGCAAACATATTACAACTAGTGACTAAATGGAACAGGGAGAAGTATACAGTGAATACAAAAGTTTAAATTAACTGGACTCCCTGCCTGCCTTAAAGAATCTCTTACTACATTTCGTTTGTTAAGATATGAATTGAGATTATTTCAGAGAAAATAGCATATTGTAAAAATTAAGCAGAGGTATAAAATATTACAAAATATTAAATTGTATCTATACTAGCTAATATAAACTTGATTATACTTTATCAACTTTTAGCTCATTTAAAATGCAATTATATATGGAATTAAAATTTAAATATGATGTTTAATATATTGTGGATTTAACATTGAATATCAACATATTGATCTAGAGATCTTTTCAGAAACAGTCAATAGTAATAAAAGAGTGAATAAATCAAGGGAATACATTGTATTGCTATGACTTAATTTTTTTACATTGGAAGCTGATTTTCATTTTCATATAATTACATTCATATAATTACATTCTAGCACATATATACGCATATATACTTCTGAGTGACTCCATTTACACTAAATAGAAAGAAAATTTACCTTTTAAAATTCTTGATAAAACTATTTCCCCTGATCACTACCCAATGAAATGAGAAAAAATATGCCAGAGAGATAAAGTTGGCATAGTCAGAAATATATTTTATTTTATTTTATTTTATTTTGCCAGGAGTAACCCCTAAGCATAGCCAGGTGTGGACCAAAAAGAAAAAAAGAAAGAAAAATATTAATAAAAGGAAATATCAAAGTTAGCCATATGATAACTGAGGCAAGGGTGTCCTAGGCAGAGGGAACAACCAATCTGATGTTTTTGAGGAAGGAAGTGAGTAGGGAATAGAATTATATGCTCATGCTGGGGTGGAGAGGCTAGTCTAAAGACTCTAGTGGAATGGGAGCAATTTTGAGCACAAGTATGCCTTGGTATAATTGTGCTTGCTAGAGATTAATTTGGCTCTTCTGTGGAAGGGAATCAACTGAATAAATGGATGGCCTTCCCAGTTAACTGCACTGAAGGAGACCGTGGGTAGTACAGGCTGTGATGTTAGATGATCAGTATTGATTTTGGGCAAAGTTAAGAGTGCAGATTTTTTTTTCTTTCTTTTTGGTTTTTGGGTCACACATGGTGGCTCTCAGGGGTTACTCATGGCTCTGTGCTGAGAAATCACTCCTGGCAGGCATGGGGAACCACATAGGATGCCGGGATTCAAAGCAGGGTCCATTCTGTGTTGGTCAAGTGCAAGAGAAATGTCTTACTGCTGTGCTATCACTTCGGTCCAAGTGTGTAGATTTTTTTAAGTAAATAATTTAATTTTATTTATTTATTTTTATTTGATTTGATTTTGTCTTTTTGCTGTAAAGTGATCTGAATTTTTTATTAAAAATTTCTTTCTTAGGTAATTTTTTATTGTTTAGCATTTTATGTATAAAATATTTTAAATATAAATATTTACATTTATAATGTAAAAATAAATAAATATTTAATAAATAAATAAAATAAATAAATATAAAACAAAAATATAAAAGAAATATTTTTTATTTTATATATCTGAAATATATACACATATATATTTCAAAATTCAGAGTGCATCCTTACCTGTCCAAGGTCCTGATTTTGATCCACTGAATGTCATTAGAATTCTGATGGGAACTGCATTGAATCTTATGTCCCATTTAGAATATTCATAACAATGGTACTTTTTTTAAACCATGCCTATTTTTTTTGTTTGTTTTTTGGGCCACACCCAGCAGTGCTCAGGGGTTACTCCTGGCTATTTGCTCAGAAATAGCTCCTGGCAGGCACGGGGGACCATATGGGACACCGGGATTTGAACCAATCACCTTAGGTTTTCTATCAGCTGTTTGCAAGGCAAATGCTGCTGTGCTATCTCTCCTGTCCCTAAACCATGCTTAATAAATATATTTTTCCATTTCGTCTTATCTTTTATTTCTTTTAATGGTGGTAGAGCTTTCTGTGTGTAGTAAGTCTTTTACAATTTTTTAATTATTATTTATTGAAGTCATATTTTTAATTTCTTTTTCTTGGTCATTATTTACATATAGAAATGTGACAAGTTTTTTTGGGTTAAGTTTTATCCTGATACTTCACTGTTTTGTTTTATTTTCCCTAAGTGGTCTCGTAGAGTTATGGAGAATATTTTTATGTCTATTATACTGTCATCTAATAACAGTGTTGATTTACTTTTTTTTTTATTCATATGTCATTGATTTCTTTTTCCTACCTGGTTGCTGCGGTGTGAATTTCAAAAACTATGCTGAATCAATAGCAATGAAAATGAGTATACCTTATATCTTCTCAAAAAGTGAGTAGTCACTGAGTATGATGTTGATTATGATTTTGTTCTAAATGACCATTTTATTTTGATGTACATTACTTATATCCCTATTTTCTTGAAAATTAAAAGAACACTTAAGTGGATTTTAAATGTTATCAAAAGATTTTTATTCAATTAATACTATCCTCATTTTTATCATTCTTTTTACTGATGTGATTTGTTATATTATTTAGTCTAAACTATCCTTGCATTCCTGGAATATTCAGGAAGAAGTAGAAAACATCAACTAACACATCATGAGTAAGAAAATTGAAAAGGTAGTTAAAAATCTCCCCATTAACAAAAACTTTGGTACAATTATTCTCTAATGAGTTGCACAATTATTTAAAGAAGATTTATTCACCATATTCCTAAATGTTTACAAAAATATCCGACAAGGATAATTTCTAAGACTTATATGAAATCCACATTCTCTTAATAGCAAAACCCTAAATATCACTAATAAAAGATAATGACAAACCAATATTGCTAATGAACTTTAATGCAAAGATAAACAAAATTCAACAATATATCTAAAGGATCATATATCATACCAAGTTCTAAATTTTAATTTAGCTGAGACATTCATAAATAGACTATCAAGTTAAAATACTTGGATTTTTGGCTCTACTGAATCAGCAGTGTTGCTTTATGACAGTGAAATTAGAGATGATTTGTTCAAAGTTACAGCTATCTCTTTATATATATGATCAATGTATATAACGTTTGGTCAGTCATTCCATCTGTGCTATAAATTATATTTTTTTCATATACACTAGTAGAAAATTTATGAGATATCTTCTTGTAAATGCACCTATGCATATTTTTACATTATATATTCTCATTTTCTTGTGAAGCATGCAATTATTTTTGTTCATTTTAAAGTTTATTTTTATACACGTGTTGCTTTTTTAATTTTACTGTTTTCAATATTTGTGCTTGTCATTTCAGTATCTTAATTATACTAAAGTTTGAAATCTCTCTATAGATAAGTTTGCCGTTACAGTACCATTATCTTCTTACTTGGTTAGAAGTTTAACCTCAAAAGCAGTTTTTATTGCAAAGATAAGATTTGAATGCTTTCTTCCAAATACCAGATATTCAAGTCTAAATTCTTTTTTTTTATAATTAATTTTTTTTTATTTTAAGCAAAGTGGATTACAAATCTTTCACAGTAATATTTTAGGTACATAGTGACATTGAATCAGAGGCACTCCCACCACCAGTGTTGTCCTCCCTTCACCTCTGTTCCCAGCATGCATCCAATATCTCTCTTTTTTGACCCCCTGGTTGCTAATATGTTTTGAGGGTTTTTTTGGGGGGGGTCATGCCCACCTAAGAACAGGGATCACTCTCAGTGAGGTTCTGTTGTATGTTAGTCAAGCACCTTACCTGCTCAACTAATTCTCCAGTCCAAAATGTTTCTCATTTTGTACAGAATTTCCAAGAATTGTAAATAAATATTTGGGGTACTTAGAATCAAAGTATTAACAATGTTGACAGTACTGGAAAAATAATTGTGATGGTGTTTTTATATAAGTTATAATGTTTAAAATTATGGACTTGTATCTCATAATATCTTTACATTTCTCAAATAATGCTTACATATGCATTTTAAGATGGAATTGATAATGTTATAAGAATCATTAATACTGCTTACATTGAAGAAATTACAAATAAAATTTTGTATTATAAGCAACTATTTAATAAAAATGTATTTATTTTTAAGTGTCCCAATAACTAACTTGGGTTAAGTTTCAGTATGAAAAATCAGTTTCCCTTAACT
This sequence comes from Suncus etruscus, assembly GCF_024139225.1. Classification (NCBI taxonomy): domain Eukaryota; kingdom Metazoa; phylum Chordata; class Mammalia; order Eulipotyphla; family Soricidae; genus Suncus; species Suncus etruscus. The sequence goes on from NC_064858.1 coordinate 89,072,642, forward strand.
TAATATTTAATCATTGTTTAAAAACCAATGATACAATTGAGATTAAATACTATTACTTCCATCTTTGTTTTATCAATTTATTTACTTATTCCATCTTTATTTGATCCATTGCTCTATCTTAACTTCAGACCGAAGCTTTTCAATATACATTGAAATTTTCAGCTGTTAATTGGTGGAAATCTTGAGTACTCACTATAATTAATTAGATGACAAAGGTTTAATTATTATCAAAATGGCAATATTCCTAATTAGTTTTGTCATGTAAAACCCCTCCAAAATGTTCTACTGTAATTGACAAATTCATACTAGATTTAAAGTTTAGTGACTTTTATTTGGTCATCAGCCTCAACATTCGATCATGCATACACTAATTAATATGAGATGTACTAACTACTTGAACAATAGACTTGAAGGAAGTACATGTTCAATGATCTAATCTAATTATTTTAATTATATTTCACTACAATCTGGTAAATAATATGTTATTGTTATTAGTGTTGAAAACATAAATCCATAATAAGAAATCTGAAATTTAAAACATCATATTTAGAATTCTAAAGCCAGAGTTCTAAACTATATTGTTCTGCAAAGTAAGCTTCATAGTATCTTCTTAAAGGAACATACCTAGTCATTAACAATGACACTTTTGACTGAATAAATGGTAGTGAAAAGCACACATTTTTTCTGGGTACCAACAAATTTATTAATACGTACATTTGACTTCACTAGGTTTTGAATTAACAGACTGTGTTTAAAATACATGTTCAACAGTAATATCACTTTATAATTTTGCCCACATTTTTGTTCAAATTTTGTTCATCAAGATTGACTTTGGCTCCTTTGTTTCTTTTCTCTCTATTTAGTTGCTGTGGGAAAGCAATTTTAGCCTTTTTTAATGAATAATTACAGGGTTTGGTGAATAAAGAAGATAAAAAAAGCAGTTTTGTATACTTCTTAGTTCAAATATTATACATATGGGGACTCCGAAGCAGTGTTCAGGATACATGCAAGCCTCAATGCTGATTCATGTCCAACTCAGTATCAGTACATGGCTTAAGGTAAGCGTCTGAAGATATAATATTCCTCAGGCTCTAAGATGCAATCCATATCCTGGCTAACCCTTAAATACTAGCAGCCTTCTCGGCATACCTGCTGTACCTGGGTACCTCTATGGATGTGTCTAGTGAGCATTCTAGGCACGCATTGTAACTACTCTACTATCTCCTAGAGAATGAGAGAGTTACAAAAATAGAGAGAGAGAAATATATCTTCCCCCAGAGGCAAAAATGGGGAGGGTGGGAGGGAAACTGGGGACATTGGTGGTGGGAAATGTGCACTGGTACATTGTATGGCTGAAATGCGATCATGGACAATGTTGGAACTGTTTATCTCATTGTGGTTCAATTAAAGCATTTATAAAATAAAAATAAATAAAAATACTTGAGAAAAATATATAAATGTCATCACCCCTACTAAAATTGCACAAAGAAATCAAAAACCAGTTTTTTCTTATTATCATGATACTGTCCTTTTATTCTGTTATAAAATGCCTTTTATTTTATTAAATTAATTATCTATATATTTATTTTGCATTCACATATTTTTAAAATTGTGTGAAAAGGTATCCTCTTTTACAGTCCTAGATATTCATTTTGTTGACATTATTTAAGTTTCCACACATGTAAAAGTGAAAAAAACTGTAGGCAACATTTACATGCTCTCATTTATTCTTGTCGCAATCAACTGATACATCCTAGAAAAAGAAAACTACATTCAATTGATTCCTAATGTTTTAAACCATTATCCAGGAGAACACAGCTAACTCTATTGGAGAAGACGGAAACTTTTATAATTGTAGTTTAATCTGGCCAGATACATTGTACTTTTCAAAATTTACTTGAGAGTCAGAGAAATAGAACAGAAAATAGAGCACTTGCTTCCAAAGTAGCAGACTTGCTTTTAATCACAAGCAACATATATGATTCTCTGGACCCCATCATAAGTGATCCCTCAGTCCAGAGACAGGAAGGAGTAAGCTTTGTGCACTGTCAAATGTGGCCCCCTAAAGAAAAAAAAAGAAAAAACCACCATAACATTTTAAAAAAGGTTGTTTTTGTTAGTCTGTTGCTTGTTTGTTTTTTGTAATTGTTGCTTTTGATATTTTTGGGGTTTTTTTTTGGCTTTTGATGTTGTTGGTTTGTTGTTTTTGTTTTGTTTTGTTTTATTTTCCTACCTTTTTCTTATTTTTCCCCTTTCTTCTTCTAAATTGTAATTTATAACACCTAGATGTACTCCTAGTTTTTTTTCTTTACCTTTTAATCTCCAATAGAACCACATAACTTGAATTATCTTATTCAGCCTCATAAATTGAGGGAGGCAAAATGGATGGTACCAGGACCAGACAGTTGTATGAATATTTTAGTGAAAATAAAAATGATCAGACTTGAACACCAAACCAAAAGTTAAGGACAACAGAATTGATACCCAATCTACAAGCTGTACAAATGGGGACCAGTTACACTAGCATTCTGGGAGGTATTGGAGGGATATATGGTATGCACACCAGGAACAGGGGTGGAGGAAGGACAACACTGGTGGTGGGAATGACCTTCATTCATTGTTACTATGTACCTTAGATATTACTTTGAAAGATTTGTAATTCAATTTGGCCACAATAAAATTTAAAAAAATTAAAAAGGCTATTTTTAAATCTGAAATAGCCTGAAGATTCCCTGCCCAAGATATAGTCACATGACTGGTATAGTCTTAATAACTGGGTTCACTAAAGTTTAATTTATGTAATTCCACAATGAAATGACATAGACCAAACAAGAGGGCAAATTAAAAGATGATTCATATCTCCTACATATGACTATTCTTTCAATACTGTATAAATTTTGAGTAATACATATGAACACAAAAACAAGAAAAATAAGAAAGTTTAGATATAACACCTAAACAAAAGAATAAGTCTGGAAAGATATAAAAATAGTGAGTGTGGGTACCTTATAATTTCCCAGATTGAAAATGCAGTAAAATTAAAGAAGACAATTCCATAAATGAATGCATAAATTTCATAAATGCATAAATTATATCATTCCATAAGTGAATGGCTCTGCAAAAAAGAACAGAATATTCAACTATTAAAAGCCTTCAGAGTTTCTTCACATAGTAAACAGTCTCACTTATTCATCCCATAAATAAGAACACATAGAGAGTAGATATAAATAAGGACACATGGACAGTAGATATTGATGTACTACAAAGGAAGCAAAACCAAAACATGAAGAACATCTCCAATAAATGGTGTAGAAAAAACTGGATAGTTGTAAGGCAAAAAATAACATTGGATCAATATCTTAGACCAAGCATAAAAGATGATTAAAAATAAAAAATGAACACTTGGATGATAGACCTTAAACAATAACATACACTGAAGAAATCATAGACTAAACATTATAATATTGGCTACAGAGGTGCCTTAAGTGATTCTACTCAACTGATAAAGAAATAAAAGCAATTATAAACAAATGGAATTGCAAGAAACTAAAAAAAGATTTATGCACTAATAAAAAATTATTCCTAAAACAAAGGGACAACCAACATAATGTGAGACCAATACAGCATATCTAAGCAATTATTGATATTCAATATATTAAAAACTGATAAATTCAATTACAAGAAAATATTATAAAAATGAAGAGAATATAATCATATCTTCACCAAAGATCAACATAAAATTTCAGTTATCATTTATTAGCAGAAAAATGCAGATCATAATTATATTGAGATAGCTCCAAAACCAAATGTTTTAAATTATTGTTGGTGGTATATTGGTTGCCCCATTAACTATTATTGAACATGAGAATTTTTTCAGCTACTTTGAATAACACCTAAGGAAATTTTTTAAAGAATTAGAATTGGGGGTCAGAGCAAATAGGGGTCAGCAGTAGGGCATTTGCCTTGCACTCAGCTGTCTCAGGACGGACACAGGTTCAATCCCTGGAATTCCATATGGTTCTGAGATCTGTTGGGAGCAATATTTGAGTGCAGAGCCAGGAGTAACCTCCGAGTGCCAAATGTATGTGGCCCAAATGCCAAATAGCAAATAAAAAATTAGAAGTAAAACTTTCATTTAACCCAGAATTTCCTCTTAGCAATCTATCCAAATATCACAAACACTAATTTGAAAAGTTCCATGCACATGCATATTCCTTGTAGCAATATTTATAATAGCCAAGATCTGGAAGCAATCCAAGTACGTGTCCAACACCAGATGAGTAGATAAAAACTGTGTGATATCCATACATAATGCTGCTTGATGTATTAGTGAAAATAAATTTTGGAAACTGTATTAGTTTTTTATTTGCCTACATTTGTTAGCTATATTTTCTTTCAATTTTAAACACTATGATTTAAAAATTGTTAATAATATGGTTAATACAACGTTCAAACACCGCACTGTCAAATAAATTTTATATATTTTATTACACACATATATTTATTATAGCTTAGGTAACATTATTGCAATAGTATTAACATTTTAAAAATGTTATTATTTACTTTTTTTTGGATCACACCCAGCAGTGCTCAGGGCTTACTACTTGCTCTGCACTCAGAAATCGCTACTGCCACTCTTGGGGCACCATGTTGGATGCTGGAATTTGAACCTCCGTCCTTCTGCATGGAAGACAACCACCCTACCTCCATACTATCTCTCCAACCCCAAAATGTTATTATTTAATACCACACACCAAAATTCACTCAAATAAAGACTCGGATATACCAATAATTAAAAAACAAAAAATAAAACTATGCACACATAGAAGAAAACATGTGACTCTTTTGTAGTTGTTGCTATTAGATATGTACTTGGAGATTTCTTCACCATCAAAATATTACAAAATAATTTTAAGGGTTTAATTGAGGAAACAATACATAAGAATAATAAAAGGCCGGGGCCTGAGAGGTGGTGCTAGAGGTAAGGCAGCTGCCTTGCAAGCACTAGCCTAGGACAGACTGTGGTTCGATCCCCTAGCATCCCATATAGTCCCCCCCCTACCAAGCCAGGGGAATTTCTTTTTTTTTTAATTTTTAATTATCTTTATTTAAACACCATGATTACAAATATGATTGTAGTTGTATGATAACAGTCATATAAAGAATATCCCCCTTCACCAGTGCAACATTCCCACCACCAATTTCCCAGATCTCCCTCCTCTCCACCCCACCCATACCTGTACTCAAAACAGGCTTTCTATTTCCCTCATTCATTCACATTGTTATGATAGTTTTCAGTGTAGTTATTTCTCTAACTGCACTCATCACTCTATGTGTTGAGCTTCATGTCATGGGCTGCACCTACATGGGAAGATTGGGGGAAATAAGGGTTGGGACTGAGGCAGTAAAAGATTATATATGAGCTTTGTAGGGCAATATCAAGATCACAATACAAGTTGGATATTATGCATATATAAACTATATGCATATGATACTTTCAATCGGAGATCAAGAAGAAAAAATTTCTAGTTACTGTCCCAACATAAACCAGTGCTAGAACGACCCGCCCTCCTCCCAAAGCACATTCCCATTAATGTAGGGAGAGGTAGGGGGAAAGCCTGATGACCCCTATAGAGCCCACCTGGACCGGTGCCCAGGGAAGGCCTGGAATCAGGGGAAAAAGAGAGGGACGAATGGGGGCCTGCCAAGCATCCCAGCATTCCCCAGGCTAGGGAGAATGCCTCCGGCATGGGGACTCCCCAAACCCCCAAACCCCATACCTGGGAAGAGCCTCCAAATTCAAAGGGGAAACCAGAAGCCAGATATTTGCCTGCCCTCCTCCTCATGCACCTCCCCCCTGGAGTATGGAAGGAGGAGGGAAGCCTGAGGACCCCTAAGAATCCACCTGAACCCACTTCTGGCCATCTGAGCCAGCACCCAGGGAGGCCTGGAGTCCAGGGAAAAAAGAGGGGAATGGCTGAGGTCTGCCAAGCCTCCGAGCACTCCCCAGGTTAGGGAGAAGGCCTCCAGTATGGGACCTCCCCAAACCCCATACCAGCCAGGGGCAATTTCTGAGTGCATAGCCAGGAGTAATCCTGAGTGTCAAATGGTGTGGCCCCCCTCCCCCCCCCAAAATACACAACTAAACAAACCAAAACAAAACAAAAAAATAACAAAAGGCAAACTAAAAACTTGAATATATTATTTGCATTTTATATATCATAAATGTGGTTCAACACATGCCAGCAAGGCATCTCAGGGTTGTTCATGCCTTGAATAATCAAAAATTTGAATTCAATCCCTTGATCATATGGTCACCTGAGCATTGATGAAATAGCCCTGGAGGTCCCTGATCCCTACCAGATGTGGATTTGGAGGTTCCCAATACATTTAACTTGAATTGTACTGCATTCTCCTCCCTACATCTAACCACCTGGACCAGATGATTTATTAGCACCAAGATGGAATCACAGGACTTTATGTACAGCAGAAAGAAGTACTTCCCCTCATAATAAAGAAACCCCCAAATAACAGTAAATTCAGATTTAAAAAATGATAAAGTAACAGATACTTCTCCAAAGAAGACATATAGATGTCCCAAAGACATCTGAGAATGGTAAATCTTGCTTGTTGTTTAAGAAATACATGGCAAATTAAATTAAGATTTCACCTCAGAACTCTTAGAATGAACATTAAAAGAATCAAAAACAAGTGTTGGCCATGTAGAGAAAATAGTTATTCATTTCTGTTGGTGATGTATCAGTGAGTACAGCTAATATGTAAAATTGTATGGAGATTACTTAAAACTAAAATTAATTATATGACCCAGCAACTCCATGTAAGAATGTATCCAAGTGATAGGCATCACCAATTCAAAAGAATATACCACTTCTATTTTTGAATCAGTTATTAATAAGAGCAAAGTTGTGGATTCAAATTTTATAGATTAAATGTAGTTGTGGTATGTTTCTCAAAAGGACACTATTCTATCAATTAATAAGATAATATTATGACTTTTGGGAAAACTATATGGTACTTGAGATGAGGAATGTAATAATTATGACAAAGACAGTACTTGAAAATTTTACTCTTAATCATAATATATATTCAAAGCAAATGAACTGGCAAATAAAATAAAACACCTTATTTCTAGACTAGGTATTGATTACCAAAATAGAAAAAGGGAGATAGGAGAAATTTAAGGGGAGTCTACCTTTTTACTCATATGTGTCCTTGGTTTGGATGGATTTAGTAGTCTTCTAGATCATGAATGTCCATTATTTAAGATTTATATTATACTGTTAAAATATGGGTGTTAATATCTGTGTATAAATACTGTGTATGTAGTTAGGAAAATTAATAGCTCCCATTAAATTTGTGGGCAATGATTTTAGGCACAACACTTATGAGAGTGTTTTACTCTCAAATAAAAGTTTTTTCTCTGAAGTATCTGATAAGGCTAAGAACGTGCATGCAATAGAAATGGAAAATCACTTGTTCCTTTTAGACTAAGGCCTTCAGCAGGCAATGAAGAGTGTTTAATACCATATGGAAGGAATTTAATATGAATTTTGTATTACTTGAACAAGCATCATCGCCAGATCTGCTAAATGGAGTTACTGATTTTGTTTCTTTCTAGCGTGATGATTTAGTTGTGCAATGGTACTGTCACCAGATGAGATTAATCACAATAATGATGCGTCTTTTTGCTAAGGACATTATCATAAATCATTTGAACACAGCCCAAGAGAAAAGGTTGCTAGTTAAGTTTCCAACATGTTATAAAGTGATTACAAAGCATGAGCTATTTGAAATACACATTATTTTTATTTCAGTTTGAGAGCATATGGCAAAATAATTTCATTGATATTGAAGTGATTTAACAACTATGCATATATATACATACATGCATACAACTCGAGAGCTATTGAAGACTATAATTTTTATAATTCTGATTCATGCTATCTTATTATAACTAATTTTAAGTTACAATAAGTTAGCTAAAAGAGTAAGACTTAATTTTTTTTTGATTTTTATTTTGATCATAATGGCTTATATATCTTTCACAGTAGTATTTTAGGTACATATTAACATTGAATCAGGGAAATACCCATCACCAAATTTGTCCTCCCCCATCCCAGTTCCCTTTCTGCAACCCATATACCCCACCATCACCCCCCAGGCTGCTAGAGTATGTGGTCCCCTCTTTGTCTAGCTTACTATTAGTGATGATATAACTGTTTGGTCCTGGTACCCTCCCTTGTCTCCCCCTCTATTTAAGAGGCGGAGCAAGATAAATCGAGTTATGTGGTTTTCTTTGGAGAAAAGAAAAGCAATAGAATTGGGTACAAAATAAAAAAAAAAGTCAAATAATCTGAAAATGGGAAGAGTCCTTCTAGACCAGGGGTCTCAAACTCAATATACCTGGGGCCACAGGAGGCAAAGTTGGTGTGAGGCAGGGCCACATAAGGGATTTCACAAAAAAAGTCCTCAAATGTCATTATTAACAGTTTTAATTATTTTTTCTGAACATGAATAGAACATTGAGTGAAGATCATGAACAGTTCTTCTGAACATGGCATTTTTTGCCTATTCCTTGCTGCCAGAGACTTGACAGTGCTTCTTCTCACAAATCTGAACCACATTTGGCTTTAGAGAAGAAGCAGTTGAGACCCTCAGTATGGCTTGAAGATGATCATCATTAAGACTAGACCTGTACTTTGACTTATTGAAGTTCAATGTGGAGAATAACTTTTCACACAAATATGTGCTCCCAAAAAGGCACATGGTGCGCTTGAACTTTTGGGAAAGCTCAGGGAAGCTGGGGGCAATCCTCTCAAAAATTGCCCATGCATGTCTGCTTTTCCACTAATCTACCTGAACTTGGCTTTGAGATCAGAGTTGCATTGCAGGCCAATGAGCTCCATTTGAAGCACAGGAGGGGCATCTTGCACATCAAAGAAAAGGGGTCCACAAAATTTTGGAAAGTGGCTCTGTGCTTTTTGAAGTCTGCAAATCTGTGATCAAATTCCTTCTCTAGCTTAAAAATAGCATCTGCTCGGGGTATCAAATGTTTAATGCTATTTTTTTCTTATTAATGCAAATTTTATCTTGATTATTTGGTAAGCGAATAATAGCAAATACTGTGATATTTAAAGGCCAGTCGCGGGCCACAAAATATTGTACGGAGGGCCTGAAACGGCCTGTGGGCCACGAGTTTGTGACCCCTGTTCTGGAGGCTTTCAACCTCAGTTTGAGAGAGGACATGAAAAATGCAATTGGAACACCACAACAATACAGAAAGAAATATCAAATTAAATATTCAGTGAGCACTACAGCAATAAAGACAAGCACCACACAATAGTCTCAGTTTTGAAATCAAATCATGCCAGAGTGCAAAAAGAAAGAGAAAGATAAGATAAAATAAAATAAAATAAAATAAAAAGGAGACATCAACTTCAATATCTACACCAAAATAAGGACGTCAAAAAAAATCAATCAATCAATAAATATATATGTGGAAAGATGATTATTTTGTGCTTTTTTTTCCTTTTATTTTTCTTTTTCCCCCTACATAGGCACAGTAACTATTGGGTATATTATAGAGGGAATTCCCTTGGCCTAAGAGATACAGGGTTTCTCCACCCGTGAAGTATACTGTCATGGGATTAACTATAGACTCCTTGCATGATCATTTACACTCCCCTAGGTACTTTTGTGGTGTATTGAAGACTTCTGCTTTGTCATGGATGGTAAAATCAGACCTCTGTATCTAGAGATCTTGGTGACTGTGCAGCTCAAGGAACGGAGCTTATGATGAAGCCTTTCTCTGTGGTTCTAGCAGTTCTGCTTCTTCAGTGTCATTTTAATCCATCTTCTGTAGTTGATGATGTTGGTCATTATGCTGCTCCTAGGATGGAGCCTGGGATAGTCTTTCGTTATGTTTCCAGAAGACCCGTTCACTTGCGTTGTCTCAGTCAGACCTCTGGAATTGGAGATCCTGTTTTTTGAACAGATCGTAGACCAAAACCTAGGCTAGAGCTTTTTGTTGTTGGTGGTGGTGGTCCCGGGATGCGTACTGTCCAGTCCTGGCTATAACAACCATTCATCTGTAGATAGCGATCTTGGCTTTTGCACAGATCAAAGGGTGACACGTTTTCTGATTTTGTCTTATCCTTGGCTGGTGAGGAAGGAAACTTGCTCTTAGATCAAGTTGTTTCCTTTTCCTCGTTGTCAGGTAATCAATTTAGAACTGGCGCATGTTGGTGTCCGAGCAGCATCATGGATGCCCAGGGGAGGATTTGGTTCCTGGAGCTGTTGTGGAGAACTCTGTCATTTCTATGATGGAGTAAAGGATGGACGGTCGGAGCCTAATTCCCTGGGGTCTAAGTTTGTTCCACATGGCATACGTTCGGGGTGGGAGATGCACCTGTGTTATAAACAAGTATGAGTTCTTATCCCTAGTAGATAAGAGCTTGTTTTTACATGTAAAATTTCCGCCCCTTTTTTTAAATATGCCTTTGCAGGAAGAAGTGGTGCTATATTATTGCTGGTGGATTTGGGGGTGGAGAGAGAAGAAAACAGACACACGACAAAAATAAAAAAATATATGCTCACACATATCTAAAGAAAAAGTTTCTTTAAACAAAGATTAAATAGGGACAAAGTAATTGTACATGGATTCTGTCTTATTTATCTTAATGTTCTTTGGCTGAAATTTCAAAGTTAAGATATCAGCAAGGGGACTTCTGAGAATTATGTTATGGGTGATTGTTCTTCCTCTGTAACTTTACCTTGTCCTCTTTCTTTGCATCTTTGTTCTCATAATTAAAAATAAAAAATTAAAAAAAGATTAAATAAAAGATATAAAATAAATAATTAAAGGAATAAAGTGGGGCCAGAGAGATAGCATGAAGGCAAGGTATCCGTCCTTCCTGCAGAAGGACGATGGCACAAATCCCGGCATCCCACATGATCTCCTGTGCCCGCCAGTGGCGACCTCAGAGCATAGAGCCAGGAGGACCCTCAGAGCGCAGGCAGGTGTGACCCAAAAAAAGAACAAACAAGTCAATTCAAAAAACAAAAACTAAAACAAAACAAATACAAAAACCAAAACTAACAAAGAAACAAGAAAAAAAAAAAGGAGAAAGGGAGAAAGTGATACAGGAGATTACATTTGGGGAAACACAGGATAAGAGGTACACTACCTAATTTTATTAATTATGCATATATATTATCTTTGTTTCAAGTTTGTCGATTTATGTCAAATTTTTCTAAAGTCTCCAATGTACTATAAATAAGCTCCAGGAAAATATATTGGCTTACATATAGCAAATAATTGGCCACATAATAGATTTATGGTAGATAATCACTTATTGAAAATATTGGGAATAGATGATTTTTAAATATAACTGATTGCTAAAAGGACAATAAATTTTTGTTGGAATATAAGAGATTAGGTTAAACCTTCATATAAAGCAAATAGATTTATTATTAAGTTAGGTCTATACTTTTTAATAGAATATAATTTAATAAAGCAAAGAGTTTAAATATATTCATTGTACATGCACTAATAATTTCAGAAATACAAATATGTAATTAAAGTTTTCTTAAATTGTGACTTTTTTGACACATGAAAATCACATGACATGTTAAAGTTGTTTGATGAAATTTAGATATGTAACAGAACACGTTTGCATCGAAATAAAGAACATCATGCATCCTCCAAAAAAACTTTATTAATGTTCTGTTTTGTTTGCTGAGCATAGTGCTTTTAGATTCACCATTTTATATGTAAGTGTATTTATCTTTTACTTTAATGTATAACAGTCATTCTTAAGACAATTACAATGTTTTCTCCTATTGATAAGAATTTGAGAATCCTATCCATTATGACCAAATTATACAGGTAGCATATTATACTTCCATTGATCTTGTTATATTTATCATGAATATATATCTAAAACTGAAATTCCTTATGATAAATATGCTAGATTAATTAGAAACAAAGAAAATTGTTAAGGGTTGGAACTGTTTATCACTTTGACTAGTTATTAAAGCCCTAGAGTCCCTCAGTATTTCTATTTTTATATTACTTTAATTGAATCACTAGGATATACACAGGTAAAAAAAATTTCATGATTGATTTTAGTCATCAATGTTCCAACAGCCTTCCCATCACCAGTGCAAATTTTCTACTACTAATATCCCCATTTTCTCCTGTCCCTCACACAGTCTGCCACTGTAGTGGACATTTTCCATCTCTTTTCAGTATTTTATGTCCACGATGGTTTCAATTTGCAAATGTTGTTAAATAATTATTTTAGCACAGATTTACAAGAATTCTAATTATTGGACAACTATGCTGCAATAATGTCACACATGAAATTATATTAATGTTTGCAATTGATATTGTTATTGATATCAGATTCCTACTGATAGGTAGTTAATACGTATATATGCGTATATTAAATATTTATCTATATGAAGAATTTTTGTATATAAATATAAAGAATTAATATAAATTTAAAGAATATAAGCTCCTCAAAGCGCAAGAATTAATTACTAGACTTGTTTTAAAATATGGTTTGTCTTTTCCCATATAAATAGAAGAATACAATGTTTTATCATGAGAAAATACAATATGCAAAGTCCTTACTGAAAATTTTAATTTTTACTCTTTCTTAGTCTGGAATCAGAGATATAGTACAGCAGTAGGTGCTTCCTTGCCTTGCATGCAGCAAATCTGGGTTTGATTTCTAGCATCCCATATGGTTTTCTGACACCAGCATGAATGATTCCTGAATGCAGAGTCAGAAAAAATTCAGAGCATTTGCCACCCTCCCCAAAGCAAATTTGATATTGCAGGAGTTTAGAAGCTTTGTAAAATGTGAAACCAATTTGTTTATGTGTGCACATTAAATGCTGAATGAATCAGAGATGAATAATCAAAGTTATGGAGAGTGGCTACTTTAATATTACAACTTAAGATGGCTAGAGTATGGAAAACAGACTAGACAAAAGAAAAGCAGACACTTGCCTTGCATAGTGGCTGATGTGAATTTGATTTCAGCACACCTTATGATCCCCTGAAAACTCTAGGTTAGTGTTGTTTAACCATTTTGTGCAATGGCACACTTTTTTTCATGAAAAATATCACGAGGTACACCACCATTAGAAAATGTTAAAAAAATTAACTGTGACTAGCTTGAATATATATAAAGTAATTCTCTTAAATAGGAATCAAATAAACACAAAGAAATTATTTTATAATTACCTCATTATAAAATAATCTAATGATTGGTCTATTTGTGAGCCGAAGCCACATGTTACAGATGAAATTAGAATTTTCCCACAGTACACCAGACAATATCTCACAGCACACTAGTGTGCTGAGGCACAGTGAAAAATGCTGCTCTAGGTGCAACACAGGCTGTGACCTGAAAATAAAAAGAAAGAAAAGCTAACAGTCATGCAAGAGACCATTGCACTTTTTTAAAGTGGTAAATGGACAAGATTGGTACAAAATTTACACCAATAAAATTGATAAGGAAGAAAATATGTGTTTTTAGACTTGAGGATTTATAAATAATTTATTATGGTTTCTGAAATATGCAAGGAAGTATTTGCTACTTAGGAAATGATATCCAACTCCTTCCCTAAAATTGCCAAAAGTATTCAGGGATATTTTTGACTGGAGTGGGGGAGTTTATAGAAGGAAACTATTATATTAAATCTTGAAGAACATGTAGAATTCTACTGTTTGGTACTGTAGAATAGGCACTTGTGGGTTTAGGAACTATGATATTTTACGGGGAGGAGGCACACTTGACAGTGTTTAAAGCTTACTCTTGAATCTGATCTCAGGTATTTCTTTTTTTTTTTTTTTTTTTTTTTTTTTTGGTTTTTGGGCCACACCCGTTTGACGCTCAGGGGTTACTCCTGGCTATGTGCTCAGAAATTGCCCCTGGCTTGGGGGGACCATATGGGACGCCGGGGGATCGAACCGCGGTCCGTTCCTTGGCTAGCGCTTGTAAGGCAGACACCTTAGCTCTAGCGCCACCTTCCCAGCCCCTGATCTCAGGTATTTCTTTTAGTGAGGTTGTGGGGCCTTCTATGGTGCTGAGGGAAGTGTTATTGTATCTAGTTCAACCCATGAAAGGCAGGTACTCTACCTGCTGTATTGAGGTTTCACCTTTGTTGTTGTTGTTGTTGTTGTTTTGGGAGTCACAAAGTCACACTTGGCAATGCTCTCAGGAACTACCCATGCATTGCACTAGGTACCGTATGGAGTCTAGGGATTTAATTGGGTTGCAAACTATGGCTTCTGAATTTTCAATTCTTCCAGGCTACATAAAGTGTGTTTTAGTTTCAAAAAGAAAGATAAAGATAAAATAAAATAAAATTACAGACATCAACTTCAATATCTACACCAAAATAAAGAAGTCAAAAAACCAATCAATCTAAAATATATATATGTGGATAAAAGGATTATTTTGTGCCTCCCCCCACCATAGGCACAGTAACTATTGGGGTTATTATAGAGGAAATTCCCTTGGCCTAAGAGATACAGGGTTTCTCCACCCCTGACATGTACTATCATGGGATTAACTATAGACTCCTTGCATGATATTTTACTCTCCCCTTGGTGCTTTTGTGGTGTGTGGAAGACTTCTGCTTTGTCATGGATGGTAAAATCAGACCTCTGTATTTAGAGATCTAGATGACTGTGCAGCTCAAGGAATGGAGCTTATGATTACCAAAAGCTAGGCTAGAGCTTTTGTTGCTGTTGTTGTTGTTGTTGTTGTCCCAGGATGCGTACTTTCCAGTCCTGGTTGTAAAAACCAGTCTTCTGTATATAGCGATCTTGGCTTTTGCACAGATCAAAGGGTGATATGTTTACTGATTTTGTCTTATCGTTGACTGATGAGGAAGGACAACTTGCTCTTAGATCAAGTTGTTCCCTTTTCCTTGTTGTCAGGTTATCAAACTGCCACATGTTGGTGTCAGAGCACCATTATGAATGCCCTTTAGGGGATTTGATTCCTCGAGTTGTGGAGAACTCTGTCATTCCTATGTCTGAGATCCAGGAGTCAAGGCTGGACAGTCAGTGTCTAGTTCCATGGAGTCTAAGTTGGTTCCACATGACACATGTTCAGGGTGGGAGATGTCGCTGTCTTGTAAAAAGGTATGAGTTCTTATCCCTAGTAGATAAGAGCTGTTTTCTTTTAATTTTTTATTTTAAATTATGAGAACAAAGATGGAAAGAAGGACAAGGTAAAGTTACAGTGGAAGGACAATCACCCATAAACAGAATTCTCAGAAATTCCCTTGCTGATATCTGAACATTGAACTTTCAGCCAAAGAACATTAAGAAAAATAAAATAAACCCCATGTACAATTACTTTGTCCCACAAGTCCCCAGATTGTAATACATAATATTTCTTAGCAGTACAGAAAGCAATCTAAAGCCGTAAAACTTATGTAACTCCTTAAACATTGCAGGCAAAGTACTTTTTACATTTCCATGCACATGCATATTAGTTTAAGTTAACCTCAGAAGTTCAAGTGGGTTGTTTTTCTTAAGGATTAGAGTCAAAGGAGCACAGTTTAAACAGTGTTAGAGTGGCAATTATTGTTTGCATAGGCCCACCAAAATGTTATTATCGGCATATATGGAGGCCATAAGAACTAGTCCAACAATCTTTATCATATGGTTCAATCATAAGCATTAAACTGAGAGACTGTTTCACCAAAATTCCTTATTGAACAGCTCACAAAGAGAAGGGAAGATAAAAAGTGGGTAGAATCGTCACTGTAAAAGAATACTTAGTAAGAGTTATAGCTGTCAAAGAAAATACATATAAAATATTCAAAAGACATGTGTCCATTTTATGTCTTTTGAAATAGTTGGGGGTTGTTAAAATTTCCCCTTTGTTTAAATGTCTTTGCAGTAAGTAGTGGTGCTACATTATATTGCTGGTGGATTTGGAAATGGAGAGAGAAGAAAACAAACATACGACATAAACTAAAAATATATATGCTCACACATATCTAAAGAAAAAAAGTTTCTTTTTTTAAAAAAAGATTAAATAAAAGACGTCATTAAAAGAATAAAGTGGGGCTGGGAGAGATAACATGGAGACAAGACATCTGTCCTTCCTGCAGAAAGACGGTGGCTCTAATCCCGGCATCCCGCATGGTCCCCTGTGCCCACCAGGTGTGATTTCTGAGCATAGAGCCAGGAGCACCCTCCAAGCACCTCCAAGAGTGACCCGAAGAAAGCAAAAATAAATCGAATCAAAAAACAAAAACTAAAATAAAACAAAACAACAAAACAAAAAAAAACAAACAAGAATAAAAAAGAAAAGAAAAAAGAATAAAAGCAAAGAAAAAGGGAGAAAGTGATACAGGAGATTACTTTACATTTGGGGAGAAACAGGATAAGAGATAGTGTTATATAGGTCTATATTAGAATGAAAGTATAGGCTTCCCCATTGTCTTTTGAGATTTCCTTGTGAGGTGTAGAGTCCAGGCAGGGAGATCTTGGGTAGAGTTCTTGTAGTGGGGGTCCTTTGGAGCTAGTTCCAGTATTAAGCCACAGTCCATATTAGGGACAGATGATTAGGGGGGTCACACTGCATGAGTCAGTCGGGGTGTTGGTTGTATTTTCTTGCCAGGAATGAGGTGAGAGCTTGAGTGGGTGTCTCTTCACTTGGGTAGTGGGTACTGGCTCATTGGGGTAGGAGGTAGGTCTTGATGCCTAATGGATTAAGAACTGAGGATGAAGAGTTATAATGTGGTGGGGATATCGGTTGTGGGATTGAGGGGTGAAGGGATAGTCGGATTTCTGGAGGAGAGAGAGGGAATAGTATATGGGAGGGGTTATATAGGGTATAGGTATGGGTTGTTTGTGGTTTAGGTTTGTCCCTAAAGGAAGATTCCTATCTCTGTGTGCTCCTGCGCACATATAAACATATAGAAGTTAGCTTAGGTGTATATTAATGTAGAAAGGTGGGGAGGTCAAGAGGTGTGCTGAGTACAGAAAGATAGGTCAGTACTTGTAAGGAAAGGAAACTAACAGATCAACTTTTGAATATGTATAGATTTTGTGTCTTGAGTACTGACAATTGTGTTAGTGATGTCTATATAGGTGTTTACCCTTTGCAGTATTGTCCACAGCACCCTATTTGTCACTTTCTTTTTCACTTGAATTCATAATAGTGAGGAGGAAAAGGTGGAAGAAAAGGGAGACAAGAAGAGAGAAAAGAAAAAACAAAACAAAACAAACCAACAATCAAACAACAACTACAGCAACAAAAATATGAAATAATGAGAAGAGAGGGTATAAGAGTAAGGGCCTGTTAGTTTGCTTGAATGTGTTCGATGCTTAAGCCTTGTGGTAAAAATCTGTAGGTCACGGTTGTTGCTTCGGTGATCTGGCTGGTCATGTGCTTCAGGTCCAAAAGAAGGTATAATCTAGAGATAAAGGGTATGTTAAAGAGTTTTATACGGCCATTTTCATGATTCAAGTTGAGTATGGTGCCTCGTGTGACTGAGCACTGAGGTACTACCATCTGATGTTCACCCTTTGTGTCCAGGAACCCCTATGAACAGAAAAACTGAGAGGCTATTTTAAATGTGGTAAGGTTATATTATTCAAACATAATGTTTTGAAATGTTTCCTTTGGACTCAGTAATTTCCCGTCATAATCTTTACCTGTAATCCTGTATAACATCCCTAGTAAATTATTATGGGCCTTTGTAGTAAAACGGTAATTACATACTGTTCTCTTTATGCTGCTGTTTCTGCTGTTGCTGGTTTCTTTATGATATAATGATATAATGTGTAGTCAGGCTTTGTGTTGTTTCTCTTCCCTTTGTTTTGGGCTCTACTCCCCAGTATATGGTGATTATTACAGTGCTTGAGGTTTCTAATCTGTTACACCCTGTTATTTAATCATGGGGTATTGGTTGTGTATCTGGTGTATATTCTAGGTACTTCAGAATAGTGCTATCACTCTGTGTTTATCTTTCATCTTCTGGCTTGCTTCGTTTAACATAATATGTTCTAGATCCATCCACATTGCTGCAAAGTCTGTGATTGTATCATTTCTGACTGCCATGTAGTATTCCATAGTGTATAGATACCACATCTTAATGAACCACTCATCTGTTGTTGGACTTCGAGGAAAGACTTAATTTTTTAAATATAAAATATCTGAGCATGTTCAGAGCCTGTAGTTGTTCCCTTGACAGTATGCCTTCAAGGTTGGAGAAAGCCTGTATCTCCCAGGCCAAGGGAATTCCCTTTCTAATTACCCCAAATAGTTACTGTGCCTATGCAAAAACAAACAAAAAACCTTGTCACACTAGCCCCCTCCTTTTTTCTTTTCCTTTCTTTTCTTTGGTTTTCCTGTCTTTTCTTTTATTATTTTAGTTGTTGTTGTGTATTTTGTCATTGTTTGTTTTGGTCAGGGTTTTTTATTTTAAATATATATTTATAGATTCTAGATGGGCTCCTCCAGTTTTTTTTTCTTTTGCCAAGAACCACAGAACTTGGATCATCTTGTTCTGCCTCAAAAATTGAAGGGGGAAAATGTGCATGGTAACAGTGCAAACATACACATGAACATTGAGTAGAAATGAAAATGTTCATACCTAAACACAAAACACAATGTCAAAGACAACAGAATCAAGATAACCCAATCTACATCAAGCTATACACAGAAGGGACTTACTACACTAGCAGTCCAGTGGGTAAGGAGGTGGTATAAGATGCATGCTGGGAACAGGGGTGAAGGGAGGACAACACTAGTGGTGGGAATGGCCCGATTTCCCTTTCACTATGTACCTTAAAAATAATTGTGAAAGACCTGTAATTCACATTGGTCACTGTAAAAATTATTAAAAATATAAAATATAATAGCAATATCTATTTCATAAAATTTTTGTGTGAAGTAACACTTAAAAAGTGCTTTGAATAGATTTCCTCCCCCTTTTCCTCATCTCTTCTCTTTACTTTATTTTCACATTTTTCTTTTACTTTTTTTTTCTGCCACACCCTTTTGATGCTCAGGGGTTACTTCTGGCTAAGTGCTCAGAAATTGCCCCGGGCTTGGGGGGACCATATGGGATGCCAGGGGATCGAACCGCGGTCCTTCCTTGGCTAGCGTTTGCAAGGCAGATGCCTTACCTCTAGCGCCACCTCACCGGTATTTTCAACATTTTTCTAATTCTTTTCTTTTAATATCATTAATTAATCATAATTCTTCATGTCAGTTAACCTCAGATATATTTACTTTCAGAAATTACCCTCAACATTAATGAATGAAGAAATACTTCTGTAATTCTCATAAAGAGTAATATTTCTATGCCAAAGTTTTAAGTTATGCTTTATTCTATTTTTATATTATATAAAATATATTTTATAACAATGCTAATCCTAAAATATATATACACAATAATATATTCACAAGTTTATAATATTATATTATTGATGAGTTTGCATATAACATTTAAATTTCCTTATCTTTTAATACTATCTACTTGATATTATTGTGCATAATGTGATATAAAATATTAAACTTGTACCTAATTTTATTCACACAATGCATAGCACCTACTTTCTCCATAGAAGTATTGTGGCAACTAACTATGAAAAAATTAAGATGCTTTTTACATTCTAAATTTATTGAATACTAAGTAGTGGATAATGCAGAAAAATATTTTATCACAATTTTACTTCCAAAATAGTTTAGTTTTCAAGTTCTAAAATTCTCTTTCCATTGCATTTTAGTTTATTATTAATTAGTATATATTAGCAATGATATAGCAATGATCTATCATTAATATATTGATATATATCAATAAAATATTTAGCAATGATTTTTTAAACTACTAAGTGAAAGAATGAAAAGATGAACTTACCTTGAAACTAAAAAAAAAAAAAAAAGGTTTTAAGAAACAATAAGGACTTTCCAGGAATGATCCTGTCTTAGTAATAAGTAAGGAGTAAATTCTGAACACTGACATATATGGCTGACACCAGAGAGAATAAAAGAAAAGAAAGGGGGAAAAGAGAAAAGGAAAGGAAAGAAAAGAAAGAAAGACAAGAAAGACAAAACAAATCAACAGATTCTGACATTGTTTCTACAAAACTGAGTTTACAAAGCTAAGAAGAATAGTGGGGAGAGAGGGTTGAGATGAACCGGTTGGAAGTGAACACTGGTGGAGATTATGGTGTTACATCCTATGTATTAAACCCCACCATGAACATTATTATAAATCATGGCAAGTAAAATATAATTGAAAAATAAAAATGGAAATTCTGCCCTTGAAATAAAGGCTTACATTTTAACAGAATTTTAAAAATAATATTATTATTATTTATGCCATTCAATTAGAATAGAAAAAACTTACTTAATTAAAATTGTTGCCCCAAATGGAAGGGCCAATGAGAGAGTTCAACTATCTCATGCACAGCATGTAGGAGATCCTTAGATTGATCTTGAACACAGCATGATTGCCTGGTACTAGTATGTATGACCCTGGCTTTCCTTGGAATTGTGCCCCAGCTGGCCAACATTGAATCGTTAGCCTAGAAGACCAACCCAAGCATAGTTTTTTTAGGCCAACTCCCACCCCAATTCTTGTTAATACTGGGCGTGGCCCCAATGCACTTTTTTTTATTGTAGGTTCATGATAAATGCTGTCAACTATATTTAAAAAATGTTCGATCCTCATTTTTTTTAAATCTTGAGGTATTTTTAATCATGAATAGGCATGGGTTCTCAATAAATGTTTCCTGTACATCTATTGATATAATAATATGGTTTTTATTTTTATTATACAGAAATAAGATGCTCATTACTCAACTATTTTGGAAAGCAATAGTAACAATTCACTCCAAAACAGTAATTGTTACGTAGGATTACCAGTTTCTCTTCCTGAATCTATCCCAAGAGCTACAAGACTATTATGAAAAGACATGTGTAGTCCTATGTTTATTGGAGTAGTAGTCATGATAACCAGTAATCATAAAACCTGGGAAAAACTTTTAGAAAGAAAGGTAACTGCATACAAATTATGGTATCTCTTCACAATACTACTAAGATACCAGAAAAGGTAAAATTATACAATTTGACTCTGTATGGATGAGACTTGAAGGTACTATGTTGAGTAAATCAGACAGAAAGAAAAGGAAAGATTCAGAATGGTCTCTCTCATATGTGGGTATAGGAAAATAAACTAAGACAATGAAAATAGTCAAAAGCAACAGAATATAAGAACTATTTTGCAGAACTGAACTTATTAGGGAAGTGTGACATTGAGCATTGAGGGATAAGGTTATATTGAATGAAGCGGGCACCCTTAGATAGTGGTAGAGAGAGATGAACATCCTGATGGGTGGAATGTAGTGTTAGAATGTTGTGTACATTAGAACTGTCAGTGAAAGTATTGTAAAATAAACCTCGTTGATTAAAATAAAATTAAAAATAAATGTATAATGAATTAATAAATTTCTGAAGTGTTGTCATTTATAAGGAACAAAGAAATGATAGTTTGAGTTTTTATATTATTTATATACCTGTTTTTTATGTAATAAGGAAGTAAGTAATAATACCTATTTTTCTAATATATGCAAAATTATATAAGTTATATATAAGTATATAAATATTTTCTAATACAAATGCAAGGAGAAGTAGTTGAAGGTAGAGAGTTACTAGGCAAAAATAAATGTTTTTATATGGTTTCATGTGGATTTTCAGAATAACTTCTCAGTAATTTCACTGCCATAATAATTTTATTTCTTCTTTACTCTTTCCTCATACTTTCTGTTCTATGGCTAAAACCATCTTATTTTTTTCTCTCTAATGTTTGATAGTCTTAACTCTGAAATTCAAATAACTTCTCTCTGAAATGTGACCTCTCTATTTCAGAATCAGTTCATCTTTGCTATTCAAAATTTATTTTAAATACATTAAATCACTCATAATCCATTTTACATATATAATCCATATCTACAAATGTATTTGTTCTACTGCTCTCTTTTCAGGAAAACAATGTTTCCCTAGAAAGTTATAAAATTACATCTCTATTGGAACATAAGCTATTACTGCCCACCTGAATCTCCCCCATAACCCCCCAAAAGGGAGCATAACACACTTTATTCTACATAAAATAGAAATATCTGACTATGAGAAGGGTTGATACTAAAAATGTGTGTTAACGGATATTCTTGATCAATGCTCATGGTATTGTTAACTGTGTTCTCCATTATTGTGGCTAAAGGGATAATAGTGACACCAACTAGCTTGGTTGCCATGGAAAATACTTGGAATAGAGATTACTATGACATCTACACTGGTGCATTTAGTACATATCTTTGAATGCAAGCCTGGTAGTCAAAAGGTTCATGCCATCTATATTAATCTCTGCACTTCTAGCATTACAGTGAGAAGCCAAAATACTTAGGGGTTTGTGTAATTTTTGAAAGCTTTAGATAGTTTGGGATTCAGTTGTTTTATTATGTTACACTCTGTTCTCTCCTTCAAATAAATTATAATTCCATTTTTAACCAACTTACACAATAATCTTACATAAAAATAATAATAATAATAAATAAACGTTACAAAGTCCTATCTCGGGCTTTGAAAAGAGCTCTTTAAGTGTCGCATTATGTGTCTGCTCCATAATATTAGGACATTTCTATTTAGCATATTAAGACACTGCCTTTCATGTGTCCTCCTTCGGTTTAATCCATAGTATTACATATGGTCCCCAGAGCTTGCCAGAAGTAATTTCTGAGCACAGAGCCTGGAGTAACCCCTGAGACAGGTGTAGCCCCAGGGTTGGACCACAAACAAATGAAAACAAAGGAAACTACCTTCTTAGCTACCTATTTCTCTACAGGAAATACAGAGCCATAGTTTAAACAGGATTTTCCTCTCACTTATAAAATGTAGAATTTATTTATCTAGCTGTTTGTTTGTTTGGGGGTTTGGGGCCACATCATTGATGCTCTGGGATTTTTCCTAGTTCTGCAGCCATGGATGTCTCATGAAGGCTCCAGTAACCATATATGGTATAGGAATAGGGTATAGGATCATATATGAATAAGAATCAGATTAGCCACATATAAAGCAAGTCCCTTATCCACTGAACTGTATCTCAGGCACTTAATATATTGCTCTATTGGTGAAATACTGAATAGATTTATGTTGTTAAGTGTGAAAGCCATATACATTTACACATATAACTTGATTTTTAATCGTACAAAAAATTAAATTACCTAGATATTATTCTTTTAATCTTAACTTTCTTATATATAGTGACCTTTGTTTATGTTTATAGTTTTTTTAAATCAGGGTGCTCACAAAATAGCACTTAAATAGAAATTCATTGATGATAAATCCCATTATATTTTGAGTTGTATTAATTTTATTTTTTTTACAATTAGCTATCAAGTTTATTACCTTAGGCAAGGGATCCAACAATCTCCAGTGGTCTGCGGACCCCGAGGGCCAGTCACATACAGTTTTTTTTTATAAGTTTTCAAGATGTTACATACATCATTCAATAAATCATTAAGAGACAATGCAGCAATTCTGAAATAATACTTCATTCAATTTTCTTTTTAGGGGTTTTGTTTTTATTTTTTTATTCTATTTTTATTGTAAGAATTTATTCAAGAGACAAAATTGAGTTGTATTAATTTTTAATGGACCAAATGCAGGCAAGTTTCTGCACATTGATGATTCATCCCAAATCCTGAGGTTCAACTTCAAGGATGTGAAGTTTACCAGGCAGTAAACCAGTTCTCTAGAGAATGACAAACTTTGAGGGCTTATTTGAGCTATTAATATTGAGTCAATAGAGAAAATAAAGGCATCTTTTTAAATGGAAAAAGCTTTCTCTCTTATGTATTTGTTTTGGGTGTGGATTTTAAGTGCTTTCTGTTATTTCAGGCACTGAGCAGCACAATTTTATCTGTGTAATTTAAATATTGAATGCATTGTAAAGTCAAACTTGAGAAGCATAAGATATTTGTCCTATTCATTCACATAAGAACTATACTTTGATGGGGAAATGAGAATAAGATATACATTTTTAAACTATAGACAAAGATCAAGTTCATAAAATTATATAGTTGTTTTTATATAACTCATTGACCAGCTAACCATACTGAAGAAATTTGTGGCAATAAAAATAGAAACAAATATATGACAGCTGTATTTATCCATAAAAAATTTGAATGTTGGGAGGACATCTTTATCTATTATATAAAAACACAAAAGATAAAAAAAATTAACAATATGTACCCCTCAAATCGATGATAAGAGCCTCTAGAAGGACTCCGCCCACTTTCGGAGTATTAGACTTTTACCCCAGTAAACTTTTCTCTTCTTCAAACAAAACCATGCAAATTGAACTAGCTAGGCCTGCCTCCCAGTTAGAGAGGAAAATTAGGGAGGCACCTAGACCAATCAGGTGCAAGACTGCTATGTAGTAGGATAGGTACATAGGGGACCACATATTCTAGCAGCCCTAGGGGTGAGGGAAGAGGATACGGGAGATAGGACAAAAACGGAGGTGTAGGGAGGACAATTTGGTGATGGGAATCCCCCCTGATGTTATGTAAATATTTAACTAAAATATTATTGTCAACAACATGTAAACCACTATGATCAAAATAAAAATTATATTAAAAAAATTAACAATATGTAAGAAAATTAAACAACAAATTTAAAATAACTTGAAATAACATTTCACTTCATGTTAAGCTAATAACATTTTTTAGAATAAGGATTTAAGTATCATTGACAAAGTGACTAAAATCTGCACATTTAAAACAATTTTATAATCAAAAATATTAGATACTTAGATTATAATATTGTTTTCTCACATGAGAAAGTTATATTATTTCAGGTACTGAGACTTATTGCCAATTTCTAATTGTTAGTGATTGCCAATCAGTCCCTACATATAATTTCTTTCTGTTTGCCCACCTTAATTTTGTCTATCTACATTATCGGTCTTTCTAATGCCATTTATTTTCTTCCTTTCTCTCTCATTCCTTTTTTTCTCTCCTGTCCCCTCTTTCTGAGAGCATTGATAGAGTATTAATGCTTAATAATGCACATTATAAAAATTAAGAAAAGAAAGCAAAATTGTAAGGTCTGGTTTTTGCTTAGGATATTTCTTCATGATTTATTTAATTAAATTGTGCTTACAAAATTAAATACAAAACAATTTTCTACAAAACCAATAAATGATATGCTTTGAAAATTTAATGTTTAAGTTATCTCATTCAATAAATAAATTCTTATGTTAAAAGGAAATTTTAAAAGGCACACTTAAAAACTTATTTTATAGTTCATTTCTGATCCTTGCATAGAAGAAAATGCCAACAATGGAGTCATTTTTAATATAATTTGATATGTCAAAATATTAAACTTGCATTTAGAAAAATACCATTTTTCAGAAAAACTATTCATTAGATGAGTATTATTATTATTTATATAATAAATATTCTATGGCATTAAACATAATCAAACAATTTGAAATTCATAACAGTATATTTATTATTCAAAAGGCAATACTCTATATAAGAATTCTGAGAAATATTTAAAACTTCAAACATTTAATTTATGTTTTCATCTTAATGTGTAAAGTATCTCCTTTCTTTTCTAATAAAGATTAATGTCTTTCTTTTAGCTGGAGACAAATTAAACTGCCAATAGATGGCACTGGAAGTATTCAAAACTTATCATTTGTTATTTTGTATCCTATTTAATATCGTTATTTATGAAAGCAAATGGCAATTTGTAAAGTTAAATTTAAAAAACATTCATATACAGTATTTTCATATTAAAGAAACAAAATATGTAACTTTTATCTCATAGAAAATATTAGC
This sequence comes from Suncus etruscus, assembly GCF_024139225.1. Taxonomy (NCBI): domain Eukaryota; kingdom Metazoa; phylum Chordata; class Mammalia; order Eulipotyphla; family Soricidae; genus Suncus; species Suncus etruscus. Next base: position 89,098,560 of record NC_064858.1, read on the forward strand.
ACCCTAACAATATGAAACACTGCCCCCATTTTCTACTATCATGTTAAAATTATAATCTGTCATTCAAAGGTATTTTAGCACCACCTGCTATGATTTGTGAAGATGTCTGTAAACTTACTTAGTATGTGTGATATCTGCAGGGATTTTATGTTTGGTACTATTTTTCTACTTCTGTGATCCTGGTGGGGGTGAGGATTACCAAGAAATGTAATTAAGCCTTTTACTCATGTGGATTTTTCTAAACCAACATCACAAGTAACCTTTCACTCTTTGTAGTAATGAAGCATATCAAATGTTCATTAAATCATGTAGAGTAAAATAGAGCAATCCATGATGGTGACTCCACATAGAATAGGGTAAACAAAGTTGTCCATTTATAAAAAGGGAATACTTTCTCTCTAATATTAACTCACCATGAGCTTAACTGTGTAGGACTATTAAAGCAAGCAAACAAGCAAACAAATAAACAAACAAAAAAGAGACCCTAGACAGGGTTCAAAGGAAATACCATGAAAAGAAATAAAAAAAGAAAACTCACTGGTAGCACTATCTTTGGGTTTTGTTGTTATTACATGAAATTCAAAGTTGTAACCCTATTCTTTATCTTTTTATTATTTTTTTTCTTAATAATGTTTATCATATCTGACTAGTGCTCTGGGATTACTGCTGACTCTGTGTTAAGAAACACTATACAGTCTTGAGTCAGGAAACGGTAGGATTTCAAACCTGGGTTTAGAGCAAGAAAGGAAAGCAATTGGCATGCTATACTACCCTTCATCCGTTTGTTCCTTCATTTCTTTTTTGTTTCCTTTCTTTTCCACCTTTTTCTTCCTATACTCTTCTTCTCCCCTCCTTTCCCTCCTTTCTTCCTTCCTTTCTTCTTCCTTTCTCCCCCCTTCCTATATTCTTTCCTCCCTCATTCCATTAGTTACATCCTTCCTTTCTTCTTTTTTAGTGTTTTGTATTCAAATTTTTATTTTGAATGCTTTATTCAGTTTACAGCAACAAAATCAATGCAAGAATAAAGCAATATATTTTCTTTTTATACAAAGAAAATACTTTAATGCAAGCTTTGTTTTACAGGTGGTTGAGGGACAAGATACCAGGATTAAACCTGCTTGGCAGTACGCAAGACATATGCCCTGTCCACGTAGTATCACTCTGATCCAACAGTGTCTGGTTTTGCTTTTTTTTGTATTCAATATTATAGTTAATAAAATTCAAATAGGGGCCAGAGTGGTAGCATTTGCCTTGCATGCAGCTGACCCAGGAAGAACTGTGGTTTCCCCCCGGCGCCTCACATGGTCCCCCAAGCCAGGAGCAATTTTGGAGCACATAGCCATGAGTAACTCTGAGCATCACTGGTTGTTGCCCCCCCCCCCAAAAATATCCCAATAGTAGTCAAGGACAAACAAAAATATATGCGATGTTCATGTGTAGTAATAGATGTTAATGAACTTCTTTCTATAATAATTTTAGCTGTCTCATAGGTATCTTTTGACACTTATGTTAAATGTTAGATGCGTTAAGTGTAAAATGATACCATCACTTAATTACCATCATTAATAGTTTGACAATATCTCAGTAAGATAAGTTAGACCTCTTATAACTAATGATTCATTTGCTAAATGGAAGAAGGCTTGCAAAAAAGCCACATAATGCATGATCTAATTTAGAGGAAAATTTTATAATAGACAAATTCACTGAAATAGAAAGCACATGTAATTAATAGGGACTGAAAATAGAAATAGGAAGTAACTTATAGGCCAGAGCTTTCAGATTTTTACCAATGAGCAGTATATAGTTTATGGTTAAAAGGCTTTAATTACATTAAGGACTACATATTATATTTATTATATATTAAATTAAAGGTTATGTCAACACTCATTTCATTCTCCCTTTATCACTGAAATTTGTCAAAAACTTTCTCTGATTCTTTGAAATAATATGATTTTTATTTTTTGTTGTATCAATAAGGTATGGTACATATATAAACTTGCTTGTATCAAACTATCTTTGTACTAAACTAAACTCTATCTCCAGGATAGATCTTGTTTGAATGTGGTATATGATCTTTATGATGTAATTTTTATTCATTTGACTAATATTTGTTGAGGAACTTTCATTAGTGTTTGTCAGTAATATAAATCAATTTTGTGTGTCTGTGTGTGTGATATATCTACTTTTGTTATCAAGGTAATTGTTGCCTCATTGAAGCTGTTTGGAAGGAATCCTGTTTTTCAGCTTTCTTAAAAAGCTGAGGAATTATTGGTCTTGAAAGGTTTGGAAAGACTCATTAGAAACATATATGGTCAGGGCTTGTATCTGGGAAGACATTTGATTATTGTTTTCCTTTTTTGATAGCATTTGACCTGTTAAGGAGGTACTCTTTTCCCTCTTGATTCAACCTTGGGAGATTTTAAGAGTCTAAAGATCTATTCTATTATTTTATGTTCTACAATTCCATGCCACAAACATTTTCAAAGTAATCTATAATGATCTTTTGAATTTCTGTGGGATTAGTTGTAATATTTTCCTTTTCATTTCTGATTTGATTTACTAGATTTCTTTCTTATTTGTAAATAAGTTCCTAGAAATAATAGACTTGTGCACCCAGGAAGCATGCTACAAAATCACTGTAGAAACATCCGTAGGATTTTTAATATTTTATTGAAACCATAGTGATTTACGGAGTTCTTAATTGTTGGGTTACAGACATACAATGTATCAGGGCCAATCCCACCATCAGTGTTCACTTACCTTCACCAATGTTCCCAAAGTAAATCCCACACACCACCCCTGTACCCCAGCCTGCCAACATTACAGGCACATTTTTGACTTTTATTGTTAAAGTTTGGGTCACATCCTTTTATGGTTGACTCTGGTTTGGATATTTAGTTTTGCCCTTTCTTAACACGACAAATGCACCTGAGACCTCTTGCCTCTGTCACCCATCCTTTCATATTTATATTGCTTTTTCTCCACTCAATTTCTTTCCTTCTCCTGTCTATACTCAGGGCCAAGAGTGTTTCAGTCAATTACCATTTAAAACTTTGCTTTTCTTCATGGAAATCTTTTAAATACTACATATAAGTGATAAAATTCTGTACTTATCTTCTTCCACTGACTTGCTTCATTTGACATAATGTCTTCCAGTTCCATCCATTTTGCAATAAATTGCATGATTATATCATTACTTACAACTATGTTGTATTCCATTGTATCTAAATACCACATCTTTATGATTCACTTTGGACATCTAGGTTAATTCCAAGTCTTAGCTATTGTACTGAGTGCTGAAATGAATAACAGTATACATACATCCTTTTGGATGAGTGTTTTTCTGTCCTGAGGATAGATACTCAAAAGAGGAATTGTGGGTCATATGGCAAATCTATTTTTAATTTACTGGGAACCTCCCATACTGTTTTCTATGGGTTGATCCAGGCAGAATTCCTACCAGCAATGGGTGAGAGTTTCTTTCTCATCATATACCTGCCAACACAAATTGTTTCCAAGATCTTTAATATGTGCCTTATTCCCAGTTGATATCTCATTGTTTCCTGATTGGAATTTCCCTAATAATAAGTGATAATTAGCATTTTTTCATGTGTTGACCATCTGTTGGTCTTCCTCAGAGAAGAATTTGTTCCTTTTCTTTCCTTATTTTGTTATTTTTTAAGATTATGATGTTACTCTTTGTGAGTACTTTGTATTTTCTTAATATCAACTATTTATGTCATGTGTTTATCACAAATATTTTCCCCACTCAATTAGCTGACTTAATTTTAGTACATGTTTCGTACATTTTGCTATACAGAAACTTTGTAGTTTGATGTCTCATTTTGTTTTGCTTTGTTTTGGACCACACCACATAATGCTCAGGAGTTATTTCTATCTATGCACTCAGAAATCAATCCAGGTTTGGGGATCATATGGGATGCCGAGGTCAGTCCTGGGTCAGCTATGTACAGGCCAAAGCCCTACTGCTGCTCTGGCCCCTATACTGTTGTCTAATTTATTCAATATTAATTCTATAGTCCTTGCCATTGGCATACGATTATTTAAGACTCATTTCAGGTCCAAGTCTTGGAGAGTTCTGCCTAAGCTTTCCTCAATAAACTTTATTGACTTGGATCTAATCTCAAAGTGTTTAATCCACTTTGAATTGACATTAGTGTAAGGTGTGAGATATGGATTTATCTTTAATTTCTTACATGTGGTTATCCAATTGTTCCAACATCAGTAGTTGAAGAGATTGTCTTTATTTCATTTCAACTTCTTGGCTCCACTGTCATGATTAATTGACCAATATTATTTGGGGGTTTGTCACTGGATATTTTATTATAACCTATACATCTGAAATTCTGGTTTTTTTTGAATACCAGGATGTTTTGCTCATTATGGATTTTTAGTAGAACTTCATGTTAGGTAATGACATGCCTCCCAGTTTCTTGGATGTCATAGGCCTTTTATCCTTCCATACAAATTAAGATTGATTTCTCTAGTCTTTTTCAATTTCTTTATTTAGTGTTTTGAAGTTTACATCATATAGGTTTATCACCTCTTTTGTTATTTGATTCCTAGGTACTAGATAGACTTTGACACTATATTAATTGGAATAAACTATTTGATCTCTCTCCTCTGAATTATTTTTGTGTAATTATTATTTGTATAAAAGAATACAACTGTTTTTTGTGCTTAAGTTGTATTTGGTCACTTTGCTGTATTGGCTTATTGTTTATAGAATTTTTATGTGGTGTCTTGAAAGTCTTCGATATATCATCATGATATCTGCAAATAGAGGTAGTTTTACTTCCTCTTTTTCACTTTGTGTTCCTTTGATTTCCTTCTCTTGCCTGATTGCCATCTCTGGGGCTTCTAATACTTAATTAAGAGTGGGGACAATGGATATCTTTGCTTTGAGTCTGACCTCAGAGGAAATGTTGAAATGTTGGCTCTGGGTTTTTTAGAGATAGCTGACAGTATCTTGAGGAAGTTTTTTCCCCACACTTATTTTTCTGAGAGTTTTAATCATAAATGGGTGTTCAATCTTGTCAAATACTTTCTGTGCATCGATTGATATGATCATATAATTTTTATCTTTCCTTTTACTGATTTGCATATATTGAACCATTCTTGCACCCCTGGGCTGAGACCAACTTGGTATATATTTTTATGAGCTGTTGCATTCAGTGTGCTAAGCTTTTATTGAGGTTTTCGCATCAATATTCATCACTCATATGGACCTGTAGCTTTCATTCTTGGTTGTATCTCTGTCAGCTTTGGGAAACAGCATAATGTTAGCTTCATAGATCGTATTAGGGAAGGTTCCAGTCTTTGTGATATTTTGGAAGAGCTTAAGGATCAATGGTAGTAATTCTTGTCTGAATATTTGATAAAACTCAAATACAAATCTCTCTGGTCCTGAATTTTATTCGTGGGGAGATTATAATTATTGTTTTAATCCCCTTGCTTGTGATTGGCCTACTTAAACTATTTTCAATATTGGGAAATGTTTCCATATATCTATCCATTTCTTCTAGGTTCTCTAGTAGAACAGAATATGGTTGTTCATTATAAGCTCTGATAAAGTCTTATATTTCTAAGGATTTAATTTCTCTCTTTTTATTTCTGATCTAACTTATTTGAGCATTTTCTATTTTTTCCTCATGAGTCTTGCCAATAGTTTTTCTGTCTTATTTATTTTTCCAAAATACTAGAACCTCATTTCACTGACTGTTTTGTTGTTGTTGTTGTTGTTTTAATATCATTGGTTTCTGCTCTGGTTTTTCATTATTTCTTTTCTTTGGTTTATGTTTAGGTTTTTTTTATTGTTGGTTTTTCAAATATTTAAGCTGTGCATTTAGGTTGTTGATTTTATCTTTGTCTTCTTTCCTTATGTATGCCTGTATTTCTCTGAGTTTTTCCCAAATTACTGCTTTTGCTGTATCCCAAAGATAATGGTAATTTGTTTATTAGTATTAGCCCTCAGGAATACTATAATTATTCCTTGATTTACTTTTTTATAAGCTGTTACTGAGAATAATGTTATTTGTTTTTCAGATGTTAAGAGTTTCTCCACATCCTCTATAATAAATCTCGATCTCTGTGGCATTGTGATTTGATATAATGCTTGGTATGATTCTTATTTTTGTGGATTTTTGGTAAGTTAAACTTGTATTCTAAAATGTAATATAACCTAGAAAATGGTGTGCTTTCTGTTGCTAAAGCATTAGTGGTGATTTTAGCCTCATCTCTAGGCTCAGGTGTTTTAATGCGCTTGGAGATTTACCTAGGTTTCTCTCTAACAAAGAAACAAAGAAAAAGAAGACTAAGAGGAAGAGACAAAAAGAAAAGAGTGTGTAGTGTTAAAACATTTTATGTATGAAACATTGTCATTATCAATATTGTACCTCATAGTGCCCCAAGTAATTTTTCAAATAAAAGTAAAACTCATGTATGATAAAAATCTATGTATTGACAATTAAAAATATATATTTCTTTTCATTTTTGAGCTCTGTTTTCTCCACTATTTAGCTAGTATTTTTATTAAAGATATATATAGGGTGTGTTACAAATAAATTACTCAAAATATATTCCAATATATTTATATATTTGGCCTCAAAATATCTATGCTAAAATATGATATTTTGTATTGATATATGATGGTAGATTTAAATTATTTTGGTTCTCAACTATCTTATTTTTAGAAATTCACATAATATTAGCTTTATAATAAAATATTGTATTCCTCTTATGCCTTTTCCCTGTCTCTTGGGAGTCCAGTCATTATACTGTACTGAAATGGTACACAACTATCTCTTTTTCCGCATTATTTTTGGAGAATATTCTTGATTATTCCCTAAAAAATAGTTTTCTTACATGTTGAGCGCAAAGATTTTTTCCCATTTAGTTAACTGTCTTCTTGTTTTAAGTTGGGTTTCTTTCGCCATGCAGAAGCTTTTTAGTTTGTGTAGTCCCACTCGTTTATGTTTGTTGCTAAAGTTCTTGCCAGACTCCAGGGAATTAGGCACTGACCCTCCAGCCTTGAGTCCTGGATCCCAGACATAGAAATGACACAGTTCTCCACAACAGCTCCAGGAACCAAATCCCTTCCGGGACATTTTTTATACTGCTCTGACACCAACATGTGCCAGTTCTAAATTGATATCCTGAGAACAAGGAAATGGGAGCAACTTGATCTAAGAGCAGGTTGTCCCGCCTCATCAGCCAATGATAAGACAAAATATGAAGACTTGTCATCCCTTGATCTGTGCAAAAGCCAAGATTGCTATCTACAGATGACTAGTCGTTACAACCATGACTGGACAGTACGTATCCTGGGACCAACAACAAAGCTCTAGCTGATGTTTTGGTCTACAATCTATACAACAAACAAGATCTCTTAATGCCAGAGATCTGACTGAGACAATCACAACTGAACGGGTCTTCAGGAAACATAACGAAAGACTATATCCTTGGCTCCATCCTAGGAGCAGTGCAATGACCATGACACCAACTACAGAAGACCGATTCAAATGACACGGAAGGAACAGAACTCCTAGAACCACAAAGAAAGGCTTCATCATAAGCTCCACTCCTTGACCTGTGCAGCTTCCAAGATCTCTAGATAAAAAGGTCTGATTTTATCACCCACGACGAAGCAGAATTCTTCCATACAACACAAAAACACCGAGGGGAGAGTAAATGAACAGACAAGGAGTCTACAGTCAAACCCATGACACTATACTTCAAGGGTGGAGAGACCCTGTATCTCCTAGGCCAAGGGAATTCCCTCTCTAATGCCCCCAATTTTTCCTATGCCTATGCAGGAAAAAAAAAAAAACAACAGGGGGAGGTACAAAATAGTTTTTTTTTCATCTATTTTTATCTATTTATATACTTATTTATTTTTATCTTTTTTAACTTCTTTGTTTTCAATATCTTTGTTTCAAAGATATTGAAGTTGATGTCCCCAATCATATTTTATGCTATTTTCTCTTTCTCTTTCTTTTTGCACTCTGGTATGGTTTTATTCCAGGACCAAGACTATTAAATGGTGCTTGCCTTTAGTTCTGTAGAGTTCACTGGATATTTTATTCAATATTTCTTTTTGTATTATTGTGGTATTTCAATTCCTTTTTTCCTGTCCTCTCTCAAATTGAGGTTGAGAGCCTCCTGAAGGACTACACCTATTTTCGGCTTATTTGATTTTTACCACACTTTATTGCTTTTTCTTTCTTCAAACAAAACCACATAGCTTAAACTATCTAGGTCCGCCTCTCAGAGAGGGAAATAAGGGAGGGTACCAGGACCAAACAGAAAGATGATCACTAAGTAGTAAGCTAGATACAGAGGGGACCACTTATTCTAGCAGCCCGGGGGGTGAGGGTGGTAGATTCAGTATGGGAGTGGGGGTAGAGAGAGGGCAAATTTGGTGATGGGAATCGCCCTGATTCAATGTTAATATGTACCTAAAATACTACTGTGAAAGATATGCAAGCCAATATGGTCAAAATAAAAATTTAAAAAAATAGTTTTCTTACATAATATCTTAAGAACATCTAACTCTGATTCACACCTTGAATTATTGATTGAAATATTATATTTCTACTGATATAACTTACTAATTGTTGTATACACTTTTGGTTGGCAGTATTACTAATTGGAAAATGTAAATAGGACAGTGATTTTTTTTTAATTTTATAATCAAATGTATTGAATCATTTTGAAATAAAACAGATTATAGAGTTTTAATTTTTATACCTTCACTCTTTATCTTCCTGATGGCATATGTCTTATTGCCTAATAATTTTTTAGCATTTAATTATCTTAAATAAGAGTTTGAATAATTTTAGATCATTTTCTCCAAGTATATTGCCTTTGATCCTATATTTTATTCTAAAATCATTCCACAATTTCTAGTGATCCTATAGTACTCAGCTCTGTATACTTTTGTCATAAAATATTACAGTAATAAGTGGTTAGCCCAGGGGGCCAGAGAGATAGCATGGAGGTAGGGCATTTGCCTTGCATGCAGAAGGCCAGTGGTTTGAATCCCGGGATCTCATATGGTCCCTCAAGCCTGCCAGAAGCAATTTTTAAGCATGGAGCCAGGAGTAACCTCTGAGTGCTGCCAGGTGTGACCCAAAAACCAAAAAAAAAAAAGTGCTTAGCCCAAAAGAAGCAATTTTAGAGTCTGTTGTATAAGATGTGTGTGAATGCATGCAAGTGTTCAGTATCTGGGAGGGAGGATAGAAAGTATGAATAAAAGAGGAATTGATTGAAATAAGATACAGTTCCTTTCCTTAAAATCTTTTCTGCCTTTTTAGAAATAATTAAATAAAAAATTTACATTTTCTGAGTGGTTCCGATAAATATTTACTTAAATATTACAATAATCTGCTGCCACATGAAAAATTCAGTTACCTTCAGTGTACTCACAAGTTCCTTTACCCATAACTAATTGACTAACATTTCCATCAAAGTCATCACAATATTTTTCTAATGGTCTTATAGTTTTCTCCACTTCTGTTTTCCTCCTTATAAATCCAACAACTCCTGCACTAATTCACAAAAGTTAAGAGATTCAGATTAATGCTCCCCTACATATCTACTTTTGACCAAAATTGTCTCTGAATTATTACCTAAGCATTTCTCTAGCCAAAGAAGTATTTCTGACCAGTCTTTCTCTGTGTAATAGGAGTACTGTGTTGATTATTCCTCATTTGTTCCTTACCAACAGTATATTATTTCTCTTTCACATCTAGCTTTGAGTTGTAGATCAGTCTTCAGAATACACTGTTCGTATACCCACATCCTTTGACTTTCTTTTTTTTTAATCCCACCACTAATCTTTTCTTCAATACCTTTGAACTGCTTCACTGAAAGTTTAGCAGAGTTATATGTCTTTAGTCTACCTTTATCTGCTTCTGCTCCCAATTAAATGGTACAAAAACCATTTTCTCTTTTTTGCCACCTCAATCCATGGGCTTATAAAACAATTTCTGCAGTTACATATTTTTTTTCTATATTTTTTACATATCTTTTTTCTTTCTTTAATCGTAGTCACACTACTATAGGTACCCCTGACAAATTCTTTTTGAATAAGAAATTTTGTGACCAGGTGACAATAATTAAGCTCAATTTATTTCATCTTCACTAGGTCCATGCTTCCTTTTTTCTTTTTTTTAGGTACATATGAGTGTTGGAGTATAAGTGTACAAGTGATATAATTCAGAGTGTTATGATACATGTAAGGTTTATGCTCCAGCCACTAAGCTTACATTTTAACTTTTTCTTATGATTTATGAATATTACCAAATATCAGTATTATACTGCCTTTTTGTCATTCTTAATATCTGAAGAAGTTTTGAAGAATTTTGGATAATTTTTTGACCCATTTGTCAAAGATGTGTTTAGAAACACCAAAACGTAATAACTTCTTCCATCATGGTTTTCATTTATTTTTATTATTGTTCTTTTTTGAGTTGTCATAGTTTTCTTAAAGTGCAATTCATATCTACTTATATTGTCACACAATTTACATGTTATATATTACATGTTATTCCTGTTGGAGTTGAGTAGTGTGATGGATACTCAGTGACTCATTTATCTAAAATATCTACTGTATTTTGGCCCTTTACTGAAGTTTGCCTAATTAATTCTTTCTTTAAATTGATTTCCTTTTTTCAAAAAGTAAGTTGCTGTTGCAAGGTAATATCATTCATTAGTATTCTCAATGTTTTTGGTATACAATTTTTGTACCTTCATTACAAAGGGAAACTCACCCCCAAATATAAGGCACAAATAAAATTAATTCTACAACAATAAACAATAAACAGTGACAAAATAAATGAGGAAGGGATCTTAAATACCTTCTCAAAGTAAAAATATTAATCGCCATAGGGCATATGTGTCCGTTATTATCAGGAAATGTAAATCAAATTGGGAATCAAATATTACCTACAATTTTTGAAAATTGCAGTTATAGTAATAGGAAAAGACACACCAGGTGTCTGTAAAGATAGCACAGTGGTAGGGCACTTGCCTTGCATGAAGTTAACCTACTAAGATCCCAGCCATAAACACTGAGTATCGCTGGATGTAGCTAACATAACATAAAAACAATACTGATAAAAACAACAAATATCCAGAAACAATCTGAGCCAGTAAGGATGTAGTGAGAAGGGAACTCTAATTACCGTTGGGAATGAAAATGGTTTCAATCTCTATGAATAAAAGCATGGAGACTTCTTAATAAATAAAAATAATTTTTCTTGATTTGGTATTCTTGGCATCAGTTGAAAAAACATATTAAGTTATTTGAAAAATATATGTTCACATTTATATCTATCAGATAATTTATTAAAATCAAAGCTTATTTTTATTTTTTCATAATCAAGATCAAAAGCTATCAACTCCTAGATCTTTTCCTCAGTACATTCATTTATGAATGTTTATGTTGTTTCTATTTCACAGATGGGAAATAAAAATGAACATTTTTAAAGGTATACATGCAAATGTACTCTTATGCATACCTGAAATAGACTACTGAATGAATAAAGAAGAAATGATTATATTAAAAGTTTTGAAAGATCTCATTAGGAACAATATTTAAATGCATGATGACAGTTTAGTAAATAGACTTATGGTGATGATTGACTTATAATGTATCAACGTAATGAATCATTATATTGTAGAACTGAAAGTAATACAGTTAATATGAAATCTATTTTCATTCTATAAAACACTCATATACTAAATCTATTATAAAATAGTTCATGTATACTGTTTATTAGAGACCTAGTACATAATGCATTTACCAGACAGTTCAGATGTTATAACTGCACATTCAAGTAGAAATTCAGCAAAGATTAATATTTTACTAGTTTTTATTGAGATACTACATAGGGGTCATAGTAATAGCACAGCAAGCAGTAGGGCATTTGCCTTGCATACAGCCGATGCAGGACAGACCCAGGTTTGATTTCAAATGTTTCTTATAGTCCCCTATGCCTGCCAGGAACGATTTCTGAGCTTAACCCAGGAGTGACCCCTGATCATGGCTGGGTCTGGCCAAAAACAAAACAAAAAAGCCCTAACATAAATAAAATTCTAAATATTACATATTTGCATGTTCAATAATTTTTAATACATTTAATATCCAAGAAATTGATCTAACTTGTTTTTTAATGCAGTCAAATATCTTGTAATTATTTCCCATCTTTTGCTGAGTGATTAGCATACCTCAAGGATTTAATGAATGTTTCCCAAATAGGTAAATGAAGAATGGTAAAATTAATGTCAGTTTTCACTATTTATACTAAAATAATCTGTCCCAAATGTATTTAAACAAATGAAAATAATGTGGGAGGACACATGCATTTGAATTGAGATTCTGGAGGTGATAAAAAATTATAAAATGTAAAAGGTAAAGAAAGATAAAATAGGGCCCAGAGAGATAGCACAGTGGCGTTTGCCTTGCAAGCAGCCAATCCAGGAACAAAGGTGGTTGGTACTAATCCCAGTGTCCCATATGGTCCCCCATGCCTGCCAGGAGCTATTTCTGAGCAGATAGCCAGGAGTAACCCCTGAGCACCTCCGGGTGTGGCCCAAAAACAAAACAAAAAAAAAGATAAAATAAATGTTAAATATGAGATGTTTAAAAACCCCCCAAAATAGGGAAGCTGAAATAAGTGCATTTTTGAAATATATAATGAGATAATATACTATAAATGCTGCATTATTCAAACACTGATAGCTATTTTGAAGAAGAGGGGTGGGGTAGATCATTATTTTGTAAGAATTTTAAATCATGAGTCAATTTGTAAAAATTAATAGAAATATTTTGGGAGTAAATTTTCTAAGAGGATGCAGGCATAACATTTAGGGGTAATATTTTACTAATATGTTAATCCCAGAATACTGATTGGTTTACTTGATTACTAATTATTGGATTGCTAGATTACTGACTACTGATAAATTTACTGATAAATTAATCCAGGTAAAAATTGTTAACCTGGATTTTCCTTGCCATCCAATTTTGCAGACTGCCTCCAAAGCAAGTAGCATTATTGTCTGTAGCCCATACTAAGAATTTTCCTGCAGGTGGAATGAAGGAAATCTAATTATCTTAGTAAAGCAGACATTTATTCGTAGCAGTCTAGTTCTCAATTCTTTGGCAATCAAGAACATTTAAATTTACAATAGCTTTTATTATGTTTATTTATTAGAGTTTTCACCTTATTGTATTTTACATGTAATTAAGTTATTGAGCCTTGTACTGGTCATATTTAGCAGTCATTTCTAGTTTTGAGTTTAGGAGGGAGCTCTTGTGGAGTTAGTGGAACCATTATATCTTCCTCTATATTTGAATCAAGGTCTGCATCCTGCAAGACAAGCACTTCACTTTCTGAAGTCTCATTCTAACCTTTCACATTGTTTCTCATTCATTCGTTCCTTATTAAAGATGTATTAAGCACCACCAATGTGGTAGATGCTAGAGTGGAGGTTGGTGGAATAGTGAATGAAGTATATTCTTATTGATTTAATAATTCAATTTTCATATTTTATGAGGACTAGAGAGATAGATAGCAGGTAAGAAACTTGCCTTTGGGTTTGATTCTATTTGATCCTTCATCCCATTCTTACCAGGAATAATTTTTTTCTGAGTGAAGATTCAGGAGTAACCCTGAACATGCTTCAAAACCAAACAGACAATTTGTGTATACTGCAAAACATTTATCACTACTTTCCAAGCAATAGGATTTTCAATAAAACTGTCAAATTAAGAAAATTAAAAAAATTTGAAGGGAGTTAGAAACTCAGAAATTAAAATGACTGGTATAAATGCTTAATTACTTTTCTGGAGCTAGTGTTTACCTTCCATTCCTTATTTTGTAATTTTCTGTGGCTGAGAAACTGATATGGAATCAATGAGATGGTCATTAGTTGTATATTAGGTGTTTTAATCCCAATGCTCTTCATGTGTTGACTCTGCACTAGAGTCAGAAAATCAAGTAGCAGTAAATATGATTAGGAGTTTTTAATTTATTATTGGGACTAATTCATCTCATTATATTTGCTCCTTGCCATGTGCATCTAATAATGAGTCCAAATATCTACTATTTGTCTTTTCAATGACCCTTATCTGACTTAGAGTTTATTATAACAATACTTTATCTTTATTGATTGCATTTTAAAGTAGATTTGTTTGGGTTAAGAGAGATGCTTTCATAAATTAAAGAAATTTGCAAGATAGTGATGTGGTCTATGAAATGTGTGAAATACTTGGTCTTTGAATATTTGATGCAGATTTCTGACTATATGATATTTTGGATGAATAAATATTAAATTTATATTTAATATGTTGTAACTTTATCTGAATATACTTATATAACAAATTAATGTATATGCTACCTTTATGAGTTAATATTAATTTAATGTTTTTTCAATTATATAAATTTGCAAAAGTATTCAATAAACTATAGAACTTTACCTATAATGAAAGGTAAGAATCATTTCTAAACAGAAACATGAGAAGATAATAAAAGGCTGAAATTTAAATGGTGATATTTAAATGGTGATCTTATATACACAGACTAGTTCCTGTGGTTTGTGGCCTGATTCTAAATTAAAACCCTACATTCATTATAGGTCAGATCAAAAGGTGGCTCAAGTCCTGTTAAACTTGGGTGAAATTCTCTGTTTTATTTATAATGGAAAAGTTCCAAGTAAACAGATATAAAAATGGGAGGCAGGGAAGGAGGCAAATAAAATAAATTCATTTATAGAAGATAATATGATAACATAAGAAATAAAACAATTTAAGTTTTCCTAGAAATAAAAATATCTGAGTTGTGAGGCACAGTGAAAAATAACATTGACTTTCCAAATAGAGTTATGTTACATATTATGCAATCTATAAATCTTAATTTCTTAATGATGTCAATGCAACTGTTATGTCAACTAAAACAGTGATTGATAACTTTTGACAAGTGGCCCAAAATACAGTGTATGTATGAAAATATGATAATTCTAAAAATAGTGACAAAAGATTTATGGAATTACCAGTGATTTGTATTATATCTGCTTTTTCTCATCACATTTAGTATTACCAATTTATATTCCTGTATTTAGAAGAAAAGTAACGTTCTGTCTGGAGTCAGAGCAATAGTACAGCAGATAAGTACTTACCCTGCATATGGCCAACCCAGGATTGATCACCTGGATTGATTACATGATTCCCTGAGCCCACCAGGAATGACTTCTGAGCACAGAGCCAGAGTAACAACTGAACACTACTGGGTATGACCCCCAAAACAAAACAAAACAAAAATAAAAAGAAATATAACATTCTTAGAAAATGTGGTCTCTCTAAAAGAAGCTATTTTTGATCCTGATAAATGACACATAGAAGAAAAACTTGACACACTAAAAGTTATCACATAGCTCTCGATACACAATTAATGTGGTGCACTGTCTCATTGCACAAAAACTGAATTTGATTTCACTGAGTATCCAATGAACACATTAGGGTACAAGATTATAATTTTAAACTATGTGTTATTTTTATCAGATGCCACTTTGAAGTACTTTTTAAAATAACATTTTTATTTAAGCACCATGACTACAAACATGTTTTTAGTTGATTTCAGTTATAGAAAAGAACAGCCCCCTCTTCACCAGTGCAACCTTCCCATCACCCATGCCCCCCAACTCCATCCTCCCCCACCCCTGTCTATATCTGAGACAGGCATTCTATTTCTCTCATTCATTATCATTGTCATGATAGTTGTTAGTGTAGTTATTTCTCAATTGCACTCACAACTCTTTGTTGTAAGCTTCATATCGTGGGACAATTCTTCCAGTCCTCATCTCTTTTGTCTCTGGGTATTATTACAATAATGTCTTCTATCTTTCTTAAATCTTATAGGTGAGCGAGACTATTCTGTATCTATCTCTCTCCCTTTGATTTAGTTCCTTCAGCATAATATTTTCCATATGCAGCTATGTATAAGAAAATTTTATGACTTTATTCCTCACCAAAATATGGGGAGAAGAAATGAACAGACACTTCCTCAAAGAAGAAATGCAAATGAGAAAAGCACATAAAAATGCTCTACATCACTAATCTTCGGGGAGATGATGCACACCAAAATAACAATGAGATACCATATGAAAATATTTTTTGAGAACAAATATATTATTAGATAATGCAATGCTCTCTACAATAATGCACTTCAATTGTGTATTTAAATTGACAGTGCATGGCAAAATTTCAATGATTTATATTAAAAACTAAGGTTTCAGTTGTCCTTTTGAGATGGATGCAAATTCAGACAAATTCGGTACAAATTGCAACATTATTTTAGTGAAGTTTGAACAACAGACCTGAGGCTGAGATTAAAACCAAGACCCTAATGCAACAAGCCAACATTCTCAGTGAATAATAAATTAGTGTTCTTTGTTCTTGTTTTGTGTGTTTGGAGACTGCATCCAACTATTCTTGGTTTATTCCTGGTGCTTTCTCAGAAATCATACATGAAGGTGAGCAGGAAACCAGGTAAAAGTGGAAAAACCCAGGTGGGCCTCATACAAGGCATGCACCCTACCAACTCTGACTCTGACCTTTCCCCTGACCCTGAGTTAGTGTTCTTAGTGAGCAATAAACTTTTAGGAAATCTACCCTATGGAATTGAATTTATTTTTATAAATATGTTTTGTTATTTAGTTTTCTTTATTTTTTTCTGTAAAATAAAGATTCTTAATTATAAAGGCACAGTATTGGGAATGATAACAAGTTTATAAATAGATATTAATTAAATTAGACTGTAAGCATGAGACCACAAATCTACATATTTTAAAATCCTTTTTTAAATATAAAACCGTGCTTGACTCAAAGCAAACAACAGAGAGAGTTTTGCCATTACTCCAAACTTGTTGATTGCTGTATATCATTATTACTCTTGAGATTTTTCTATTATTCCAAAATTGTGAGCTATATAAAGTTAAAATTAGTAAGGGGATTTGAGTCTCTGTATTTCCCAGCCGGGCTTCTTTTAACTTGAATACTTTGCATACAGCACCAAGAGTTTTGATTCCATCATTTTAATGCCTGTTACTAAGCCATCAGATTATAAATCTAAATTAATAAGTAGAGACCACAATAGTATTACAATAGGGCTTTGTTGCCACACCAAATAAAGAAAAGGCAAAGGCAATAAAGATTAGTCAGATTAAGCTATGTGTCTATATGGGTGAGTTTACTATATATTCTTTTTCAGAGGCCAGTCCAAATCTTTCCCCATTTGTATATTACTGATTTGCATCTTACAGTCAAAATTAGTTCTATTCTATGGAAAATTTGTTTTTAACTGTTTCTTAAAAGATGCTGCTTTACAATTAAGTTTATTAGAGATCATTCCATACCAAATAAATTTCTTAAATATCTATATCAAATTTGCAAAGTAATTCAGATTCTGAAATACATATGCACAAGAAGAAATGCATTAATCTTATTCAAATATATCTCAAATTTTATATGCTCCTTCAAATTAATATCCTCACATTTTTGTGTGACTAGCAAAATATTTAAATTTTTATAGATTATTTTTCTTTTTTATTACTAATATCTTTATTTAAACATCTTGATTACAAATATGATTGTTTTTAGGTTTCAGCAATGTAAAGACCACCACCCATCACCAGTGCAACATTCCCATCTCCAATGTCCCAAATCTCCCTCCTCCCCACCCAACCCCCGCCTGTACTCTAGACAGGCTTTCCAGTTCCCTCATTCATTTACATGGTTATAGTAGTTCTCAGTGTAGTTATTTCTATAACTGCACTCACCACTCTTTGTGGTAGCTTCTTGAAGTGAGCTGGAAGTTCCAGCCTTCCTCTCATTGTCTCTGAGGATTGTTGCAAAAGTGACTGTTATTTTTCTTAAAACCCATAGATGAGTGAGAATATTCTGTGTCTCTCTCTCTCCCTCTGACTTATTTAACTCAGCATGATAGATTCCATGTACATCCATGTATAGGAAAATTTCATGACTTCATCTCTCCTGACGGCTGCATAATATTACATTGTGTATATCTACCATAGTTTCTTTAGCCATTCATCTGTTGAAGGGCATCTTGGTTGTTTCCAGAGCCTGGCTGTTGGGAATAGTGCTGCAATAAATATAGATGTGAGGAAAGGGTTTTTGAATTGTATTTTTGTGCTCTTAGGGTATATCCCTAGGAGTGGAATAGCTGGGTCGAATTGAAGCTCATTTTCCAATTTTTGAAGGAATCTCCATATCACTTTCCATAGAGGTTGGACTAGATGACATTCCCAGTGGATAAGAGTTCCTTTCTCTCCACATCCCCGCCAGCACTGATTGTTCTCGTTCTTTGTGATGTTTGCCAATCTCTGTGGTGTGAGATGGCATCTCATTTTTATTTTGTTTTGCATTTCCCTGATGATTAGTGATGAGGAGCATTTTTTCATGTGCCTTTTGGCCATTTGTATTTCTTTTTTATCAAAGTGTCTGTTCATTTCTTCTTTCTATTTTTTGTCCACACTGGCCATGCTCAGGGTTTACTCCTGCAGTGCTTGGGCCTAAATCCAGTTCCAAATTGGGACTACATGCAATTCAAGTACCATACTTAATTATATTATCATTGATGCCCCAGTATCCGAGTTTTTCTTTAATAAAGTCTGATTTTAAGATATTTTCTAAATAAGCTGTTGAAAAGTAATTTTTGATGATAAATATTTTATTTTGTTATTCATGATTCATTTCTGAAAACGAGCATCCCAAGAGCATTTTTGAGTACAGAGCCAGGAGTAACCCCTGAGTGCCGCCTGGTGTGGTCCTCAAACCAAAAACAAAACAAAAAAAAACGCAAAATATCTATATTTTGTAAAAATCTAATACCTTCATATAGTAATATTTTTATAGGCTTGAAGTCATATGAGCCTGAGATAAATCTTATTTTTATACGACCAATTGAAATACATTGCTCAGTTTCTTGGGTCTCCATCTTTATAATGGGTATTATAATTTTAATAAATTAATTTAATTATATTTAATAATATTAAATTTAATAATTTAATAATATGAAAAGCGTGACACAAAATAAAAATACTCATTATTTTGAATGAAATTTTAAACAAATCAGTTAATTTTTCTAATTTTGGCAACAGTTTTTGAGCTATTACTCCCTTTGGTTCCAAAGGGAGACAAAGATAATGTAATCTAGTACCCATTATTCTGTATATCTATAATTCCAATGCTGAGTATTTCATCAGTAACTACATATATGGAGACAATATTTCCTTAATGAGGACCAAGTTCTAGTATTTTCCCCTTCTCTTAACAACCTCAATAGTCTTAGTCAGAAAATCATATCAGAAAAATATGAATTGATTTTATGTGATGAGGAATATTTTTTCTTTTTTTTAATTTTGGGGTCACACCTGGCAGTGCTCAGGGATTACTCCTGGTTCTATGCTCAGAAGTCGCTCTTGGCAGGCTAGGGGACTATATTTAATGCCAGGATTTGAAGCACCAAACTTCTGCATGCAAGGCAAAAATGCCTTACCTCCATGATATCCCTCTGGACCTGATGAGGAATATTTTAATTGAAAAGCTAACAAATAATAGAAACAGTTGAAATTAGTTTTTCTCTGAAGGCAATATCTGCCTATTGTTCTTAAAACAGTTTGGAATTAATACCATTAATCAATCCAATTAATTAATTTAAGATATAATTTATAGACATATATTATCATAGCAATCCAGGAAAGTCAATCAACTTATCTTAAAAGACTGAATCGTTCGAAACTGTTTGTATAAACGTGATCACACCTGATTGAAGAAAACAATAACCTATTGTACTCAAAACTTAAACCATTTTTTAGAGTTTGACTTCTGGTAATTTGAGGCTGTCATGGAATTGGAGAAGTAATTTATTCAAAATAAAACCATTTAAATAATCTATTTTTTATAATTTTAATATAATTATTTTATCAATTATTATCATAATAATAATTATTTTATACTAACATTACATTTATGATATTGGTGCACAATATTTCTATATTCACCATCACCAAAGTGCCCCAAAACCTCAACAATATGAGTTCTGTAATCCAGGGCAAAGGGTTTTTTATTGTTTGATATTGTCCACTCCCATTTTTTATTGCTACATACCACAGGTGTGTGAGGTCATCCAGTATTTACTTTCCCTCTATTTTTTCACTGAACATGATGTCTTCCAGTTCCATTCATGTTGCAGCAATTGAAAAATTTTATTTTTTTATTATAGGTGAGTATTCTGTGTTGAATATATTTCTTTGTGGCAGGTTCATATAACATTACAAGGACTTATTCCTGGTTCTGTATTTAGAGATCAGTCCTGGTAGTACTTAGGCCACCATATGTAGTTTCTGGAATGTAATAAGGTCATTTGCATGCAAGGCGACTACCTTAACCCTGTACCATCTCTCTAGACCCTAGACTATAATCTTTTTAATATCCTTAGATTAGTTGCTTATATCATTAGAGATTTGAAACACTTATACTACCACACTGGTGTATATCAGATATTTCCTTTGTTTTCGATCTCATTATCAGATCCCAGACATCTTACATGCATGTAAAGTATACCAGTATTCAGCTGTATAAGCATCCTAATGATTTTTTCTAGATATTGTCTCATATTTTCTCCATTTTAATTTCCTTTTTGTAATTCTGATCATCATCACTTTCTCTTATAATTATTCACATCAGAGTTTCAAGTAATATTTATCATGACATGGGACATTTTGTTGCAATATGATATAATGAAAAGTGATGTTCCAAAATTTTAAATCAATAAATAGCATCCAGACTGATTTGTTAAAGTTGAATTGGATACAAAGCAAAATGTTATCTAGTTTATTGCTATAAGTGGAAGCTTCAATAAATAATAATGTTGCCATATTGAAAAAAAGTGTTTCTGAATTTTTTCATGTTTATCAGTTACTTATTATAAAAAATAACAAAACTGTGTTAAGAAAATTATTTTATATATGCCCTAGCCCTTTAATTATCTTTGTATTTTAAAATATGTGATGAACAGATATTAGTAAATATAACTTCATAGTATTTATGGCCATTGGTGAAATGATTAATATTAATACAATTATTAAAATTTTGAAAAAATATATTTCAAATTTAAAAATAAAACAATTACAGAGAACTGTAATACAAAACTGAGCTTAACATGGGAGGGGAAGTCATGGAGAACAAGAGAAATTTTGAGGTAGGGAGCATAAGACAATAGTAGAAGGATGCAGACAATCTGGTAAAAGGTCTGGGGTTGAAATATTATATGCATAAAATTCTAGATTCGAAACACTTTAAATCACATCACTGTAACTAAAATATTTTAAGTAACAATGTTTATAAAGTTTTATCTATATAAAAGCATATCCTTCTACCAGTGCAAATAGCTTTCAGGAAAAGATGAAATTCACACGATTTTTCAAAAGAATAAAGTTAATCAATTTTATTTTATTTATATATTTTTGTTTTTATATATTTATAAATTTATATGTGTATAAATTTATATGTATTATATTTTTATATATTATTTATTTTATAATATATATGATATAATGTATAATATATAATTATATATTTATATCTTTTTATATATTTATATACTTTTGCTTGGAACCATGTTTCATGGTTCTCATTGCTTATTTCAGACTCTTGGCAATGTTTGGGGGACCTTGCATGGTGCTGTGATCAAACTCAGATAGTTACATACAAATATCTTACCCTCTACAGTACAAAACTAATATAATTTAAAAATACTTGGAAAGCTTTGCATGGAAAACAAATCCTGGCCTGGCTAGAAAAAATACAGTTAAGGAAACGTATTTCCCTCTGCTTATCTTTTCAATTATTTTTGATAGTTGATTAAGTAGTACTATTTAGAAATACAGATTTCAATATGTGTAGTATTTAAATATATATTAATTAAATACTATGTCATTATATGTAAATATATTAAACATATGTGTAGATTTAAATATGCATAGTAGTTATATTCAAAACATGAAAGGACAGGCACATAGTGTGGAGTTAAACATTTAAAGTTAACATGAACTAAAGTAAAGCCTACGAAAACTAAAAGAACTCTATAAAAGTAATACTGAAATAAGTCATCAATTTGATGACGGCTGATATGCCTTAATTGATGACTCAAAAAAGAAACAATTAGAAATAGAATAATATAATCCTGAGAAAATACCAAAGCACAGTGATGAGGCTGAAAGTGAGTATCTATCAATATTTAGCATAGTAATATTATAATGCCTCAAGTATAAAGTAAGTGGTGATATCAGCAACCCAAACTGATGGAAATCTATTGCTTTAAAATATCTTCATCTCAAATACCCATCAGGACTTATAAAAATACATGAAGTTCTTACATTGAAAAGTATATTGAGACTCATATGTGAAAAGCTAGAAACGAGAGAAATTACCAGGTCCATGAATGTGAAACAGCAATGTCAGTAAAATAACTGTCAAATTCTCTATACTTTTGTCTGTACCACATTGACACATCATCTGCTGATACCACTTAAAAAAATAAAGGAAGCCCACCAAATAAAAACTAAAAAACAAAATTAATTAAGGTAGTCACAGTGATATCTGTAGAAAAGTAAAAAATAAGTCACACCATTATATGATACAGATCAGATATAAAATTTAAAATAGCAAAGAGGAAATAGGATAGTTTCTTTCCTAGGGGCCTCAAATGATTTAAATATGGAAAAGAGAGTATAACTTCATAATAGCATTCAAAGACATGGAAGGTTATTTCTTTATTTTGAAAAGAAAGTTAAAATAGCTATTATGGCAAACTGTGAGGTCTACGAGATTATCTTCTTCATCAGAACTTAGCAACACTTATTGTTTCTGGTCTTTTTGTTATAAACTATTTTTTCACTGTCAGGAGGTTAACCAAAAATTCTGTTCAATATATTTAAAGAAAATGGATCACAAAATTGAAGGATGCCCAATCTCACTCCAAAAAGTTCTGATGATATCAGTCCTTAAATTGACATTCTTGGTGAGTGATTAGATTGGTATTTCCACAGGGAATTGTATAAGGTCAGTCATGACGCAGGGTAATCAGGAAAATGGTGATTCAAGGTGATGAAGGCAGCACGCATGACTTTAGCAGGGCAGGAACTTGGTCCACCCATCTCTTCCTGAAATGACCAGTTTTCTGCTTCTGGGGCTTGTGTAAACCTAATTTTTCATGGCTTGTTTTACATCTTGATTTGAGCATAGAGTGAGTCTATAGCGCTGTCCAGGTTAGAACATGGTGCATGCCTAGACAAAATCTTAGCAAACTGTGCTAAGTATCACGATGGGAAATGAAAGTAACAATAAAACACATTCCAAACAGACAGCACCTTCTATATCCATGCCAGTCTCTCCACCCTCTAAACATAGGTTTGTCATGCTGTGAGTAGGACTTGTCCTCCCTGAGCTGAATCTGTGTCCTTCAGAAAAACTGGGGACCAGAGTCTTCATAATATCTGCTCCCCAGATCAGCCAGAAATTGGCCAGATATGATGTTCTTCTACATTCTAAGCTCCAAACAGCTCAGAAGCTAGCAAATTCATGAAGAATACATTGCTAAATATACCTCCTATTAGCAACTATGTGATTTGCAACACTCCCAGTATATAGCCTCAAAACTCAGTTCACTCAACAGAATAGCTTGTTAAAAATTTTCTCAACAAACTCAAATAAATTTGCTTGCATGGTAAGTAAAATAACCTGAAGAGTAACTATATTGTTAGTTGCCAGTTTGTCACCACAATTAACCAGATTGGAAGTAACTGGAAATCTAAAATTTCACCATTAACACCTACAAAACTCAGAGAACAAATGGGGAAGCTAAAGGAGCTCAACTTCAGTTGCAGATAGGGAGAAAAACCTAGATAAATCTATAAGCCAATCAAAAGTTGTGAGCCTGATCAACAAGGACCTAAAATCAACAATGCATTGGCAATAGAAATTAAGGAAGCCAGGGAAGTCAAGCAATCAATAGATAAGAAATTCAACCCACTCAAATAAGAACTTTTTGAAAGGATAAAAGAATGCATACAAATGGAGTTCAAGGAGCTAAACAAAATTCTAGCAAGTCATATTTGCAGAATCTCACAGGGGGAACTAATAGACAAACTTGAAGACAAATTACAAAGGAGCATTGATAAGGAAGTAGAAAAAGAAAAGAGAGAAAAGAATGGCAAAAAAATTGTAAGTAACAGCAATGACAAGAGAAATAATCTCCAAATTTTAGGAATATCAGAAGGTAAGAGAGAGAGGAAGAACAAGCGAGGGGGGGGGAGATATCAGCAGTGAACTTCCCACTCTTTGAAAGAAGGAAGCTTCATAATATAAACAAGCCAAAAAGTATCAAAGAAAAGATACTAAAAAAGAACAATATCAAAAGATAGAGTAAAAAAAATGAGAAAAACAAAAATGACACAAACTTTTTTTTTTTTTTTTTGGTTTTTGGGCCACACCCGGTGGTGCTCAGGGGTTACTCCTGGCTGTCTGCTCAGAAATAGCTCCTGGTAGGCACGGGGGACCATATGGGACAACGAGATTCGAACCAACCACCTTTGGTCCTGGATTGGCTGCTTGCAAGGCAAACGCCGCTGTGCTATCTCTCCGGCCCAACACAAACTTCTTAAAAAAATAAGGCAAAGAAGAATCTTAAATGTAAAGAAAAGAATATAAGAATAACAACATATTTCCCCTATGAAATGATCTAAGCAGTAAAAGACTGGAATGGCATATTCCAATTTACAAATAAAATATTTCAACCCAGAAAACCTGTAATTTAGATGGAATGGAGGAATAAAGACAGTTTCAAACCAAAAAAAAAAAAAAAAAAACAATAGAGCAATAGAGAGATGGCAACATTAGCAATAACAAAACCATTTTTCAATGAACACTGAGATGCCACTTATATAAATAAAATAACCTATTGTAGAAACAACAACTCTGAACAGTAAAATGGCACTATAGCCTTTCAAGTTAATAATAACATTGATTATCAATAGGCTAACTTTTTGTATCATAGGGGAAAATGTGATAGAATGGATCAGGAAATAAAATCCAACCAATTGCTACTTATAGGTAATACACCTAAAATCTCATGATAGAGTCCCATTCAGAATAACAGGATGAATATAGTTATACAAGCCACTGGAAACAAACAAACAAACAAACAATAAATAAAAACAAAATAAAAACCCTAGGACTGTTATATTTACAATAGGATAAGTTGCATTCAACCTAGAGAAAGTATTCAGAGAAAAAAGACAAGCATTATTTATTGATCAAAGAACCAATAGACCAAGAATTACTAACTAATCAACATATATACACCAAATGTTTGTCCAGCCAAATTTGTAAGGCTTTTGCTCACAAACCCAGAAAAAATACATAAATGGAAATGTGATGGTAGGAAGAGATTTCAATAAGCCACTCTCAACACTGAATAGATCCACTAGGCAAATCTGTAAGGTCACAAGAACTTTAAGAAACTAGAAGAGTTGGGACTTTATCCTTAAAAAAAAAAAAAAGCTGAATACACATTATTTTTTAGTGCACATAAGCATTCGCCAGAACAAATTACATTATAGGACTTCTCTAACATTAGAAACTTAAGAATTATACCAAGCATCCTATTAGACCACAATACTATAGCGATAAAAATTGAACATAAAAAGAAGTGAAGCCCTAACACGTAAAAAATATCTTGCTTAATATTAGATGGGTTATGGGGACAGTGCAGTGGCACAGTGGTATGGCGTTTGGCTTGCATGAGGCTGATCTATGACAGTGTGTGGTTCGATCCCCGGGCATCCCATATAGTACCCCCAGCCAGGAGTGATTTCTGAGTGCATAGCCAGGAGTAATCCCTGAGCATCACTGGGTGTGGCGCAAAAACAAAACAAAAGAATAGATGGATCAAAGAAGACATCAAAGGAGAAATAAAAAGTTTCTGTGAGACTAATGATAAATAAGAAACAAGTAAAGTCTATGAGATACAGAAAAAGCAGTAATTAGAAGGAAAACCACAACACAGACATACATATGGAAAAAATAAAAAATATGATATCAACAATTTAATATATTAAACTGAAATATACTATGCTTTATATTATATTATTATATTGTATTATATTATATATCATATTTTATATTATATCATATCATATATTACCTATATTATATATTTAATTTACTTATTGATTTAATTAATGTTTAATATACATTATATATAATGGTCAGAACATATATAGCAACAGCTTCATAGATGCCTCTTCCTTCCTGGCTAAAAGATACCATGCAGAGATCTAGCTCAGAAATAAAATCTGGGAGAAAATTTCTGACACAAGATCCTTCACCTCCATGTTAAATGTAGAACAATCTGGAGAATAAATGGATTTTCTTTAGCCTGGTGAAATAGACCTAGTTCCTTCCAGTGAAATTTTGATGCTAACAAGCAGGCTATGTTTTCCAAAGCATACCCAGTTTATCAATGCCTAACCTATCTCTTAGTACAAAGATTAACTAGCCACACAGTCTTTTCTAACCACAGAAGGCAGTTTAGGAACGGCCAGGTATCAGTGATATTTAACATGTGGATTCACTGAGAGTATACAATATTTGTATAAAAGCACGAATTGGAATGCATGATACTGAAGAACAATAAGAAACTTGTCCTTCAAGACTCTATGATCTAGGACAAAGTCATATCCAGGAACTCAGAAGCCCAAATTTTGGCCACTGCAGTCCAAATATTGGACAGGTACCCTTGGGCACTTCAAATTTCTGTTTTTAGTTGGGACAACTATTCCACTTGTAATTGTGATTGCACACTTAGCATCTAGATATCCTTAAGCGTGAAACAAAATTATACCTTGGAATATGGAATTTTGAACATTAGCTGGGTCTGGTTAGGTTTGATAGCCAGAGCCTCTGCCAAACACAAAGTCAACCCTAAGACATTATTAGGGTCTGTCACAGCTGCATACTACAGAATCAGACTCTACAAATACAAATTTACCTGCCATTTCACATTTCATCTCAATACTACAGACATTGAGTAGTTGTGTATTCAACTCCCAGTTGCTTTTCAACTTGCTACAGTTTGAAAAACAAATACTGTCTGGGATCAGCAATGATAAATCCTGGGTCACATATCAGTCCTAATAGATCTTCACAATCACATAGCGATAGATTCTGCCTGGAATTTAACATCAAAAATGCAAAATCTCAGTGCAAGAGAGCTTAAACATTGAAACTCACTCCGTTCTTAGAGGGCACCAGGCATAAAGAAGAAATGGAGAAATGTGCTCGCATTGATTGGTAAAACAAAAAGTCTTAGAAGAACTATAAACATCTCAGAATTTTCTTAACTCTTTGATAAAACTTCTAAGTAACAATATTAACATGGCTTATTTGTACCAAAAATTGTATCAGAAAAATCAATTGAACTTCAAACATGACAAAGTATGAAAAATATTTCAATAGAAACAACTGAGCTGAAGAAAATAGCAGCCAAACTAAAAGGCAGAATAAAGAGATCAATGCAAATGACAAAGAAAGCCTCTTCAAAAGTGGTGTTGGCACAACTGGCTAGCCACTTGCAAAAAAATTGAACTTAGACCCCCAGCTAACATCATATACGAAGGTTAAATCCAAATGGATGAAAGACCTCGATATCAGACCCAAAACCATAAGATATATAGAACAACACGTAGGTAAAACACTCCAGGACATTGAGACTAAAGGCATCTTCAAGGAGGAAACTGCACTCTCCAAGCAAGTGAAAGCAGAGATTAACAGATGGGAATATATTAAACTGAGAAGCTTCTGTACCTCAAAAGAAATAGCGCCCAGGATACAAGAGCCCCCCCCACTGAGTGGGAGAAACTATTCACCCAATATCCATCAGATAAAGGGCTACTCCGCAAAATATACAAGGCACTGACAGAACTTTACAAGAAAAATACATCTAATCCCATCAAAAAATGGGAGAAGAAATGGACAGACACTTTGACAAAGAAGAAATACATATGGCCCCCTTCCTGGAGCAGGATTCTTAGCCAACACGGGCGGGCAACTGGCAGGCCTCCACATGTGCCAGCGGCCCCTTAGCCCGGCCTAGGGTAGGGGGGCTCGGACATGGGTCACCCGACCCCCCTCTCCCCCTTTCCTCCGGATCTCCAGGTGGGTTTCTGGAAGGAGCTGATGGGGCACCCTGGGTTTTCCCCACTCCCTGGCTGGGTCCGGACCCTGGCCTAGGGTGGGGCTTAAATCCCTGTCCTTCGGGCTTGGGAGGGTCTCTCTCCCTTCCTGGAGCAGGATTCTTAGCCAACACGGGCGGGCAGCTGGCAGGCCTCCGCATGTGCCAGCAGCCCCTTAGCCCGGCCTAGGGTAGGGGGGCTCGGACATGGGTCACCCGACCCCCTTCTCCCCCTTTCCTCCGGATCTCCAGGTGGGTTTCTGGAAGGAGCTGATGGGGCACCCTGGGTTTTCCCCACTCCCTGGCTGGGTCCGGACCCTGGCCTAGGGTGGGGCTTAAATCCCTGTCCTTCGGGCTTGGGAGGGTCTCTCTCCCTTCCTGGAGCAGGATTCTTAGCCAACACGGGCGGGCAGCTGGCAGGCCTCCGCATGTGCCAGCGGCCCCTTAGCCCGGCCTAGGGTAGGGGGGCTCGGACATGGGTCACCCGACCCCCCTCTCCCCCTTTCCTCCGGATCTCCAGGTGGGTTTCTGGAAGGAGCTGATGGGGCACCCTGGGTTTTCCCCACTCCTAGGCTGGCTACAGAGGTTGGCTAAGGGGGTGGAGATTGATCTGGGGGGTGGCAGATAGCTGCTCAGCTATACTTAGGCTGTCACTGGCAATTTCATACCAGTCTACATTTTGCAAACCACGCGGGGGCGCTAGCCCCCGCGTGAACATATGCTCCTCCCAACCATTAGTACCCCAGATTTACTCTTCTTAAGTTCAGTAACACACAGTTCTATTCTCTGACCAAAGACATACAGTAGATCTAACAAATCCCAGAACTACTTAGAAGGACAGAAATTGAACACATATTGAACACATATATCTTTTGAATATTTTATGGGTATTTTCTTTAACTGATGTAACTCTCTATATATTCTTCTACTATGATGTTTCTATCCACTTTTCATCTTGTCTTTTCTTTGTAAGCTGTTCAGTAAGGATTGTTGGTGGAACTGTCCCTCAGTTTGATTCCTATGATTAAACTATGTCATGGAAACTGCTGGTCTTGTTCCCATTGCCTCCAGATGCACCAATAACGCTTCATGGCATTGATCCTTGTTTGCATAGACACATTAAAATGGGAAAACACCATACATACAGATAAGTTCTTATCTAATAAATCTCAGTACAATGAACCTTACACCCTGAACATTGATATAATGACCTGGCACAGGCCTCAGAAGAATGGGCATCCTCCATTCACGCCGGAATCAGGCAAGCTATCTACGAAACATCCGAGGTCTTTTATAGCAACAGCTGGAAGCAGTCCTCTACCAGGAAAGACTCTACCAAGGGTCTGACATCGACCTCCTAAAAAGAGACTTCCGTTTACACTGAGAAGACTTGACAACAACAATGACCTGCTCTACAGGACATGGTTCTCTCTATTGCCCCATAAGTGTGAGGTGAAATGAGAGGATGCTCCGCACCATCCTGACTACAATATGGGATATGCAGACTCCAGGATCCTTAATACAGAAGCATGATACCAACAACAACAGAGACTAAGTGAGGAATAGAGGTGTATTGCCAGAGGATGACTTGAATTGGACAAACTAGTGTGCCTGGAGCCTAGAGTCAGTCCTGTGCCAGGAAACTTCAGGGGTAGGGTCTCCTTGTATTTAGACCATAATTTGCCTTTCCAGATCCCTTATGTTTTGGTGGGCCTATGCAAACAAATGCCACTTTAATACCGTTTTTTACTATGTTCCCTTGACTCCAATCCTTAAGAAGAACAACCCACTAAAACTTTTGAGGCTAACTTAAACTAGTATGCATGTGCATGGAACTAGAGAAATGTAGTTTGCCCTCAATGTTTAAGGAGTTACATAAGTCTAATGTCTTTAGATTATATTGTGTGCTGCTAAGAAATAGTATGTACTACAACTGGGGATTTGAGGGACAAAGTAATTGTATTGTACATGAGTTCAGTTTTGTTTTTCTTAATGTTCTTTGGCTGAAAGTTCAAGGCTGGGATATCATCGATGGGACTACCGAGAATTCTGTTTATGGGTGATTGGGCTTCCACTGTAACTTTACCCTGTCCTCTTTCTTTGCATCTTTGTTGTCCTAATTAAAATAATAATAAAAAAATTAAAAAAAAAGAAATACATATGGCCAAAAGACACATGGAAAAATGCTCCACATCACTAATCATCAGGGAGATGCAAATCAAAACAACTATGAGGTACCACCTCACACTCCAGAGAATGGCACACGTCACAAAGAATGAGAACAAGCAGTGCTGGCGGGGATGTGGAGAGAAAGGAACTCTTATCCACTGCTGGAGGGAATGCCGTCTAGTTCAACCTTTATGGAAAGCAATATGGAAATTCCTCCAAAAACTGGAAGTCGAGCACCCATACGACTCAGCTATACCACTCCTAGGAATATACCCTAGGAACACATAAATACAATACAAAAACCCCTTCCTTACACCTATATTCATTATAGCACTATTTACCATAGCAAGACTCTGGAAACAGCCAAGATACCCTTCAACAGATGAATGGCTAAAGAAACTGGTACAAATACACAATGGAATATTATGCAGCTGTCAGGAGAGATGAAGTCATGAAATTTTCCTATACATGGATGTACATGGAATCTATTATGCTGAGTGAAATAAGTCAGAGAGAGAGAGAAAGATGCAGAATGGTCTCACTCATCTATGGGTTTTAAGAAAAATGAAAGACATTCTTTCAATAATAATTTTTAGACAGAAAAGAAAAAAGAGCTGGAAATTACAGCTCACCTCATGAAGTTCACTGCAAACAGGGATGAGTTTAGTTAGAGAAATAACTACGTTTTGAATTATCCTAATAATGAGAATGTAAGAGGGAAATAGAAAGCCTGTTTAGAGTACAGGCGGGGGTTGGGTGGGGAGGAGGGAGATTTGGGACATTGGTGATGGGAATGTTGCACTGGTGATGGGTGGTGTTCTTTACATGACTGAAACCCAAACACAATCATGAATGTAATAAAGTTGGTTAAATAAAAAAATAAATTAAAAAAAGAAATATAAGATAAGTAAGATGTAGGATAGGTTTTCCTTACTCAAAGAGAGACAGAGACAGAGAGAGAGAGAGAGAGAGAGAGAGAGAGAGAGAGAGAGAGAGAGAGAGAGAGAGAGAACATATGGGGTTTACCAGCCATTTGCTTCACAAGGGTTCCAGAAGCAGTAAAAAAAAATAATGAAGAATATTTGGTTGACACAATAATAAACAGCAAACCCAGGGCCAGAGAGTTCAAGAGACTGATCAAATCATGGTTTGTATACAGAGGCTGAGTTTGATATCTCCCATTGCGCTATTTCTTGAGCTTGTGCTGGGAGCAACCTCTAAGCAAATTTTGTATATCAAGATTCAATAAAATAAAAGGATTTCAAATAAAACAAAATCAAAGAGATACAATTCAAGGTATTTTAAATAAAATAGCTATCTCTTCCTAAAATTAGTACCTTAAAAGAGAAAACTCACATATAAGGCAACCCCAAGAGACTAACACCAGAACTGTGAAAATGAAACTCTATAATCATAAACCATAGGGAATAATATTATATAACCAAAGTAGTAAGTAAAAGTGATGTAAAACTGTGAGTACTCTATTATATTAGTTTATTATTTAGAGTCAAAGGATTGATGAAAAAGAAATATCCAGGAAAAAAATTTTAAAGGAAATTTTAAGCTACCATAGTGTTCTATAGGTCAGTGAGAACGATTGTGTTAATCTGTAAAAGGCAAGGAAATTCTACACAAATTAATAATGTACGTCTAAACATATATGTGTGAACTTATACATATAGTAAACATTAAATTTGAGAAATAAAGTAATGAGTTTCTAGAAAATTATTAAGATTTACCTGTTTAAAACTAGAGATATATTTAAAACTATAGGAGAAAACTTCATGTTAAACTCAAGACAAATTTGCTTAGAAGGAACAAAGAATGAATGTGGCAATGAATTACACTCATTTGTATAAAAAAAAACAAATATAGCAAGAAATATAGCAAGAAAATGGACCTTATCCAGGGAAAACATACTGTTGTTTGCCAACAGAACTGACTTCATTAATTAGGAGTAGAGATAAAAGAGACATAAAAACAGGTAAATAGATGCTTAGACTATGGTTAAATGGTAACTATAAGTACATGTTAACTTCACAGCAAATAAAAATGTTATTGTATTAATTAATTAATTGTATTTATTAAATAAACATTTTATGTTTAATAAAAATTTAAGAAAAAATGGAATTTGATCACTATCTAGCACTTTTGTCAAAAAAAAACAAACAAACTGAAAAATAGGCAAAACAAACCCCCACATATATAAATGAAAATAAACCATAGCCATAATTTTTTAAAAATAAGTTAATGAAACTCATTAATCAAAATATATAATAATAGATGGGACTAAGAGACAAACTAAAACTAAAACTATAAACTTCAATGATAGAATTGTTAAATAAGAATACTGAGAATATTTTATACCTGAAAATGGTATTTTAAAAAGATCAGAAAAGAGATACTTATCTCAAAAATATAATTTTTAAGCTATAATACTAATTATAAACAGACATGGAATTTATGAAATGATTAATGGTTCAATTCATTCCAAAGATTAACATTTATAAATGAGTATGTACCACATGAAAGGACATCACATTTTATAGAGGTAATACTAATAAGGTTGAAGAGAAACTCGATCAGCAGCACAGGAAAAGAAGACTTTAACAATCCACTTTAATTAATGGGCAGGTCAAGTATATTGAAAAAATAATTAGAAAACATTATTGACGAAAGAGCAATTGGAAGATCCAAGTTTAATACGTTTTCACAATGTTCTTTATCCCCTCACGAATCTAACACACATTCTTCTCTAATAAAAATGGATGTTCTCCAGAATAAACCATATGCTGAGATAGAAGCATGAGCCAATAGTTAAGGTTAAAATCAAGTCAAGTGTCTTTTTAGATACTTAGCATAGTAATGTGAAGAGAATAAAAATTAACCACCAAAAATGAAAACTAGAAAATTTAAATATTTGGAGACTAAAAATTATGCTATCGAATAAGTATTAGTGTTAGAAGATCATCAGAGAAACTTGCTGATTATAGCATAGAGAGAATGATCCCAAATGACTGCCAAATTACGTAGTTTGTAATTCAATTGTGTGTTTTTCACTTTCATAGAATGTAATCAATACTGTTATGCCTAGGAGACAAAGATGTTTCCAGAAGGACTCCCTTGATTCGGGGAATTCCTGATGCCAAACCTTTTAAAACTTATTTGCACATAGTGTTATATTTGCAAAATTTGGAAGAATTTGT
This sequence comes from Suncus etruscus, assembly GCF_024139225.1. Lineage (NCBI taxonomy): Eukaryota > Metazoa > Chordata > Mammalia > Eulipotyphla > Soricidae > Suncus > Suncus etruscus. The sequence continues at coordinate 89,132,269 of NC_064858.1, forward strand.
CTTTGTTTATTCTGAACCAAATAATTTACCAATGGCAATGAAGAGTCTCTCAGACTAAGATTCAGTAAACGGAACAATGCTAATTTGAAGCTGATTCATAGGGACAACCTGTCACCAATTTTGACAAATTCTTAAGTTTTGGCCACCTGATGTGTTGCCTGAAGAGAGTAAAAGAGAGGTCGTCACTAGGCAAGCTGGAGGGTAGTCCAAATCTGGGGATTATTTCCTAGAATTACTCTAGTCACTTCTTGTACCATCTCAATCCTGAAATGGACTCCTTCTATCCAGCTGCTAATGAAATCCACTAGGCCAGCAAGTATCTAACTCACCTTGTAGAGGTAATTGAATAAAGTCTAGCTTCTAGTCCCCTTGGAAATATGTTCCACACCTTTATGTACTAGTAATTAACTTATAAAGTTGATCTCTGTGGGTTATTACAAGCATAAATTTCACAACTCTGGCACACCTGTTCTTGAATTTAAGAAAACCTTTTTTTCCAGATTGATTGGAGATGTGAAATTGTCCCTCAATAAATGACATGAATGATGTAAGCCACTCATAAACTATGGGAGAGGTCGGGGCAAACACAGAATGATAGCTTTCCAGTGTTACACATCCTTCTCTTTGTTATCTTGTTAATGCCAAAGATCACTCCTCCTCTGAGCAGGAGAAAAAAATGACTCAAATCTGTTTGAGAGACAGGTTATAACTGCACAGAACTTTGTGTCCTTTTACAGCCGTTTGGACTTCTTCGTCTACTGTCTTTTTTCATATAACACCTCATTATTTCTTGGGCAGATATACAATTTTGTGTATTTTAAGTATCTGAGAGTCATTTTCAAGGAAACTATTCATGTAAATTAGAAATCCCCTTTTCTTCCATGTGGCATTCTGGATATACAGTACCAAGAAACATTTCAAGTCTGTGTAGATATTAATGGAAATGCTTTCACTTAACTCTTGGGTACTGGTCAGACATAAGAGTTCCCCTAGTTACTCTGGACATCATGCAGAGCATCATTTTTCATTATGGTGATGGGGGTAACTATTATATACTAAGATTTATATATGACCTGTTCCACAAAGAAGCTACCATCTATAAATTGAATAAGTTCTACTTTTACAATAAACTATCAGATAGATAAGACCTGTTAATATCTGTATTCCAAGGTTGGAAGCAATGATTTTTTTAATTGAGATGAGGGTCCCATTTTAGATAATAAATAATCAGGTTTTAAAGAATTACATGGCTTCAAACTCAGATTAGAATTCGCTAACGGAAGGGCATGATTTCTGAGGAGTTAACTACCCTTAGTTTCTAGCTCTGTTCCTAGGTGTTTGTTAAACATTGCCAAAGGTCTTTCCAAACTCTGCTTAAGGGCTCTGTGCAAGCACAGCTATGCAGCTACCTTTTTTTTTGGGGGGGGGGGTCACACATGGCAGTGCTCAAGGGTAACTCTTGGCTCTATGCTCAGAAGTCACCCCTGGCAGGCACAGGGGACCATATTGGATGCTGGAATTCGAACCACCGTCCTTCTGCATGAAAGGCAAATGCCTTACCTCCATGCTATCTCTCCGGCCCCTCAGCTACCATTTTTAAAATACTTTATTATCTGCTAAAATTGAATCTGGTTTCTTAATCAAGTACCACTCCTCCCTCTTCCAAGCTTCCTTTTCCAAGCTTACTCATTGTAAGCTTCTCAAAGCTACACCTAACTTTTGTCTCTTTTGAGATAAAGGATTTGCCAGGTTGTAACAAAGGTAAAGTTGAGGTTTATATGAAAACTAATTTTAGGGCTAGACCGGCACCTTTCACTTTTGGATTCCCCCTGGACATTCATTAATTTGTATTTCTGAATTTGAACAAAAATTGAAGCTGTGTCCAAGAGGAGAAAAGACTTTAAAATGTCTAATGATGTCTCTCCTCAATAGACTATTTAGGAACCACATGTTACCAAAAAGTTGTGGTGAAAAAATGATTTTACACAGATTGCAGAGGGGATAAGTATAATGTTCTGTTACATGACCTCCTGTGACCCAAATAAATTGGTTAGTTTTAGAGGGTAACTGTCCTCCAAATTTACAACTAAGCAGCTTGTCCCATGCTCAAAACAAAATGAATAGAGCTGCCCACCTCCTCTGCCTATTTGTATATTTACCCTTACTTTATATTTACCATTGCCCTTCCTGTTTAGTAGTAGTTTCTCTTGAGTTATTTTTTATAGGTTGCATCTGAAAAGTTGGCACTTTTTTTTTCTTTGAACCTTCTGGTCTCTTTCTGATCTTAGCTAAATCAGACCAAGTCATTTTTATTAGTTTTCAGTGGCTAATCTCAAAACCCATAGCCTATCTTTAAACTTTCTTTATATATCTAGGATAAACTATGTTATAGATTCCTCTAAGGGTTAAAATCAGCTTTGATGATACCATAAATTAGTGTGTTATATTTTGATTGTCTGCCTTAGTCTTTTTCTAAAGGATGGAGGGTGTTCATGTAGTTTTTGCTTAAAACTCTTTAGTCACGCATATTTCCTTTTGTTTCTTGTTGGTCCTACAAAATATGCAATGCTAAAACTTCAGTAGCACGGTATATATTACCATTGAATAAAGATCCTTATGCATAGAAAAGTGTTACTATTTTTTAAGGAGGATAGATAAGTGGTATTTTGTGTGGAGTGTGTTCCCAAATAATTTTGTTGGAAGCCAAAATTAGAAAATGGGAAATATTTTCTCTAACCTATAGACCGGAAGAAACCTGGGTACCAGATTGCTAATAATAAATGGTTGTTTGCTGGTACAACCATCTTCATTGATAGAACACTTTGATGCTAATGCTTTTCCTGAGTCACAGCATGGTAACCACTGAATGCAAAGCTCAGTAACATAAATCCCAAGCATACAATGATTCTATGTCCTGAAAACTTGACTATTTAAGTATCTAGGAGTTTCCCTTGAGAGTTGGTACAAAGATTAAAGATCTCTATTCCCTCCATTTGGCTGTGAAATCTCTAAGTGATCAAGAAAACAAGGGAAGGAATAGTAATGGTAGAGTTGACCTGAGTTAATTTGGATGCAGAAAAGTAGTCTTGATATCAGAACATCTCTTATATCACCTGAATGCTGCTGTCCTGGACAGATCCCAAGGTCTGTCCTGCACAGACCTCCTGAGGTCAAAGCTGAAAAGATCTTTGTTTCTTGAATTGCTGAGGGTCTCCTGGTAATTTCAACTTCATATAATCATCCAAATTATATGTATTGGAAAACATCACTAAAAGTATTAAAAATCAGAGAACCTAATCAAGTTAAAAAATACTGCTTGGAAATAAAGGCATGTGTTACTAGAGGCACTGTAGTTCTGTGTTCTCCAATGCTTGGAGCATTTAAATTTGGACTTTTTCCCATTTCTGCAAATCTAAATTCACCCCTTTTAGGGAAAAGCCTAAAAAATGTGGCTTTGATCCAAACAAAGCTGAACTACAGGAGTCAGAGCAGTACAAGTAGAGTGTTTGTCTTGTACACATCCCATAGGAGTTTAGTCCTCAGGGTAACAAATAGTCTTGCAGCATCTCTAAAAGTAATCCCTTGAGTGCAGTCGACAGTAGCCCCTGAAAATTGTCGGGCATGACCAAAAATAAAAAAAAAAGAGCTATAGCAATTGAAAACTGCTCCTAAGGCTACTTACCATAGGAGTGGAAAATTGTTTTGTCATTCTTACCTCTGCAGGAAGCCTGCTACTTTAATTGTGCATGAAACTAAATACCATCTTCGGAATAAAGCTACCCACTGAATAGAGTCTAGAAACAATAATTTTGTGGACATTTTCTCAGGGAGTGACCCGAAATCAGCAAGCTATCCAGCACATGAAACTTAGAACTCACACCTGACTTACATTTCGTTATGGGACTTGCCTCAGTAACAAGTCACCTCTCAGAAAGGGGAGGGCACATTTTTCATCCCAAGTTACTGCCTCCAGGGAAAGGTCAAAAGGGACACCCTTGTGCCCAGTGTATGGAACAAATCACCTAGTAAATAAATTATTATTATTATTTCTTTGCTTTGAGTAGAAGAACCAAGAGAAGACCTTCCCCTCTGAATGCAAAACCAAAGCCAACAAAAATAAACCTGAGAACTGCTGGAATCCAACATGGGACTTGAAACTGCCTCTAATTTTCCTACATTCCCCCAAGGTAAAACTTGGAATCTTTCACCAGAAACCTCACTTTTTATTTCCTCTTTTGCTTCTTCTTTACCAAAACAGATCCTACATTTATTCCTTTTTAGTAAGTGTCAAAGTGAAATCAATTACATTCACTGAAATGGCAACACTTGTTCTGAGCTCCTGTTAGAATGGAGACTCAAAGAGGGCCACCTTGTGCACTAATCAAGGCAAAATTCTTGATTTTCTTTACATTGGGAAAAAACTAAAATAGCTGTAACTTGTACAAACATGCATTTTTTATTTTCTCCTGTAAACATAGAAGCAAAAATATTTTTTTCAAAAAAAAAAAAAGCCAAAGCACTTTATGCAGAGGCAAGACTTAAATTGGTCATTTTTCTTCTAGGATAAACTCCTTTGCAAAATTCTATTAAAACTCAATGTTATCCTGCTTACTACTTACAAAGGTTAAGTAAAAAGTCCCTAGACTGGTATCATTATCTTTAATGGTCCATAATCCCTGCACAAAGGTTTTCTTTGATCTTCTCACCTCCCCAGAAGTCACAAAACTAAGTTCTAATAACAAAACCATAATTATTGTCTGGAGTGCGATTTTCTTCCAAGGGGATCCTTAGATCTTAACTTTTGCTACTCAGTTGGTCAAAGGGAGGGTAAAATGTTTGGATTGGAGGAATGGTCCAGAGCAAATGAGGAAGAAGGGAGAGACAATTCTTAAACACTGGTTGTGTCAAAGTAACTGTCCTCGTGTCCACTTATCTACACAGCACCTTGTTCTGGAAGAAAAACCTTATGCATTGAGGGAATGTAATAGCTCAGTAACAAGGTCTTTTGGTTAAATTCCTGGACTGTCTTAGTTCAGTTCCCTGAGTAGCATATGTGGCATACTTAAAAAGGTTTTCCTGGATCCTGAAGAAAGAAATTTATGAGTTTGGACCAACAAATAAAATAAAGAACAGGTATAAAGATAAGGAAATCTTCCACCCTGTAGGTCTTATCTGTGTGCTTGGGTTTAAAGGGACATAGTGTCTTGTCTTGGTATGGTTTGAACTGGATATGTAGCTTTAGAAACTCAACTCTCAGTACTAAAGAAAAAGACTGGATTCTTCCTAAAGTATTTAGCATTTAGTATAGCCTTGCAAAAAAAATTTCCATTCTACTTTTCTTCAGCAATTTTGATATTATTTATACTCTTTTGGCCGCAAAGCTGGCAGAGCTGCCTAATACTTCATACTAGGTTGACAAGTGATAACTTCTGTGTTCTTATCAATTGAAGTTTATGGCATCCATTCCTCCTCCAAGAAGGACAAGTTAGATGGATATTACTAAAATGCTGAGGAAAAAGAGTTATGGAGAAACTAAATCTATTATATATTATTATATGCTTCTTTATTATTGTTTATAGAAAATATTTAAAATATTCTTTCATTTACTCCAATTCTTTTTGGTTTTAGGGTCACACCTGGCAACGCTCAGGGGTTTCTTCTGGCTCTGTCTCAGAAATTGCTCCTGGAAGGCTTGGGGAACCATATGGGAGGCCGGGATTCAAACCATCATCTGTCTGTGTGCAAGACAAATGTCCTACCTCCATGCTATCTCTCCAGCCTCCTACTCCAATTCTTGACCCAAAGTATATAAAGGAGCAAATATTCAGTTTAAAATGCTGGAACCAATCATCTTAAATTCAGTTAAAAATATTTTTAAGGCTACACCCAGTGACGCCAGGGGTTACTCCTGACTATGGACTCAGAAACTGGTCCTGACTTGGGGGACCCTATGGGACACTAGGAGAGCAAACTGAGGTCAGTCCTGGGTAAGCTGTGCAAGTGCCATTGTTCCAGCTCCTAGATCACAAATTCTAAGGAACATAAAGTTTTCCCAATAGCTAACTTTGCATTACATATATTATCTCATAAAGCCAATTGTTTTATGTTGCTAGAAGTTTTTTAAAATATGTTAATAATTACTATGAATATTCAAATCTGTGTTGATAATTGCCTCCTGGAATAATAACAACCCTTTATTACTCATGAAGCCTCTGTTCTGATTTGAAGATATTTTTTTTTTTTTTTTTTTTTTTTTTGTGGTTTTTGGGTCACACCCGGCAGTGCTCAGGGGTTACTCCTGGCTCCATGCTCAGAAATTGCTCCTGGCAGGCACGGGGGACCATATGGGACGCTGGGATTCGAACCGATGACCTCTTGCATGAAAGGCAAACGCCTTACCTCCATGCTATCTCTCCAGCCCCGATTTGAAGATATTTTTGTTGTTTATACTGTTTTTGTTTTGGGGCCACACCTAGAACACTCGGGTTACTTCTAGCTCTGTGCTCAGAAATTACTCCTGGCTGGTTCTGGGGATCATATCAAATACTGAAGTTTGAACCTGGGTTGGCCAAGGGCAAATCAAACATCTTACCAGCTATGCTAACACTTGGTCCCCAGAATGGCAGACTTTTAACTCTACTACGAGAGTAGAAGCTTTTTAGGAATTTTTCCTGTGCCTATATCTCTTGTAGATCCATCTTTTCAAAACTTATTGCTATTTCTTTTTTAAATTTTGCTGCATTAATAACATTCTCTAAGGAAAGTCCTAAGAGAAGGTGTTCTGGTTACTTTTGATGTTGTTATTCCTGGATATTTCAAACTTTTTTTTATTTTTCTGATATGCAGAAATATTTTGTTGGAAAATAGATTTCTAGTAAAGATATATCACATACATATAAATATATACATATACTTTTTGTCATAAGTCTTAAAAAATCTAATTATTTTTTATTTTGCGCCATACCTGATGACACACAGAGGTTACTCCTGGCTCTGCGCTCAGAAATCGCTCCTGGCTTGGGATATAAGCCAAATGGGATGCCAGAGGATTGCGTCATGATTTGTCCCAGGTCAGAAGTATACAAGGCAAATGCCTTACCGCTGCACAACCACTCAGACCCTAATTATTTAATATTTAACAAATTTGTTAGAAGTATAACTGCGTCTTGAATTCTGTCTTTTATCACTAGTTTTACCCTTCACTTTGGAAACTTTTGGTGGTTTTCCTTTGTCCTAGCAGTTTGCCTCGGTGATACAATTCTAAGAAATCTTTTTTGCTGCATTTTATGAGGCAATGAAGATGTCCTTTCAATAATAGAATCACTGAATTTTACTTGATTAATTTCCTTGATAAATATATTTGTTATTTTACATTTCCATTTTTGGACTTACACCTACTCTTAGATATTGGACCACCTATATGAGATTATTCCGTTTCTATCTTCTCATACCAATTTTTCACATTTTAATATTTGTAATTAATACCTTAACCTTATTTTCATAGTTTTAGGATCTTACCTCATCCCATCATCTGTTCCAAATAACATCATATCTAGTAATCTGATGAGATTACATAAAGGTTATTGTCTCAAGTGACTGTAGGACCTCAAAGCATGAAGTTTTCAGAACCGATTGCACTTTCAGGTAATAGTTGTAAAGTTTGATATTTTGAAAAGATTTGTTGCTACATCTTCACTTTATAAACTTTGAAGACAGCAAAAAAAATATCTTCTCTTTTAAGATCGTAAGCTAATTAGATTAAGCCTGTTCATATCACAATGGACAATCTGCTTTATTTAGTTAGAGGATTAATCATACTTTAAAATACACCCATAAAAGGGTGTAGCTAAACAGTTTGAAAAAATATATTTAAAATGTACCACTTGGTGCTTGTGTATTCCTGAGGGAATTTCAAAAGAATCAGTCAGAAGACATCAAACATTTATGAGAGAAATTGAAAATAGAAAGTGAAAATAAGACAGAAAATAGAAAATGGAGCCAAAGGAAAGTGAAAATAATAGGCACTCCCTGGGGGAAAAGAGATGCTGTCCAAGAGAGCTTTTTGCACACAAATACTTTTTTGCATCTTCTTTATGAGATCTGAATTTCTTAATTTATCTGAATCTCTAATTCTGATTCATTTCTCTACCATTTTTAGGCAGTTTTCTTTCTCAAGATTGGATGTAGTTTTCCAGGATAGTGCAAAACATGTCTGTATCCACTCAGTCATAATAAGTTTTTTTTCTGATATGGATTGAAGTTAAACTTCAACACACTTGTGCCAGTGTTTAGTTGAAACCAGTTTTCTCCATAACTCATTTAATTAGTGCCCTCTTCTTTCACTTCTGAAAGGAGAACTCTTCCTTTCTTTGGTTTTCCAACCTGGCTAACAAATGCCTAACAAAAATCAATAGCTCTGATAGACACATTTTGCATATAAACTTAGTCACAACTGAGGATATTAAGAATACAAAGAATATTGAAACTAAGAACACCTAAATATATACCTTTTATTCCATTGTATCCAACTCCTATATTCCAAGAGATTTGATAGGAATTCTAATTCTTATTTGTAATTTAAAAATATTAATTTGTAACTTCTATATTAAGTTGAATTTACTTTTTAGTCTTCCAAAATACATCTTTTGTTTATTCTGTTCTTTTTTCGTCACTTTCATTTAAACACTATTTAAGTGTTTTATTTAAACTTAGTTAACAATGTAGTTTGGTTATAAGTGAAAGAAATTGTCTAAAATCATATTGAAAAGGGTAGGGACTTCAAATTTGGCATGTGAGCAGTCAACAAAGCCTTCACTATTCAATTGATTCTATAATTTTTGGCACTCACTTTATATTAAGAGGAGGATATAAAGTAGGAGAATAAATGTCAAAGTTCCCAATATCTACTTCCAAGAACAAAAGGATAAGCCTTCTGTCATTTCTTTCTGTTACTCTCATTTGAAAAATCAAACTTTTCCCAGATTCCTCAGGTAATTTTTTCTCCAATTTTAATCCTCATAGTTTGGTCACACATCCCTTTTTTGTATAATTATTGGAAAGAACAAAAACAAAAGAATCATCTTTATTGGCTCAGAAAAATTGTGAAATGTGATGAATATGCTGGTGAGTGGGTTTAAAGTGCTGACTGCAAGGACTTTGTAGTAATGAATAAAAAACAGGTTTTAAGTATAAAATATTTATAAATTGATTTTACTTATATATTCTCTATTTTGAAGGTATCTTAAAAAATGATTCAGTGTATTTCTTTGACTCTGATTTATGATAAGGAAAGCTCAAAGAGCTCTCTGAGAATATTTGTGTCCTGTTTTATTAGTGTTTTCCTCATTAATTTTCTTCCAATTTAAATTAATTTGAAAGCAATCTAGTCATAAATTGTTAGAAAGAAAAGTAATAGATGAAACTAACTTTTAAAATATATTTCAGATATCAAAATTATCTGGAGAGTACATTTATAGAAGGGAAGTGATTTATTTTTTAATGTAGACCACAAGCAAGCTAATTAAATTCAGAATGATAAACCTCAAATATAGAAGCATTTTGATAGAATTGGGCAAGCTTTCTGTATCTCTTTTGATAATACGTTTTTGTCTTGACTAGGGTCCATTCATTTAAAACCATTGAAAAGTCACTGATACTATTTGAGCCTACATTTGATAAATTCTGTCCCTATTTCTAGAAAAGATATTCATATCTTCACTACATAGTGTTATTCCTGTTGCATTCAAGTAATGCTATATTACTTTTCATTTGTGGGTGGGGTACAAAATAAAAAAGCATTGTTAAAAATATAAAAAAAAATGTTGTCTAAAAGCCAACTAATTCTCCACTCTTTAAGAGATATTCAGTTTAACTGTGTACTGTTTCTGAGATGCCATGCAAATTTATTTATGACTATTATGTTTATTAGGCTAAATTTGAATAACATACGATTTAATAGGTAGCCATGCTTATCTAAAATTTACTGAATTATATGCTTTTTGGGTCTTACAAAGGAGTAAGAGTTAGAAATAGAAAGCATTTGAGTTCATGCATATACTTTCCCTGTGAAATCAGCACCAAATTGAAAGTGAGAATATAAATACTGTGTTTTTGGTTTTGATTTTAGCTTTTGGGCTGTCTGGTGGCGTTCACGGGTATTACTCCTGACTCTGCTCTCAGAAATTACTCTAGGCAGGCTTGGGGGACCATATGAAATGCTAGGGATCGAACCTGTGTTGCCCACGTGTAAGGCAAAAGTTCTACACCCTATGTTATCGCTCCGGCCCCCAAGTCTTCAAAAATAGCACATAGAATTGTTTTTCTATTAGATTTTCACATATTGAGAATATAAATATCTTGGAAATTTCTGTTTGTGGAACTTTTATCAAATAGTCATTTAAAAGACAGTATCTCTTCTTCCACCTCTTCTTCCTACAAGACTCCGGGGCTATCCCTGGGCACCCTCCCAGGGAGGCAGCGAGGTAGGTGCCAGGGAGGAGCTTAAAGAGGACCCCAGGCTTCCTCCACCCCGACCCTGCACAAGAGAGGTGAGGGTGGGAGCAGGTTGGTGAACTTCCAGCTTCCAGCCCTTTAAGGAACTTTATCCTCTTCTGGGAGCGGAAGCCCTTGCTAGCATGGGGAATGTAGCAAGGCTGCATGCCAAAGGCCTTTTTACCAAACTTATGGGGGGCTCATCGGCTCAGGATACCCCAATAGTCTTCCCCCTACTTCCTCCTGAACTCTGGGACTATCTCTGGGCACCTGCCCAGGGGGCCAGCAAGATGGATGTAGGGGAGGAGTTTAAAAGGGACCCCAGGATTTCCCCAACTCACACCCTGCAAAGACGGGTGGGTGAGGGGAAGTCACGGCAACTTTCCTTCCCATCAGTGTCCATTCTCAAATTGTACGGGGGGTTCTGGCTAATAATATAGATAGTTTAACAGGATATCATAGGGTTTAATCTATGTTTGCAATATACAGAGTGTCTATGTTGTATACTTTCCTTCCCCCCTGGCTCACCACCTTACAAGCTCATTTCTAGTCCTTTACTTCCTCACCACCTATTCATTTGACCCTTTTTAATTCAGTTTTTGGCTCTTTATGAAGCAGATAATTATCCCCACTCAAACCAGCTGCCAACCAGCTCACAAAGTGAAAAAATAGCCTGAGAAGAAACTTGTACTCTGTTCCTATTTATAAACTCTCAGCAGCCTCCTATCCTCTACTCTCCTTCACCGTGTACCTGTGCTTGTTACCATACTTGATTTCTGAGAATTCTCCACTCAAAGACATTTTCTGATATGGGACTGCAGGGAGGCATTTTGCATACTCCAAAAGGTCATATCACAGACCAAAGTGATGTCCCAGATTCAATACCCTTGCCTTAACTATTTCTAAAGACATAAAAGGGACATGTATATCTCCTTTGTATGTCTTAGATGTACTCTCTTACAGCTATAACTCTTTTTGAATTCCCTTATATATAGTGACAATTTTGCCCACTGTTTTTTTCTTTGTGATCTTGCAATAAGAAATTCTGGTAGAACAGTCTCTCTGTTAGAACCATGTCTCATGTTAGAACCAAATTATGGGGATTGTTGGACTTGTTCCCTCAGCCCCCAGATGTACCAATAATATCTAGTGGCATTGTTCCTCTTTTGCATAGGCACATTAAAATGGAAAAATTTTACTCATGCAAACACATCCTTATCTAATAGAGATAAGAATACAAATTTTGTAATGCATTTAGGCCTTATACCCTGTACATTGGCATAATGACTTGGCTCAGATCTCAGAAGAATGGGCATTGCCCATATACCCTGAATCATGGATACCATTTATGGAAACAACCACAATTATCTATGTCACCAGGAAGCAAACCTCTACCAGGGAAGACGCTACAGCTGCCTAGCATTGATTTACTCCAAAGAGTGTACTCTTATCACCCAGATGACTTAGCAACAGCAACAACCTGCTTGCAGGACAGGGATCTCTGCATCTAATGGTGAGATGCTACTAGATAATGCTCCACATCATGCTGACTTTGATGAAGGAGATGCACAGAAACCAGAATCTTTAACTACAGCAACCTAACACCAACAACAGCTAATGTGCAAAATAATTTCACCGGGACCACAGAGAATGAGTCAGGGGTTGAACATCCTAGTATGCCTGGAGCCCAGAGTCAGTCTTATGCCAGAAAACTTCAGGGGTAAGGTCTCCTTGTATGTAGGACAAGGCTTTTTTTCCCCCCATTTTTCCCATATTTTGCTAGGCCTATGCAAACAACAATTACCACTCTCAGACTGTTACAATTATATTTTTTAACTCTTATCCTTTATAAAAAAAGAAGAGCTTACTAAACTTTAAAAAGAAAGTAGCTGTGGTAAAATGCCTATCTTGAATACAGGCAGGGGATGGGAAGAAGGCAGAGGGACATTGTTGGTTGGCATGTTGCACTGGTGAATGGGGATGTTCTGTTAATGACTGAAACACAACTACAATCGTTTGTAATCATATGCTTAAATAAAGAGTTTATATAAAAAATAAAAAGTAAAGAAAAATCTCTCCTTCCTACACTAATAAAACAAAATACAAATATTCTCAGAGAACTCTGAAAGAAGTATTTGTGTATATAATTTCTCTTTCCTAATTTGCTTTAATATACATGAAAAACCAGTTAGCATTTTTATATTTATTTTCTTCACACATGTTATATTTTATTTATAGTTCCATGTTTAATATAATTGTTAATGATAGTTTTGCATATACATAATTCTAGCATCACATTCTCCACCAGATAGTTCACCTCATGGCACCATAATTTGAATATAACTTATTTATTAGACTTGGATTAAAGTGATGTTCTGACATTTTAAATGGATAATATTTACTCAAAAAAATAGGCTTGCTCATTTTATTATATTTTTGAAGATAAAATATCTACTTTATATTGTAATATTAAATTGTGACAAAATAACTCTCAAGTGACTTTCAAGTCATATAAAAATGAGCACCGATTATTTGAAGAGACATTCTCTTAAAATAAAATCCCTTTTTACAGAAAAATGCAGAACCTTAGTAATAACATCACTAAGAATATTAAAAATGTTTATTATTATTGAAAGCACAAATCAGTTGATAATTTAAATGAACTTGGGAACTGTTCCAAATTCTTTTTTTTTTTTTTTTTTTTTTTTTTTTGGCTTTTGGGCCACACCCGGTAACGCTCAGGGGTTATTCCTGGCTATGCGCTCAGAAGTTGCTCCTGGCTTGGGGGACCATATGGGACACCGGGGGATCGAACCGCGGTCCCTCCAAGGCTAGTGCAGGCAAGGCAGGCACCTTACCTTTAGCGCCACCGCCTGGCCCCTGAACTGTTCCAAATTATAAAGCCATAGCTAGCAAAATTTATGGATTGAATTCCCCACTTACTATCTTGTACAGTTTTCTCCTAATCACTCCCAGCTTCTCAGAGACTGAGATTTTTTCATTTAGATTGTTGTTTATATTTTCAGCCAGGATTATTGCAGAAGTAAAACAAGGATTTTAAAGTTTGATTTAAAATTTTCACTCTGGATTTTCTTTCTTAATTATAATTAACAAGATATGAAAATGAAAAATTTTATTCTTTTATTGGTCAAGTTCACAACTCAAAGTGTCTCCTCATGTTGTAATAAGACTGCCTACATAAAATGTAGAGAACATTAGAAACTTCTGATTTGGTTTTTTATTCACACAAGATTTGATGTATATAGTCATATATATTATTATATACATATACATATACATATATAATTTTATATATATATATATATTATATATATATCAGTAACAACACTGGAGATCAGGTTTTCCAGAGGAATTAACTATGGACTGCCAGTACAATCCTACCCTTATTAAAAGAAAGTCATAGTATTTGAATCTTATTTTAACATCCAAGAGTTTACTGTATTTTAGTAGATGTACTCATATTATGCTTATTGAGTTGTACTCGAGTGTAAAAATAGAAAGCTTTAGAGCATTCTTTCAAGCTGTTTTAAAAATGAAGGATGATACTGAAGATGGACAGCGCTATCAGAATCCATAGGAATAAACTTTGCCTAACTATCTTCTATGGGAAACATAACTAGCAAAACAAATCAAAACTGTCTCAAATCTTGTGAAAGTGTGCGAGATGATCCTGACAGGGAGTAGCTGAAAGAATGATATGCAGTCTATGTCTCAAAGCTAAGTAGAACATATAAATGATTATTTGAAAGAGGCCCTATAAATAATTCCATATGATATTTAGGAGTGAAATTCCTAATATTGCAGATTCAGGAGAACCAATATGTTATCTAGGAGAAAGTGTCAGTTTTAAATTTCTGATAGTGCCATAGAACACTAATGTCAGCTAAAGATATCAATTAATTATTTACTAATCATTCACCTGTTTACTTTTGCAGAAGTAATCAAATGGTGTGAAAGGGTCAATGGAGATAGAAATATAAAGTCAATTTCTCTTTTCTCCATGTCAGATACCACTGACACAGGTATGTGCTAAAAATAAGTAGAAAAAGGATATATAATGAGCAGTGCGAGAAAATTATTTCTACAGAATGAATATGTTTAGTTGGAAAAATCAAATTATATATGATTTATAACTTTAAAATAGTATCAACATTATACTTCACTTACTTGAATCCAAATAATCTATAGAAGATTAATAATCTCTGAGTTAAAATCTGCAAAATTAGTGTTGGACAGTCAAAATAAAAATCAGGTCCCATATCAAAGTTTATATCTATTTATATATACATATGCAAAACATGTGTAAACACATAAGAGCTCATGTAGCCATTTGTCTATAGCCACTCAGCTGTCTACTTGACCTGAGATTTATTTGATGATGCAATATAGCATGCTAGCCTCTTCCTTTTAAAAGTGAAGAAGAGGAAAACCAGAGAAAAGAGCATAAATTACATAGTTTAGACAAAAATACAGTTATAGACAGTTCTCCTAATATCCTTCCCCTTTGTCCATGTACCTTCTCTGACCCACTTCCAGACATCTTGAATTTATTTTTTGTGGAAAAGCGTTGGGCCACACTCAACTCTGAGGCCTGGCTCTGATGTCAGAAATCACTTTGACTCTTGCAGGGATCTGGTACCTGATTCAGTGATAGGGATTGAACCAAGGTTAGCTGCTAAACAAACACCTTACTTGTTGTAAGTCTAGTTCTAATTCAACTTTGTTATGAGCAAGTAAGATAAGATCTGACACTTCTCAGCCTTTGCACACAGAAACTTCCTGCCTTTCAAATATCTGTTTGGACAATTATCCCTTCCAGGAAAAAGATGACATACACCTAGATACTGTTTTATATTTTATACCTTACTTATAATACAAGAGAGAAAAAATCATACCTGCACCCTTTTCCATAGATTAAACTCCATCCTGTCTTTCTGTTTGTTTTTCCATGGAATTTAGCTAAATTTAGAATCTTGGTTATTTTTTGTTTTGTTTTGCTTTGTTTTTGTTTGGGGGCCACATCTGATGACGCTCAGGGGTTACTCCTGGCTCTGTGCTCTGAAATGGCTCCGGGATTAGGAGACCAGATGGGACTATGGGACACCGGGGGATGGAAGCGCGGTCCATCTTAGGGTAGTCGAATGCAAGGCAAACAACCTATTGCTGGTTCTGGTTCCCTAAATTTAGAATTTTGTATAGATGTAAATACATTTATTATTTGTCTATTCCCTATACCCTGTACTATACTAAGTGGTACATGTGGTCATGATATTTTTATTTTGTATATGAAACATCTAAAACATTGTGTGGGTCATGATTTTCACGTATCATGTATTAGTAAATATAGTACCGGGTACTCACTTTTATTATTTAATGCGGAATACTAACAGAAACGGATTGCTGAATACTAACATACCAGAAATAGCACATACAACTTTGAATTTTTGACACATGTTTTGGTTTTGTTCCTCTTTATTAGCTCAAGTTTCATAATCATCTTAGAAGGAAACTTTTTTTTTTTCTATAGAAGGGCACCTTTTTAAGTATAAATTTTTTTATCTCACAGTACATATCTGTGCTTCTGGAATACAGTTCCTTTTTATTTTTAGCTCAACTCCTGCACTTATTCTTAAAATCTCTGGCAAAATCAGGTGACATGAATGTGGTATTCATTTTCATAAAATTTATGTTATCAACATATTTTAAGGATTATTTATTATGATTCATATTTTGCCATACTTGTACATTTAATGAAAACACTGTTTTTCATGAGAGTGAATTTTGATATGTGAGTCAATTCTAGTATTTATAAAGTTCTTACCAAAAATTTGCATGCAGATTTATAATTTTACTTAATAAATGTAATATAAGAATCAATATTCCATGTAATATATGGTAGCTGATTTTGCATAAAATTCAAAACTAAATATGTGCATTTCAGATTGCTATGAAATAAATCTAGCATCTTGAATTCATAATCTTAGAGTCTATAATGAAAGATTTGCAGAGAAAATTATTTAATATTATTCCCATATGGGTCCATTTAGTAAAGATTAATTGTAAAAGTCTGTAGAAATGCTAACAAATCACATTTCTCAATAGCTAAGTCCTAGATTTCTATTTGTCTAGCCCTAAGATAAGTTCAAATAGGTAATATAGTGTCACAATCTTTTAGAACGATACATTCATGAAATAGTGCTCTAAAACAGTTCACATCTCTTAAAGAAAATAATTTGCGCATCATTTCTGCTTAAATTTTATGAGCAATTATGCATCTGTGTTTCCTATATTAGTGATAGAAAATCTATTTTAACCCACATTCATGTCCATGAAATTGTAACTGTTGTTGCAAAAAAAGATGAACTAAATATTAGAAATAGTTTAAACAAAATAAAGATTGAAGGAAATTCACCAAATGGGTATTTTTACTTCAAATGATAAATATTTTACGGGGAAATAGAAAATCTCAGGAGTGTACCTGCAACATAATATAATTAGCAATAACAAAAAATGTCCAAATATGGGAATATTCAGAACATACTTTAGTAAATTAGCATTTCTCTACTACTTTCTCATAAGAAATCTAATTCTAATACAGGAACTTCAGGTGGTGACGCAGTAAAAAAGTTAAAATGTAGGGACAAGCGAGATGTGCTATTTTTTGAAAAATATTTGCAACTTTAATACAATAAAAAAACTCAATTGAATAAGAGTAGCTATCAATTTTCATTTATCTAAGTTTATATAACATATAATGGAAATGACTAATCACAAAATGCTATTAATACAATTTATTCTTATTTTTCAACATATAAACATTCCACTATGCTTCTGTAGTTTACTCTCCTACAGCCTTAATTGCATTTTTATAAAATATATCAATACAAATACATTACATATAATGCATATATTTCTGGGCATGCCATACATGCTTGTATCCTTGCTCTGTGCTCTGTGCTCTGTGAAGCTCAGAGGACCAACCATATGGGGTTCCAGGTATTGAACTCTCATTGGCCACCGCAAGGCAAGAGACCTACCTGCTGTACTCTTTCTTTAGCCCCCAAACAATTAATATGTAATATGTATGATATATATGATATGATATATACTATTAATTATTAATAAAATATATAATTAATATAAATATTGGTTTTGGGGCCACACTGGTGACACTCAGTTATTACTCCTGGTTATGCATTTAGAAATTGCTCCTGGCTTGGGGGACCATATGAAACGCTGGGGATCGGACCCAAACCTGTCTTGGGTCAGCCATGTGCAAGGCAAACACCCTACCACTGTGTAATTTTCCTGCCCAATTAATATGTTTTCAATGTCCACATAGCTCTTTCACCAACATCATCTATATTGGCCTGAAAGAGAAAGTAGAAAGAATAATTAAAATCTAAAATAATAATAATAAAACGTTAAATAATAAATAATAAAAGTTGAAAGGTAAAAAAATGGATGTCTTTATACACACAAAAAAGTCTAAAACCATCATGATAGCCTCCAACTCATGCAGTCTAAAGTGGATTGAAGAAAAATGATATCAAATAATCTTACTTATATGTTAAAAAATAAGAAAAAACACCAAAGAATTAGACAGTCCTTGGAAAAAATAAGTTCTGATACAGTGCCTACAGGACCTTTATCTTTGGTAACAAGGAGGGATTAAGGGAAAGAGGGTGTATTGGGACAGTAGTGATGGTTTACTATAGTGTTGGTGGTAATAAATAAAGCAACAAAATAAATATGGTTGCAGTCCACCTTATCAAATAATAACAAAAAATCAGACAGTTGTGTATAAAGTAATGTTTTAGTTGATGTGATATTGATTACATGTGTATGTATTTACAAGTTTTATAGGACCAACAAAAGTGTACCAAATCCACCCCTAAAATGCTTATGTCCCTCCACCACTTATCAGCATCTATCTTCCCTACTACATTGGTAAACTCAGTTCTGTCAACAAAGCCAGAGAATTTCGTTTCCATTGGGCATTCTCTATTCTCTTTATATATATATATATATATATATATATATATATACATATATATATACTACAGATGAGTGACATCTACAGGCATTTTCCATTCCTCTTTAGCTATGCTTCACTTAATATTGTAGCTACATTCCATTTTATAATGTAGCAAAGGCAATGTTCTCTTCTATGCATGGTGAGTAGTATTTCTTCGTGTACACACACACACATAAACACACACTCACACACACACACACACATATATATATATATATACATATAATATATTTACCCACTTAACTAGTATTGATTCTTGTGTTGTTTTCAAATATTACTATATATAAAAAATTTTTTTGTTTTTTTGTTTTTTTGCTTTTTTGGGGGGCCACACCCTTTTGATGCTCAGGGGTTACTTCTGGCTAAGCTCTCAGAAATCGCCCCTGGCTTGGGGGGACCATATAGGACACCGGGGGATCGAACTGTGTTCCTTCCTTGGTTAGCACTTGCAAGGCAGACACCTTTTCTCTAGTGCCACCTCACTGGCCCCATATAGCAAAAAATTTTAAGGACTATAGTAGGGAACATTTATGTTCATATAACTTTTATTTTGTGTATTATAAATGGGACTGATATATCATACATTAATTGTTTTTAAATGTTTTTATATAAACTAAAATAATTTAAATCTCCATTACTGTGAATATTATCAAAATTGTTTACCACACTGGTTTCTAGCCTATTTGATACACACTATTCTATGGTTGTGAAATCATTATCATTGTCATTTTTATTTTCATTTTCATAATGAATGGTGGTGAACATTATTTTCATGTTCCTGTTTGACATCTATATCAAATTGTACAGATTCTTTGGCCAATTTTGTGATTTTCTTTTGTAGATTCTGTGAGATCTGTACATATCTTAGGAATTACTTCTTTCTGGGAATCATTCTATTAAGTCACCTAAGAAGTGAATACCATAGGTTGTAGTATTTTCTTAGGTATGACTAGTTGTTTAGAATATATCATTGAAATTCTTATAATGATTAAATTGAGTAAGTATAATGTTTTTGGTAAAATTGGTTATCATTATAATTTTTCTATCAATATATCGATAATATTTTTATTTTCTTGTGGATAGCTTTTTATTTTAATGATCATTAATTAATTTAAATGTAGAACATTTTCAATTTCTTTGTTAAATTGATTACCAGGTGGTTTTTCTCAATGAAATTAAAAATAGAATATTTGGGGGCCTGAGAGATAGCACAGCAGTGTTTGCCTTGCAAGCAGCCGATCCAGGACCAAAGGTGGTTGGTTCGAATCCTGGTGTCCCATATGGTCCCCTGTGCCTGACAGGAGCTATTTCTGAGCAGATAGCCAGGAGTTACCCCTGAGCACAACCGGGTGTGGCCCAAAAACCAAAGGAAAAAAAAAGAATATTCATAATAATTTTTCTCCAGTTTTACAACTGAGTGACATAAACTGTTCATAAACCAAAGATCACTTTATCTGTTTTGTTTTAATCTCCCCTTTTATTTCTGATCCTATTTATTTGAATTTTTTCTCTGGGTTTATTTTTCTTTGCTTAGCTGAAGGTTTGTGAGTATTTAACTTATAGTTGTGCTATCCTTGATTTATTTATTGTATTTTACTTGTAATGATTATTATTATGTTTGTTATTTTTGGTCACAGTCTATTGTGCTCAAGACTAAGTCCTGACTTTGTATTCAGGAACCACCACTAGTGGTTAGTCCTAGCCATAGGAGATTCAAGAGATTCAAATCACTTTGGCCTCCTGCAAGGCAAGTGCACTGCTTCTTGAATTTTTATTAAATTTTTATTTTTACTTTAACTTTTAATAGTTTATTTCTTCTACTAACTAAATTTAATTTAATTTTTTTCTCATTTCTTAAAATTTATGATTAGACTTTAGAGTTGAATTTTAGATCTGAATTTTTTTTCTTCTGTTTTTTTTTTTTTTTGGTCACACCCAATGACTTAGCTCAGGGGTTACTCCTGGCTATGCACTCAGAAACTGTTCCTGGCTTGGGGAACCATATGGGACTCCAGAGATCGAACTAAGGTCCTTTCTGGGTCAGCCACTTGCAAGACAAATGCCCTACCGCTGTGCTATTGCGCCGGACCCTGATTTTTGTTTCTTGACAAAACTTGCATTATAAATTTCCGTTAGATACTGTTTTTGTTATGTAATGTATTATATGTATCTGTTTCTTAATTTTCTGAGATTCCTATACTAAGAGAAACTCTATGCCATATTCTGAGAGCAAATCTGTGCCCTTATTATAAGGCCTTATAGAAGTTTCTCTGATAAATCTGTTTTTGTTTGTTTGTTTTTTTAAAGGATGTAGCTATTAGACATCCTAGAACTCCTAGTTTAAAATAAATAGTGGTTGTATGATCAGGACTAATATGACTCTATCTTAGATGTCATTTATGGAGATCAAGTAGATATAAGTGACTGGTCTTCCTATCTTCTCTACCAGCATGATGAGAGAGATGTAGAGATTAAGACATTTACTTTATTTGTAGCTGATTCTGGTTCAATTCCATGCAACTTAATAAGGTAACCTTATCACTACCAGGAGTGATTCGTGAGCACAATTTTACTGTTTTTCTTCTGAAAAGTCTTTCTTGTTCTTTTTGTTCTTTTATTTTTTCTTTATATTGGTTTTAGGAACACAGCCGGCTATACGCAGGAGTTACTTCTGGCTATATGCTCAGAAATTGCTCCTGGCTTGGGACACTGGAGAATCAAACCGAACTCTGTCCTAGGTTAACACTTAGCAAGGCAAACACCCTACTGCTTGCGCCACTGCGCTGGCTCCTGAAAAGTCCTTCTTGATCCTTATGCATAAAGCGTATTGTTTTGAAGTCCTTCCCAGGCAAATTGAAAATATCTGATGTACTTGGAGGTCTTCATGGATTTGATACCTAAATGCCGACATGTTTAAGTTCATTTGCTTTTTATTGTTTTGGTACCCTGTTGTTGAAGGGAAAAACTCAACAATGAGTTGGTTCTACTGGCTCTCTTAAAAAAAAATTTCCTGCTGTCCTGAATAGATTTAGGCACTGAATCTTGGCTAAATGCACAGTTTATGCAGATCTGGGGCAAACTTAGCTTATTCTGCTGTTTTGAGTGTCAGTGGAATTGGGGTAGGGTTCCATATTTTATATATGCAAGCTAAGCTGCGGGCATTCACCTTCAGGACTCTTGCAGCTGTTCTAACAGGTTATTGGCAGATAGGCTCAGAATGTGCTTTAAAAATATAAATAGTATTCATTATTTTTTCATACAGAGAAACCAATATTTTTATTTTTACATCAATTAATTTTTCAGTATTATACTGTACCATTTAGATTTTATTTGTGTTAGTCACTATGCTTTTATATTCTAATGGATAAAATTTTTCTACCTCCTATATTTTTCCCTTATGAAAGTATCTTTACCTAAAAGGCTATTATTTTCACTCTTTACTTTGCTAATCATATTTATATTTCGTGTATTTGCTCAAATGTCACTCTTCTGAATAGACTCTTTTGAGTCCTGATCTAAATTAGATTTCTCCTTTTTATGATTGCTCCTTCTTAAACTAGCTTCTATTACAAATTAAGTTATAGGTCAATTTTCCTTGCTTTTAAAGTAGTCTTATACTATTGGAAATCAGACAAAAAGCATACTTTATTCATACTGATATGTAATTTTAGTAACAATTTAATACAAACATATATGTAAATGTATTATGTATGAATAAATATTTTAGTAGTTACCATATGTCTCTTAGATTCAACTGTAAAATTTGTGTAGAATATTTATCTTGACAGTTTAGTTATGAATAGAGAAAATGAGTATTATTTAACAGGTGTTTCTAGCAATTTGAAATAACAAAGGGTTTGATAGTTTGAAGCAATTTGTTTTCTATTTATTATTCTATTAACTCCAAAGTTTTTATTTACTATCTGTATAACTCTTTAGACAATTTTATCCTATTCACATATCTATAAAACTAATTTAATAATAGTGATAAAATAATTTTTCTATAAGATTGTGGTTGTAATGATTTGAAATCTATAAAAATATCAGGCATGTAGCTAGAGATCTAATTTATTTTCCCAAAGAATTGAATTTGTTTACTCAAGCATAAATAGGTCTTCTAAGCTGTTGATAAACTAGGCTCAGATACATTGCTTAATAAATATATCTATAAATTAATAGACACACCATATTTTACATTTACACACTTAAATGCATTTTCTTTTAAAAATCACTAATTCTTAGATGAATACATAAAAGGTATTCATTAGGACAAATATATTATCATTGTAAAATATAAAAAGTTCATAAATTCAAGGAGGTCATATTCTCTATTAACCAGTATTAAATAACAATATTTCTACAAAAATATTATTTTACTCAATTACTTTATATATAAACGCTATTTTTCTGTCCTTTTAAAATCAAGTAATAAAAAAGATTCAATGCTAATTTATTTAGATACCCAAAGCATAAGGGTCAAGAACTTTTATACAAAATATTCTACAAATTCTATATGGCTTCTACAAATATCCAGAATTTCATTTTTCTTGAATGTAATTTTATTCCTCAACAAAATATTTTAGGAGGGTGATTCAAATACAGATGTGAATAGTACATTGAGAAACACAAAGGTAGCATTTATACACACAATAATTTTATTATATAGAGACAATAATTATATTATTTCTTCTCAATAAAGATGTTTTTACCTTCAGATTGGTGAAAATAATTTTATGAGATTTTCTTAGTTTCTTACTCAGATCCATTTCACAAAGACC
Organism: Suncus etruscus; assembly: GCF_024139225.1. NCBI lineage: Eukaryota > Metazoa > Chordata > Mammalia > Eulipotyphla > Soricidae > Suncus > Suncus etruscus. The sequence continues at coordinate 89,155,597 of NC_064858.1, forward strand.
ATGAGGAAAAGAACCAGTATTGAAAAGAAGGCAAAGAATTTATTTTAAATACTAGCGTGCTGGAGCCTCAACTCTCGTTGAAGTCATCCTGGCCTTTCTTACATTCTTGCTTTTATACAATTTTAGAATAGATTAGCTACGCATTACATCATTGCTTAGGGGTAAACTGGTTAGTGAAGAAAGAACTCGGGTGCCATTTAGATAAATTTCATAGATTTTTCTGGCTAGATAAATTTAAGGCCCACATTCCATTTGGATGTCCTAAGGTCCTGGGATATAATTAGTCCCCAGGTGAAATTAGATTCCTTAATTTACTGCTTGCTCACTGAAACTATCTAGTATTTCTTAGAATACACCCTTTATGCCCCATGTATAAAGCAAAGCAAGGTTACGAAAGTGAAACAACTGTTATTTCCAAACTTACATTCTAATATTTCCTTCGAACAATTTGTTTTTAACTAAGATGATGCAAAGACACACTGTTTTGTACTTGATATTTTGAAATAAATAATTTAACTTTGAAACTAAAACACACTTTATGTAGCCTGGAAGAATTGAAAATTCAGAGCTATCAGAAGCCATAGCTTGCAGCCCATATGGTACCTAGTGCAATGCATGGGTAGTTCCTGAGAGCACTGCCAAGTGTGACTCTGTGACTCCCAGAACAACAACAACAACAACAACAACGGTGAAACCTCAATACAGCGGGTAGGGTGCCTGCCTTTCATGGGCTGATCTAGGTTCAACAACACTTCTCTCAGCACCATAGAAGGCCCCACAACCTCACTAAAAGAAATACCTGAGCTCAGAGTCAAGAGTAAGCTTTAAACACAGTCAAGTGTGCCTCCTCCCCCTAAAATATCATAGTTCCTAAACCCACAAGTGCCTATTCTACACTATAATAGTGAACAGTAGAATTCTGCATGCTCTTCAAGATTGAATATAATACTTCCCTTCTATAAACTCCCCACTCCCGTCAAAAATATCCCTGAACACCTTTGGCAATTTTAGGGAAGGGGTTGGATATAATTTCCTAAGTAGCAAAAACTTCCTTGCATCTTTCAGAAACCATATTAAATTACTTATAAATCCTCAAGTCTAAAAACACATATTTTCTTTCTTATCAGTTTTATTGGTGTGAATTTTGTGCCAATCTTGTCCATTTATCTCTTTAAAAAGTGCAATAGTCTCTTGCATGACTGCTAGCTTTTCTTTTCTTTTTTTTATTTTGAGGTCACAACCCGTGGTTCACCCAGAGCAGTGTTTTTCACTGTGCCTCAGTTCACTAGTGTGCCATGAAATATTGTCTGGTGTAGTGTGGGAAAAATTCCAATTTCATCTGTAACATGTGGCTTCAGCTCACAAATAGACCAATCATTAGATTATTTTATAATAAGGTAATTATAAAATAATTTCTTTGTGTTTATTTGATTCTTATTCAAGAGAATTACTTCATATATAGTCATATAGTCACAGTTAATTTTTTTAACATTTTCTAATGGTGGTGGTGTGCCTCGTGATTTTTTTTTTTCATGAAAAAAGTGTGCCTTTGTACTAAAAGGTTGAAAAACACTGAGCTAGAGATCTCAGGGGATGATAAGGTGTGCTGAAATTAAATTCACATCAGCCACTATGCAAGGCAAGTGTTTGCTTTTTTTTGTCTAGTCTGTTTTCCATACTCTAGCCATCTTAAATTGTAATATTAAAGTCGCCACACGCCATAACTTTGATTATTCATCTCTGATTCATTCATCTTTTAATGTGCACATATAAACAAATCGGCCTCATATTTTACAAAGCTTCTAGCCTTTCCACAACAACAAATTTGCTTTGGGGAAGGTGGTTTGGGGTCAGACCAAACCAATGTTCTGAATTTTTTCTGGCTCTGCATTCAGGAAGAATTCATGATGGTGTCAGAAAACCATATGGGATGCTGGGGATCAAACCCAAATTTGCTGCATGCAAAGCAAGCAAGCACCTTACCTGCTGTACTATATCTCTGATTCCAGAATAAGAAACAGTAAAAATTAAAATTTTCAGTAATGACTTTGCATATTGTATTTTCTTGTGAAAGAACTTTGTATTTCTTCTATTTATATGGAAAAAGCCAAACCATATTTTAAAACAGGTCTAGTAATTAATTCTTGCCTTTTGAGGAGCTTATATTCTTTAAATTATGTTAATTCTTTATATTTATATACATAAATTCTTCATATAGATAAATATTTGATATACTCATATATACTTGAACTACCTATCAGTAGGAATCTGATATCAATAACAATATCAATTGCAAACATTAACATAATATCATGTGTGACATTATTACAACATAGTTGTCCAATGATTAGAATTCTAGTAAAGGGGTGCTAAAATAATTTTTTAACAACATTTGCAAATTGAAACCATAATGGCATATAAAATACTGAAAAGAGATGGAAAATGTCCACTACAGTGGCAGACTGTGTGAGGGACAGGAGAAAATGGGGATATTAGTAGTGGGAAATTTGCACTGATGATGGGATGGCTGTTGGAACATTGATGACTAAAATCAACCATGAAAATTTTTTTAACTGTGTATCTCATGGTGATTCAATTAAAAAAAATATAAAAATATAAATACTGAGAGAATCTAGGGCTTTACTAACTAGTCAAAACGATAAACAGTTCCAACCCTTAACAATTTTCTTTGTTTCTAATTAATCTAGCATATTTATCGTAAGCAATTCCAGTTTTAGATATATCCATGATAAACATAACAAGGTCAATGGAAGTATAATACGCTATCATTATAATTTGGTCATAATGGATAGGATCCTCAAATTCTTATCAATAGGAGAAAAAATTGTAACGAAGTCATAAAATGAATATTATACATTAAAGTAAAAGATAAATGAACTTATGTGCAAAAAATGTGAATCTAAAAGCACTGTACTCAGCAAAAAACCCAGAACATTAATTACTGAAGTTTCTTTGGAGGATGCATGATGTACTTTATTTTGATGCATAATACATATCTAAATTTCATCAAACAACTTTAACATGTCATGTGTTTTTTGTGTGTCAAATAAGTCACAATTAAAAAAACTTTAATTACATATTTGTATTTCTGAAATTATTAGTGTATTTATAATGAATATATTTAAATTCTTTGCTTAATTAAATTATATTTTATTAAAATTATAGATATAACTTAATAATTCTATTTGTTTTATATGAAGGTTTAACCTAATCTCATATTCCCATGAAAAATTCTTGTTCTTTTAGCAATCAGTTATATTTTAAAAATCTTCTATTCCCAATATTTTCAAGAAATGATTATCTACCATAAATCTATTATGTGGTCAAATATTTGCTATATGTAAGCCAATATCTTCTTTCTTGGAGCTTATTTTATAGTACATTGGAGACTTTAGAAAAATTAGTCATAAATAGACAAACTTGAAACAAAGATAATGTCTCTGATGACTAGTCAAATTAGGTAGTCTTAGTAAAAAAGAAAAAGAAGAGAAATGATGGAAATTAATTATTGGAATAGCCTTAAAATATAAGGAGGGTTTTCATAAAATGTAAATACCAAGAAGTCAGACTAGTGACAGATGAAAATGAATGTCCCAGATGAATGTCCAAAATGAGTGTCCTTGGAATAAGAGGAAAAGGGAGAGAGAAGCTGAAATAATAGTTGAGAATACCTGAGCTATGAAGAAAATAATAGTAGAAAAAAGTTACAGAGACTTGGAAAAAAATGTTGAGTGTGGTTAACATCTTTCTTTTTTATTCTCGCTCTCTTTCTCATTGTATCTTTGTGGAGATGATTTTTTGTGGTGCTCAGGGGATAAACCTGTTTATGTGGCCCTAATTCTGTGCTTAGGGGACTATATAATGTGAGAATCTAACTTGGGACCCCTACATACACAGCATGAGCTCAGTCCTTTGAGTTATTACTCCAGTTCATTTTACCTTTTTTTAAAATAGTCTCAATTATGTGATTGCATATAAATAAAACATCGAACTCTACACACTTATGTTTATGTCACTTAAAATCTCATAATGTTTTCTCAATAAAACACATATCATTTGAAAATATCATTAAGCTACTTAAAATTTACATGTGAAAACTTAAAGGATACTGTATTTTTAAATAAGTAAAAATTTAGAGAATTATCTAAAGATGATTTTCTAATTCACTCACTAAGAATGAAATAATAATGACAGGGTTTTATCATAACACATATAAAATATTTCCTGGGAATAATCATAATTGTAGGGACTTGCTTTCATAATTTCAACTTCAAGTACTATTAAAATAAAGCAGAAAGATGTAATTCACATAATGACTTTTTGATGAATCAAAAGAACAAAGACACTTGTCAAGATTTCTAACCAAGTACTATACTAGGAGAAGGAAACACACACACACTCACACATACACACACACACACACACACAATCTATCTGTATATGCATATGCTTCCTAATATGCATATAAAAAAACTTTCTTGTTTGTTTTTGTTCGTTTGAGCACCACCAACAACCGGTGGTGCTCAGGGGTTAGTTACTCTTGACTCTGCACTCAGAAATCACTCCTGGCAGGCTTGGGAGACCATATGGGATGCTGGGATTCGAACCAGGGTACGTCCTGGGTTAGCCGTATGCAAAGCAAACACCCTATCTTTCCAGTCCCACTCTAGTTTTCTTTTTGTTTTTCATTATTCCTGGCAAAAGCATAAAGGTCTATTAATGTAATACAGTTCCAAAGAATGCTATTCTACAAATATTAGGCTAATATTTTAACACCATATTTTAAAATTGATATATGTGAAGATGTTGTATTAAAATAGAAATAAATAGAATTTAGGAGTTCAAGAGAATATGCAGGAAACAAGCCATTTGCTTTGCATGCAACAGATCTTCCTCCCAGGTAAGCACACCATGGAGTCACTTCTGAGAATAGTATTTGGAATATTCCCTGTGCACTCTCTGGAACACTCCAGAAAATAAATATGGGATCCTGGGATTTGAACCACCATCCTTCAGCATGCAAGGCAAATGCCTTAACCTCCATGCTCTCTCTTCAGTCCCATATTCTTATTCTAAAACAGATAAAAAAAAAACTCCAGTGACATGATGCTAACTAAACCTAAGAATGATCAGAAATCCAAAGGTTTCTAAGTTCAATTAAAATAAATATGACCCAAGATATCACCATCTCTAAATTCCATATTCATGGTATACAGTGCTTCAAACATACATTTCATTCCACATGCAATAATAAATTACTTATTTTTTTTACAAATTTAATAAATGATTCATTCATGATTCTATACCTTTGCACATGTAGCATCACTTTCTTAGACCCACAACCTGACCCACCTTTTTAATCTAACAAAATAAAATTATTTCTGATATTTTATCTGAAACAAAACTCTAATTACATTACCATCTCCAAGTTATTTTATTTTTGCCTTCCTTAGACAATTTTTTTTGTTTTTTTGGGGGGTCACACCCGGCAGTGCTCAGGGGTTACTCCTGGCTGTCTGCTCAGAAATAGCTCCTGGCAGGCACAGGGGACCATATGGGACATCGGGATTCGAACAAACCACCTTAGGTTCTGGATCTGCTGCTTGCAAGGCAAGCACCGCTGTGCTATCTCTCCGGGTCCTCCTTAGACAATTTTTATCCTTTTTTCTGTTACAGTATTATTTGCTTAAACTAAAAATCAAGAACCCGCTTCTCCCAAAAACCTATGATCAGTCCTACTAAATTTCATATTTGAAACTAAGAAAGGATATTTGAGAATTTTCCTTTCTGTATTTATAAGGATGAGTCTAAACTTCTAGATATAGAAAAGATAGGATGTGAAATATAATGCAGAGTAAAAAGATAAATTCTATAAAAAATTTAATAGAACATAATAGTAAAGAGTAATAATAAAGTTATGTTGCATTTATCTAGAACTCCACATTTGCAAAATACTACCTTGTAGTTTATCTTATACATACATATTAGATGTATATGTTATAATACATAATATAATATAATACTCAGAAATCTCAGTTGAAAAAAAATGAAGCTTATGGAGAAAATTCATAGACAATGCAATTCTGTTCCCTCTTGGAATACTCATAAGAGCTAAATGACTTCTCAGGTTTCAGAAGTTAACTATGGCAGCATTAGGAGAAAAGAGAAAGTCATTCTCATGGTGATGGAGAGGACAGTACATAGATTCAGAATATTAATCAAAAGTATGAATCCTAATCATAACTATAACACTAATACACCATAGTCACTGAAAGAGTACCCTAAGTTTATCTTTTAAGTAGAATGGGTGGGGGGATAATATAATTTTGAAGCAAGCCAGAATTATAAAAAATAAATAAATTGGAGTAGCCATTTGACTTCTCCAGTTGTATTTTCTGGATGTTAGAAATTATAGCATAAAACATCTAGCTTTCAGGAGTTTTAAGATATGAGGTAACCTATGGGGAAATAAAGTCATTGAAAGAGAAAGTGAAAGGATGAGAGAGGAGAGAGAAAAATCCAAAAAATCACCTTGATGTAGAATAACCATTATAGGCAGCAATCAGCTACAATTATCATTAGACCAGAATAAGAGTTCACTGAGATTTCATTGAAATTTAGAATCTTATCACTTATGTTCTCCATGTTTGAAAACAGTACCTGGCACAAAACAGGAAGTCAATAAATATTTGGTGAATAAATTAATAAAATATCTTAAAAAACTATTTAATTACCATTATCACATTGTAAGTGCTTCTTCAGCTCAATAAAGATGATTGAATTATAAAAAAATTGTATATGTTATAATGAATAAAACATCAGTATGGAGAGTGATTATGCATTGAACTAAGATACAAAATAAAAGTGACCTGAAACAGGTAAGTAGCTTGGCATTTGTGAATATATAGAGTGAAAAATTATAAAGGATTTTACTTATACATAGGTAGTATATGAAACTTGACTTATATCATAAATTAATGCTCCTTTAAGAATCTACATAGTCAAAACTAATTTTATTGTAAATCCAATATTTTTAATATATTAATTGAAAATATTTCAGTATAATTTCCATTAATTAAATTTATTATAAATAATTAAAATAAAAACATTTTGAGACCAATTTTAAAAAAATAAAGAAAAATTAAGTGTATTTTGCCCAAAATCTATGAATGAAGTGATAATAGTATATAAATAATTTCTTATAAATTGATGGAATTATATTAATCCTATTATAATCTAATTATATACAAAATGTGTATGTGTATATACAAAAAAAGTAAGTTGTATTTACAGTCATAATATATATTTTTTACATAGCATTTTAGTTTCTGAGTTTTTAAATAATAATAGGGCTTTGAGACTATATTTTGGTGCTGGAGTGATAGTACAAAGTAATATTAGTTTATCTCACATGTGGGAAACTTGGGATTAGTCCACCAAGTCCCACCAAGAGTGATCTTTGAGTCCAGAGGCAGTCCACACTTTCAGATGTGGTCCAAAAAACAAACCAAAAATCCTTTTCATGTTGTATAGATTTTATATTTTCATTATAGCATTTTTGGAGATTTGGTTTGTTAGAAATCTTATTTGAGAATTTGAGAAATACATTAATGTGATAACTCAAAGTTCCTGGTATATATTTTTCTATGATACTCTACTGACCTTTTAAAAAGATATACTATTTTCTTTCTAATGTCTCATCTGATCTTAAAAATAACATGAATGAAAGACAAAAAGCCTTGCACTCTGAGTCTCAAGGTGACATTTAAGACTGACATCTAGCTAGCAAAAGAAGATCTCAAAATTTATTCTTGTCTCATGGGGATAAGCAAATCATTAATATAAGAAGGCATCTGGCCATTAAGTGTTTTAAACGTCAACAATAAAACTTTAAAATCAATTCAAACCCTGACAGGAAGTCAATATGAAAACTGGAGGACAAAAGTGATGTACTTTAAACAGGTAAGTAGCCTCACACTGTGAAAGAACTGAACCTTGGAGATTGATTTATCAAGAAATCGAAACATGAAGATGTTGAACCAGTCCAGTCTCAGTACTTATCACATTGAAGTAGTTTCAGTACAAGTCACACTACTTTACTCTACTTCAGTGATATATTGTACAAGATAACTTGTTTTTATACTAAACCCAGCAACTAGACTAAAGTTAACAGCAATACTAATGTTTGTATTATACTTTAGAGTTTATAATAACCTTTATAACATTTAATTATATATGATCTAGGAGCAAGTAGGTTCACAAGAGGAATATTCAAGACTGTAATTCAAGATTATTAATGCAATAAAAATTGTTGAATACAAATATTAGGAAATTAGTTTTAAATCTTGCTCCTAATGTCAAATCAAAGACAATAGTTCTAATTATTTTGAAGGATTCTATTTGATATCACAATAAATCTAATAATATCATTTAAAAAACAAACACTGACTCACTCATTATTATGGATCCAATTCTTGGATTGATTTAAAATACCTCTACTATCCACTATATTAAGGTGAGACATAAGAAACAAAAAGTGACTAAGTTTCTAGCTTTGTAGGTAACAGAGATAACAAAGCATTAAGGTGCTTACCTTTTATGCAGTCAACCAGGGTTCAATTCCTTGCACCCCATATAGTTCCCTAAGCTTAGCTAGGAGAGATCCCTGAGCACAGAGCCCACAGTAAGTCCTAAATAAGATCTGGTGCTCCCCCAAAACATATCTATTCCTATAACGGTTTTAACGAGGTTTCTGATGTCACAAACTGCTTCACATTGTACGTATAGATATATGTATATTTACATGTATATATAACATGTATTACATGTATTATAGGTGTGTATTATATATAACATGTATTAAAGTGGTATATGCACGTATATATACAAATATATACCGTTTTAATACATGTTATATAGATGTGTTTGTACCTTTAATTAGTAACATTTTATGCTGCAAGTAGATAAAATACAAAAGAGGTAAATATATTCTCCAAATAATACTATACTTTATTCATGAAAACTATTTTGATGCAGTTACTCATATAGAACTACTTCCGGTGTCTGATTGACAGTCATTTTTGTGGGCTTTTCATTTTCTTAAAAGAACTCTACGAAGTGTGTGCTTACATTGATTATACAAGAAGGATAAATAAGATGCATAAACCCCTTCAAGTGTGCTTTTTTAAACTTTTGTTATTTTTACATATTACAGGAGGAAAAAGAAAATGTAAGCAATAATAGAGATAATAAAGAAGAGATTACAACCCTTTGAATTCTTCTCAGTAACTAAGAGTTTATTATCTGATTAAAAATCACCAAGATAAACTTATTTGTTTTTATAAAGTATTCCAGGAAAAGTCTATCATTGGAGTATTTTTTAAAATTAAACACCCAAGCAAGCAAAGCTATTTTATAAAATTAGTTAAAAAACAGTTGCAGAACAATAACAACAAAACAACACACAAAAACACACAAAAAACAACAACAACAACAATAATGACAACAATGTTTCTAAGCCACCTAGATACATTTTTTCTGTTGTATCCAAGGGAGTTTAAACTTTTACAATTGCATTGAAAATAGTTATGCAACATATATGTCTTCCTGAGTAAAATTTAAAATACATCCCATAACAGAGAGAGCCAGAAGAGACGTAAATAAGAGGGAAGCCAACACCAAACTTGTAGATGATGCTTTTATAGTGGAAGGTAATTGTGCAAGTCACCATGTTGAGCAGTAGCAAAGAAGGGGACACTCTGGTGAGAATGCTCCTGGTTTAATGCTGCTATGTACCTAAAATATTACTGTGATAAAATTGTAATCTACTTTGATCACAATAAAATATTAATGAAAGAGGGAGAACTCTGTCTGACCACCTGATTTTAAGAGTTTATATGCTTACTTTTGTGTGTGTGTGTGTTCAGTCATGCATCTATTTCAGATGATCTCAATAATATCTTACATTGCATCATTGAAGATTGCATCATTGAAGAGGCATGGTGGGTATAGGGCATATAAGGAAGATAAGGAGTTTCCGATGACTAGCAGGTCATCATGGTAAATCTCTTCCAACCATTTTTATCTTCATTCATATTTTTGTGAGAAATAAGGTGCAGATTTCTAGGTATCTACAAACGTAAAAGTCAAACTTTCCTTGTCCTGTTGTAAGATAATGCTACCTGATATCGAGGAGGTCTGACACAGTGTCGTAGGACTCTCTGATACTCAGTTAAACTAAACTCTTCTCTCTGTGTTGGTTTCAAATCCTATTATAAACATGATAACTAACTTCCCCTGGAAGGAACGATAGCAAAATTAAAGAGTTGGTTTTACTATGCATTTTTCTTGGAACTCCATAGTCCCTTAAAACATGATATTAATAAAAAGCAGAAAATTAGAAAATATTGGAAAAAAAAAACCTTATTCTGAAATCAGGTGATACAAATTTAGTACATCTATTTCTTGACTTCTTTAGCAGACAAAGAGCATAAAACTAGTAATTAGGGATATAAGTGGGTAGAAACAAACAATTCACCTGAGAAGCTGAAAACCAAATATTAAGTTATTGCTCAGAAATATCAATGAATAATTCATGTTCCTCTAGATTGATTGGTACCAAACTTAGTTAAAAAAGACAACTCAGAAGGATAATTTTTCCTTTTAGTAGAAGAGGAATTGCAAATGATCATTTGTTATTGTCAATTTTCTCCTGCACTGCTTATAATAAAACATGATGTAACTACCATGATCCCTAAATGATTATGTTGACTCTGGCACAAGTTGCATTCATATTTATTTGCTTATTTTTCCACCATCATATTATAGACCTGAGAAAAGTATATTATTTACAATAAAGAATAAAAATCCAAACACATGGATGAAATGTAAGTTTTGAAGGCTTATTGACTAAGTAGCTATGATTAAGTGTAAATGTAATTTTGTTTTTGTTTTATTGCTTTTGGGCCACACCCATTGATGCTCAGGGGTTACTCCTGGATCACTCCTAATTTAGGGGAACCATATGGGACACTGGGGGATCAAACCGCGGTCCATCCTAGGCTAGCACTTGCAAGGCAGGCACCTTGTCTCTAGCGCCACCGCTCCAGCCCCTGAATGTGAACATGTAAAGAAAATATGTATGGAGAAATTTTAAAAGAACTAAACGATCTTTTAATTTTAACAAGGGATATTGTATAAGGGGAATTTAGTGCTTTAGTAGTGCACATGAGTATGGCAACAAAGATTTTGAAGAAGTGTGAAATTGTATTATTAAGACATACAACATATTGTAAACCAAAGTTACCACAATAAATCATAAAAAGTAAACAGAAAAAACTATTAAAGTCAGACTATACTTTCTACTGCTATTTATAATGGAAGATACGCCCTTTAAGTCATTTCTCATAATAAACTCATCATGTACAAAAACTTAAGCTAAAAGTGTTAACAATAAGATTCAAACTGACCAAGTTGGATAAAATCAGCAAATTATCTTTACTGCTAACAATAAAAATTTCCATATTCCTTTTCAGTTCCAACCTGAATGTGAAGCAGCAGGACATCAAATTACTTTTGCCTTCCTGTAGCCACACATGTGTAGTTTCTGGAAAAGCTTGAATACTGATAATGCTACAGGGAATGTGCAAAAATGAGACTTCTAAAACAGTGCTTATAATCAGTGAACTAAATCTTTAACTTTCATCTGTGCATGCTGATATTGTCTTGCTAGGCAATTTACTTCTTTTTTTTCCCCCTAGAGAAAACCCAATTTTGTCCATTGTTCCAGCTGTGAATATGCCTTCAGTTCAATTACAACACAGATTTTCCCCCAAACTTTTATAGAGGTGTTTTATTTTTGTTCTTGTATATAAAGTCACATGTTTACAGGTGAACATTTAAGGTCTTGATTTAGAGTTACTGCAACTCACCACCACCAGAATGCTCAGCTTCCTCCACCAAATTATGAGTTTATATCTAAATTTTTATAATGCTTAGTAACGAACATGAAAAAAACAGCAAATTGTTATGTAAAATTCATTTAATTTTATATTGATAGCCTTATAAACCTTTGAATTTGGATAGGATATATGTTATAGTCTATAGCATGATACTGCTATTCATTAGCATTAGCAGTTAAATTTTGTTATTAAAAATTGATAGTATAAACATAGTAGATGTTTATGTTATCATGAAAGGTTCTTTTACCCTTGCGATGTAAATACAAGATTATTTCTTTATTTACAAAATGCTTCCTAATAGAATGTACGGATCCCACCAGGTATAGTTCCAGATATCTAGAGTAACCCCTGAGCATTGCCTGGTGTGGACCAAAAATAAGAAAATAAAACAAAAAAATAATAGAATCTAGGACATTGGGAATGCAAGTCACATGGGGGTGAAATTGATGTTGGAACAATAAATGCCTGAATCAACTGTATTGTGAAATCTTTTTAAATCATGGTGTTCAAATAAAAAAATACATAGACTTTCATGTCTTGTTAGAATATGAGTATTTAATCAATTGTTTATATTTATTTCTCACATGGGGTACAAAAGATATTATAATTTTCACTTATCCATGTTTTATTATAACATTTTGTATATAACAATCCTATTTGAAAAAAAAACACAACAACAAATACTAAATACAGGTGGCTTGAATCTTCCCCTTTTAATCAACTAAGTACCTCATGGGACAAATTAATGAAGAACGTCAATAAGCTTCTATTCTCAAGCTGTGAGTTTTCCATCTTGTCAGTCCATTTTTAAAATACTTCTCTATACCCCCTTGCTACCACAGATAGTTACACTATAGAAAACTGGTTTTTGTTTGTTTGTTTGTTTTTTGCATTTCAACCACACCTGGGGTAATGCTCAGGGTTTACTCCTAGCTATGTGCTCAGAAATCACTCCTGGCTCAGGAGATATGGGATGCCAGGGATCAGACCCAGGTCCATCCTGGGTCAGTTGTGTATAAGGCAAACATCCTACCACTGTGCTAAGACTCCCACCCCTATAAAAGACTAATTATCTGTTACCTGTCTAATGGTAATGCTGGCACTGCAGTAATGATATACTTTCTTCAAGGGGCTCTTCTCTAGAGAATACTTTAAAATTTTGTATTTCTGGGTCGGAGTGGTGGCTCAAGTGGTAAGGCATCTGCTTTGCCCACGCTAGCCTAGGATGAACCACAGTTTGATCCCCTATGTCCCACATGGTCCCCCAAGCCAGGAGTGATTTCTGAGCGCATAGGCAGGAGTAACCCCTGAGCATCACTGCTTGTGGCCCAAAAACAAACAAAAAAAATTGTATTTATACAATCACTCCAATCCAGGCTGATTTATGCCTTAGTATTCTGTGTTTTAATCTATATAGTACTCAATTTAAAAATATATTTCCTGGTTTTACTACACAGTGTATTATCTACATTGCAAAATCTTAGTAAAATCTTCATTCGCTTCTTTCTTACTCAGAGGTATTCCCCCAAGGAAGGACCTGACTTTCCTTTTCCAATAAAAATCCATTTTAACATTTTGTTCATAGTATAAGTAAATACTACTTGGAAATTACAAGGATGATAGTATATAGAAATTCCTCTTAACCTTGGAAGTGAGTTTTTTTTATAATTGGTTCTTTCCTTTCTTCCTGTGACAATAAACTGAAAATAAATTAACACATAATAATGCTGTGAAATTCTGTCAAGAGAAGCATTATTAACATTGATATTACAAGTTACATGCCCTGAGCAGGAATAAGTTGACAATTTTGTAAAAATAAGGTCAGTGATGCAGAAGCAAGGTGAAACAAAAGTTACTGAACTAAAGTCAGAAGAAAATGAATAAGCCATTCATATGTAGATGTTGGTAAAATTGGAAAACGTTTGAATTTTAGTTGAGTGTTTTGTATCAGGACAGGTTGATATCATGATTTTAAGCTGACTCCTAAGAATTAATTATTTTTAATTATCCCAGCACCAAAAAATAAGGGTAGAAATAATGCAATTTTAATTTTTTTCCATAAGTTTAATCTATTTAGTAAAAAATTTTCCTATTGGGGGCAAGAAAGATAATACAACAGACAGATCACCTGCCTTGAATACAGCCAATCCAAATTTGATTTTCTATACCTCATATAGTCCTGGAGCCCACCAAAAGGGATCACTGAATGCAGAGCTAGGAATAATTCCTGAGCACTACTGGTGATGAACCTATCAGCTCCCCCCCCCCCAACAACAAAATAATAGAAATTCTGCCCTGTGCTCTCCCTCCCCATTTTGGACCACAACTACAGCTGCTAAGGAGTTATTCCTGATTGTGTTTTTAGGAATCACCACTGACTGGCTCCAGGTACCATAGGCAATGCTGGGAATTGAACTTGGATCTCATGTAAGGCCACACACCATTTAGACTGTACTAGGACAGCCTTCTCCTCTGTACTTTTGTTGAACATATAAATGCTTACCCAGTGTTATCGTAGACAGGCACTATTCTGCATGCAAGTGACAAAATGGCAGTTTATTTATACTTGAAAATATTAACTGTTAATATATACTGTCTTACTTTACTTAGTAATTTGCTCATATATGCTTTAAAAAATCATCCATGGTTGTTCATCTTACTCCTGAAAGTGCATGTCTTTTAACCAATATTTCGTTGTTATTTTATGATTAAAATTATTTATATTAATTTACTGTATTTCAACATATTCATATATTTGTATTAATTTTATATCATTATGTATATTAATTTACAGTATTTCCACAAATATGTATGTGTTAGACATAAATATCCCACACTTATATCTTACAAATACCGGAAAAATTTGTCTTTCTATGATTTATTTCAATTATTATATTGCCCTCAAAATCTCGCTGTTGCTAAAATTAGATTTTCTTCTTTCTTTTTTCTTTTTTTTGGTTTTGGTTTTGGTTTTGGTTTTGGTTTTTGGGTCACACCCAGTAGCGCTCATGGGTTACTTCTGGCTTTGCGCTCAGAAGTCACTCCTGGCAGGCTTGTGGAATCATATGGGATGCCAAGATTCACACCAAGATTCATCCTGTATTGTCTGCATGCAAGACAAATGCCTTACTATCACTCCAGGCCCAGATTTTCTTCTTTCTTTTGGAATGAAGTGTTTGTGTCTGTGTGTATCTGTGTATGTGTGTGTGCTCATATAGCATCCTCTTTATCCATTATTTACTCATTTTTAAAATATTTTAAGTGTAATTTTGAAAAAGATTGTTTACTTATTTTCTCTGATATTTACTGACAGATGTGCAATTAATTTTTACATATTAACTTTGTTTACAACAATTTCTCTAAATTCATTTTTTAATTTTTACATTTTTTTGGATAAGCTGAAAGATGGGAAAATTTTGATTTTTCTCTTGTAATATGGATATATTTCATTTATTTTACTTTGAATAGTTCATCCAGTGCTGCACTGGAAAAAAGAGGTTAGGACATATATTTTTGTGTTGCTTATATTATTGAATAAAAACATTATAAAAATTACCACAGCAGTCTGTTCTTTATAATATTTTTAAAGCTTTAACTTTGACAGAAATATTTGAATTGAACATACATAATTGTATACACATTATAAAATTGATGAGCTCAAATTGTTGAGTGTTTTAAATGTGGCATTAATGAAAGTGATGCTATATCATTAAATATAACATGATAAAATACATGTATGTATTATAGTATTATAATTTTAAATTTACTGTAATATTTTAAATCTATTATTAATTATTTTAATCTATTATAACTATTCATTTGATTTTATTAATTTAAATTGAAAAAGGCAAGGTCCATAATCTTCAATAGGTGGTCAAGTTTTTAAAAGTGAGATAAAATAATATATTATTAAGGGATAGATTCTTATTCTTCATTGTATATACATCTCTTCCTGATAGTCAAGAAATTACTGATACCAGAAAATCAGAAGAAAAATATCAATAAATTACGTGAAGATCAGCAATATAAAGGCAATTAAGTGAATTTAAATTAGCAATTGAACAAGGAGACAAAAAGGAATGAAGAAAAAAATAAAACAAAATTAAATTTAAGAGTATAAGATTGTGGAGAGAATGTATTGGGATCAAAATTCTTCCTTTGCATGTCATTGACCCTAATTCAAATTGAGTCTCCAAATATAATTCCCCAGGTACTATCAGTAATTGCTCCTAGGTATAGAGCCAGTAATAGCCCCTTAACCCCTGAGCATGCAACCTAACCACGTAAAACTAAATTAATGAATAATATAAATATATGCTAACAAAATATCTGGTATGATGCAAAGTGTTAATAGAACTATTTGATTAAGATCTTCATGCCTTTTGGAAAATATATGGAAATCGAAAAAATAGAAACACAACCAAAGGTAGCATTAGATTATAAAAAAAAATGAAGATTTGAGGAACTTAAATGCGGTGATAACAAAATAATAAAGTAAAATATTTTCTAGTAAATGATCTGTTATAAATTTCACATGGAAGAAAAATTGATTATAAAATATGTCATAAATATAATGTTTCTGTAACAATTTACTCAACACATTACTAAATTCAACTTATTAGTTTACTGTGTAACTTAAAGCCCAGTCCCTAAGATTTATATATTAAGATCTTATTGCAAAATGGAGAAATCTTTTTCTTGTGTTTATGAAAATTAAATGAGATAGTATATAAATAGATAATAGTATTTTTGTTTGTTTTTGATGGGAAGTCACTCTAATACTCAGGGGTTACTCCTGGTTCTGCATCTGAGAATTACTTCTGGTAGTGCTCAGGGCAATATATGAGATGCCACTATTGAACTCAAGTTCCTTAAACCAGTGTGCTAACACTCCACATTTAAGTTTATTACATAGTGAGAGCTCATAAAATAGTTTAATATTTCTCATAAACACAAACCCTCATAGTTATTAAACTGTTATAATTTTAAATTTACATTTCTATTTCACACACACACATACACACATACAAGAACTTTCCTATTCACTTAAGTATCTGGTGTAAATGCAATCAATTTAAATCAAATATTTCTTCCTTCAGGTATATGAGTGATAGTCAATTCAAGTTTTAACTTGCTAATAGCAGCTGTCAATTACTGTTAAGTTTATTTTTGCACACATAAACGTAATGTTTATATGATATTAACTGATAAGGCAGACATGCTGGCAGCTTTATTTAAAAAATTATCCAGAATATTTCAATATAGCATCTGCAAAATGAATATAAACAAAATCTAAGATTAAGACTAATTTTATTTGTAACTCAAGAAATGAAATTAAGAGATATTAAAGATAATTGTGAAAATTAAATAAGATTTTTAAATTTATGAGCTGTTTGTTGTTCTAAAGAAAACCAGATGTTTTTAAGAAGTAGGTAGTAGATTATCATTTTAATTTAATGATAAAATATAAACTTTTAGATTAATCTTTCTAATATTCTCAAGTGCAGACATTTAATGAAGGATGTTATGATTCAATATGGCAAGCAATATTGTTTATTTGAATCTTTGTTGAGATAACAAAAAGAAGGTTTTTTTCAATTCTCAAAGCAACCTATTACTATTATAATATATTTATTTCTGGTTGGATGAGAAAATGTAATATAACTAAATAGTGTTGATGCATTAGAAATGAAAGCATTGTATGTTTATATTCTTTTTTTTATGACAAGGCTTGCCTCAAAGTAAAGTAACTATATTAAGTTGGGTACAGAAAATAACAGTTATAATTTTTGTTTCTTAGTTTCTTTCTTTTTTATTTTTGTTTTTGAGCCATCCACACTGTGCTCAGGGTTTACTCTTGGCTCTTTGCTCAGGAGTAACTCCTGGCAGAATTGAGGGAACACATATGATGTTCAGGATTTAGAAAATCCTAGGGGGAATCTTCAGGATTTAAAACATTATGCCTGGGTGAAGGGAGATGGGATGCACTGGTGATAAGAATGCTGCACTGGTGGGGGGGGTGCTCTTTTTGTGACTGAACCCCAACTAGAGTTACATTTGTAATCATGGTGTTTAAATAAAGATATAAAAATAATAACAAAAAACAACAAACAAAAAATAAAACATTAT
The DNA here is from genome assembly GCF_024139225.1 of Suncus etruscus. Classification (NCBI taxonomy): domain Eukaryota; kingdom Metazoa; phylum Chordata; class Mammalia; order Eulipotyphla; family Soricidae; genus Suncus; species Suncus etruscus. The sequence continues at coordinate 89,173,707 of NC_064858.1, forward strand.
GGCTTTGTACAAAGCAAGCTTTACTGCTTGCCAAACTTGCTTTACTATTGTTCCAACTCCTAAATTTATTTGTATTGTTTAAAGATTTTAATTACCATTTTAAATGTGACAGATGCTATGAATTGTTTACTGTAAATGGAATACATTATGATAGATCCCTTGCAAAGTATTAAATGCTAAAAAATGCTATTAGAAACTATCTAGTAATAATATAATAAAGGTCTTAAATAGGATTACTTTTGTTACCTAAGATTAATGCTTTATAATGTTTTTAGTTCAAGTTCTTCTAGGAAAACTTATTAAATAGGCTTAGAATTTAATGAAGCAGTGCACCATTTAAATCTAAAACTTATAGGTAGAAAGTAGGTGATATACTCAAAGTTACTAGAGTTGAAACAAATTCATTTAATTTCATGAGTCCTGGAGTCTCTATGAGATTTCTCAGTTTAACTTTGGGAATCTTTGAGAACCTTAAAGCAATGAACTCTAAGAAAGAAGGAGCTAGCTTGACTGATTGAAAAAGGCAGAAGATAAAGCCCTACAGCTAGGTAATATGGAAGCTGGATTAACACATCATGTCATGCAGCAGTAGAAATTCTCCTCAGGTGAACATAAGTTCCAGTAGATACAAGTAACCTATATCCTGAGGGTTTATACTGTCACTAAATGGAGCCAACTTGAAAAATCAGGCATGATTGTGTATGGGGGTGTCAAGATAAAGAAAATAAGTTTCAAAGTTAGAGAAAACAAGTGAAAACAAAGCAAAAGCAGTTTAAAGTCTAAAACAAACAAATAAATACTGAGATACGAATATTAAATGGATTGAATGTTTGCTTCTGAAATTTCCTAGTGATAAATTATACTTCATTAAGCCTTAATAAAATATGAAAGCAAAATAAGAAATATCTAGGAGAATATGCATGCTCAAAGTAAAGCAAAATAAGAAATATCTAGGAGAATGTGCATGCTCAAAGTAAAGTAATGAATTAATAAAAAATATTTCAAATAGAGATGGTTTGAGTTTAAAATGTGGAGACTACTTCATATTATTAAAATGCTTATTATATAAACACATTAGTCTGGTTCATATACAATTATTGAATAAGCAACATAGTGCTTATGTGTAGGAATTTCACATAATTCAGTGTCTTGAATGTAAATTCTGAAAAAAGGAATAATGGGAAGTTGAGTATTGATTGCCTTTCTAAACTGGTGTGTCCTCCAGTTGGAAATTTCTAGACTTAAGCAGTTACAAAATAATATAGACATCAAGACTTCTATTAGAGAAAAGAAAATAAATTGGATATTGCATAGGGACAAATGCAAATATATGAACCTTTAAAGGCAAGGTTGACTCAGCATAGAGTTATGAAGAGAATTCAACAGAATCACTAAGGATATTTATAATAATTAGCCATGATATAAATGTCATATCGGCAGTTCTTGATGAAACAACATTTTACTGGACATCTATTTCTAATGAGAACTGAGAACTTGAAGGTCAATGACAAAAAGTGATAGTCCCTGTTGTTGAAGTTGTACCTGAAGCCACAATTGGTACTCATTTGAGACCTCCCTTTTCCACCTTTTATGTAAAACTTCCATCATGCTCAGATTCTTTTTGGATGACATTAGTGACTTACCTATAAACTGGACCCTTGTTAAAAAAAATTGGCCAGGCACCTAGCCACCATGCTCTCTTCAAATTGAAGTTTATATAAAAATACTTCCGCCATAATTCAATAAAAATGATCTGATTCCATTGTAAGTTACCCAAACTCTAGACATTTCTTTTGTTTCAGCTTATAGTTAGCTATATTACCAATTTTGATGATCAGAATCATTACCTCTGTTAAGCAAATTACTCATTGTATGCAGAGCCCTAGAAAATAAACTAACCAGGATAAAGTCAATGTGTCATTTTATTTTGGCTTTGATGTTGGTTAGAGAAAGCACATTCTATTTAGGAACAAAGACTTCTACTACGGAAGAGTTCAGATTTGTAGGAAAGAAACAGTCTTCAAACAATTCTTTGCTTTAAAAATGTTTCCTTTTATATGATATATATTTTATGTGCTATGATATATATGATATATATTTATATATATCATATATACTTTATTGCTACAGAATAAAACCAATAGCTCACTACCATCAGGTATTAGCAATGGTTAATACAAGAGATGTTATACACAAATATAAAATATATACTGATTTCTATAATAATAAAGTCAAGATTTTGGTAATTGAGAGGCTCAAATGTAGTCAATTTTACACATTGTTGTCAAATGCCATTTCTGAACTTAAAGTGATTTTTTTTAATGTTTTTAAGATAAAACTTCACAGAAGTTGTATTTTGATTGTCACTAATAAATCAGGTCCATTTTTTGAGCCTGGCATATTTTATTTATCTGTCCCATGGACACTATGTTTCTATGACCATACTGTACTAGAGGTGACAAGGATAGTAGCTCAAACTAACCCTCTGGTCACTAGAAGTACTTGATTTTTAGTACTTTTCTGTGGTGAGTCTTCTCTATGGGTAGAATCATGCAAAGTGCTCAAAAAGTTTACACATTATAACTTGATTTTTATGTTCATCATTTTAGTACATTCCAGATTTTCATTTTCAATTTTTTAATAGTTTTTCCCATCCTCTGACCAGCAGTTCAGACACTTTAAATGTCTTACATGTTTGAAAACAGTTTAACATTATACTATGACTTTGTATAAGCAACATGATTGAGCAAGCAGACATTATTATATTGTACCCATTAGCAAGACAATTCTCACTGTCTTTCAAGGTTAAACCTGAATGATACTGCACTGTAACTGTGTATATATAAGTGATCTATTCACAAACCAAGTTTTCTTTTAATATCCACGTTATATAGTTATATGAAAATCTCCCAAAAAGCAGTAGGTGCTGGCAGAGAGAAAAGTGCTAAAGTAGCAATTCTAGGCGCACTGGGAGTACAGGATCTCTACTCCTATCATTTATTTGAACACTTTGGTGATGTTTACACTGATGCCAGATGCTCATTGCCATTACGAAGTAGATCATTTGAATTTTTTCCTTATGATTTGGAGAGCTGACAGGATAGAGTTGATGACTAGTAACTCCATCTGTGTTGTCATTTGATGTGCTATGAATAGGCTTTCTATCTTTACTAGCCCCCTATAGCTAGGAGTTGTGTTTCAAAATATACTAACGGCACTCTGTGCTACAGATAGCATGATCTTATTCCAGAATCTTAGTTATCTTCAATATTTTTGATATGAATTATTATCCATCTCACATAATATTGTGCCCACCACTAGTACCACCAATGTAAATGTGGTTGTTAAATTGTGTTTATCAAAAAATCAAGAACTATTCTTCATCTGAGAGTCACGCAAAGATAGCAGCTGTTGACATTCCTCAGTAGGCTCAGAGAATTATCTCACTGTAGTTGTAAATATGTTGACTCTGAACCAATGAGGCAAACAGATGGCACATTTCCCTTTTCATTACAAGAGGTATGGTGTGTAATAATTTACTTTGAAGTAGTTACCCAAGTATACCATGAAACTCTAGGTAAATATTTTTTACTTGTTTGAGCTATTTTTTTTTTTCAGTAGTGCTCAAGACTATTTTCGGCCCTATGCTCCATAATGATTCTTGGAAGTGCTTAGGCACTATATGTGGTATCAGGGGTTTGAAATGAGGTCAGCTATATACAAGACAAGTGCCTTATATATATATAAGACAAGTGCCTTATATATATAAGACAAGTGCCTTACCTTACCCTTGATCTTTCCCTTTGACCTTAAACTAAAAAATATTGCAAAAGTAGAAGATTCCTAAATGCCATCACTGTATTTATCTCTGATTTATTAGAGCCAATATTAATGGTACCCAAGGAATACTATCTGTGGTACACGGCCAATACCAGCTATTCAATGCTAACAGAACCAGTGGTTCAACATTATAACTTGAAGATGTAGTGATGCTCTACTTATATAAAAATTTGAGTCAAGGGTCAAAGAGATAGGCATTTATCATGGATATAGATTATCTCTATACAGTCACTGGAACCACATATAGTCCCCCAAGCCCCTTATACTAAAAGAACCAGTGGTTCCATGTCAATGTTTTAGGATGCAGTGCTGCTCCAGCCCTGTGGTGCAGAAACCACACCATGGCTGTAGTTAACTATTCTTCTAAGTTACACAAAGTGTTTTTAGGAAACTATGTGTTGCCATAAATAGAAATCAGGTTGAGCATAATCCCTATGTTATCTCCATGAACCTGAACAAAATATGTCTGGTATATTTCAACCTGATAAATTCAGGTTCATTAACCTATTAAATACAATGAACAAAATTAATGTAATTAATCAATAATCTATCCACTGGATATCAGGATGGTTTGTAACATTTTTCGTAGTTTACCATGAGGGATTATGAGAGAGTTAGCATAGCCTTGTAGTGAATCTCTAAATATAGATTGCTTTACATCTACAAAAATTAAATATACTTCTTACCTTGTTTTCTCATTGGCATAGATAAAAGTGTCTACATAAACAATAATCCCATACTATCTAACTAAAAGAAGGCTGAATTATTCTGTTTTAGTAAAGGATATGGTGCTTGTAATTACAGATACTACTTGGTTGAGTTCATGATAGTTTATAATCATCCTTTAGAAATATTTTATTTTCTGTAATAATGTGTACAGTAAATTAAAATATGGCATCACACCCTCATTGCCAATTCCTTTATGTCTTTAAGAGTAGCATCTATAATATTTATTAAAAGACAAACTATTTTCTAGAACCTTCACTTGGTCTTTTCAATGTGCTTTTTATTTTTAAAATTAGGTTCCAATATTTCTAATTATTACAACTTTCTTTTATTTAGATTCTGGATGGAGAATAGAACTAAATGAGTCCATTGAGTCAGTGAACTCATTGTAATCTGGATTTTGCTAGTAATTTATTTATTCTCTGGAGACCATATTCCCAAGATCTATTAGAAATGTTACTTTAGGTTGTTATATTTCCATTTGCTCTCTTTTTCTCTTACCTTCAAAACTTATCTTATCTGTAGAGCTTTCTTTCCCAATAATATAATTAATTAAAATTTTCTTTAGGTTAAGACTAAAAAAATTATTAAATATAATATGTTGCTGTATGTTTATGTTTTTAAGACATATTTACATTTGTATTTAATGTTCCAATTTTAAAAACATGCTCAGGTCTTGAATCAGAACAGATATTTGTAATTCTTTGTGCGGTGACTTTCATATAAACCTTTTCCTTATCCAACTTTGATTTCTTCTGCTGTTCCAAGACAAAAGTTCATTTGTAATCTGTCAATCTATTATGTCCCTTAGTGTGCCAGGTTCTATTAATCATCTTAATAATTCTCCATTAATGAGCTCCCCAAGGATTGTAGACCAGGATTATTACTCATAATAATTAGGGTGTTCTGATTTAGTGTATTTATACACTATTGTCAGAAAGTTTAGATAATATTATTTTGCGACTTTTTTTTATTTAATGCATGCCTCATAGTGCTCAGGAAATATTCATGACTGTTTTTGGAGTGAGTCCTAATAGTGTTTAGAGGACCAAATGCTTGCCCAGGATCAATGGAGTCAGCCAAGTGCAAGGCAAAAAATTAACTCTGTATTGTCTCTCAGACATCTTGCTTTAAGACTATCAGCTAGCCTCTTTACTTATTAAATATGCTTTTGTTACTTCCCCAGCCAATCTCGGGAGAAGAACCCACCACTGAGTAGTCCTGAGATGAGAAGACTCTTATTACGGCACAATCTCTTATCTGAAGGTATTTTTTGCTGAAAGTTTCTAAAATTTATTATTAAAAAACATTTTTCCCTAGACATTCAAGTATTTTTTTATTTTGACTAAAGGGTGATTACAAATCTTTCACTGTAATATTTTAGGTACATAGTGACATTGAATCACAGGCATTCCCACCACCAATGTTATCTTCCCTCCACCCCTATTCCCAGCATGCATCCCATTTACCCCCGGCCTGCTTGTATAAGTGGTCCCCTCTGTGTCTAGCATGTTGTAAATTGGGTATCAATTCTGTTTTCGTTGGCTTTGGATTTGGTGTTTAAGTCTGATCATTATTTTATTTCTACTTAATGTTCATATTACTGTTTGGTCTTGGTACCCTCCATTATTTCCCCCTCCATTTGTGAGGCAGAACAAATTGATTCAAGTTATATGGTTCTGTTTGAAGGACAGAAAAAAATATAGAATGGGGCAAAAATTAAACAAGCAAAAAATGGGAGGAGTCCTTCTAGAGGCTATAATTATCAATTTAGGAGAAGAAAGGGAAAAGGGGAGAAAAACATAACAATAATATAAAATAAATAAAAGAAAAAAAATCAAACACAAACTCATAAAACACCACAGACAACACCACAGACAACAATACAAAATACAATACAACACACAATACCCACGGTCCTGAAATAAAAAAGAAATAAAGCACTAAAATAACAATCAACAACAATAACAAAACTAAATAAAATTAATTTGTGCTTCTCTTTTTTATATTTTTTCTTGCATAGGCACAGTAAATATTGGAGAGATTAAAAAGAGAATTCTCTTGACCTAAGAGATACAAGGTTTTTCCACCCTTGAAGTATACTGTCATGGTAATAACTACAAGCTCCTTACAGGCTCTTTTTATTCTCCTCTAGGTCCTTTTGTGGTGTTTGGAAACTTTCTGTTCTGTCGTGGTTGATAAAAGCATGCTAAAGATCTTGGTGTTTTCACATGTTATGGGATCGAACCTAGGATGGTGTCTTTCTTTATGGTTCTCAGAGTTGTGTTCCATCAGTGAAGTTTTAATAAGTCTTCTGTAGTTGGCAGTCTTGGTTTTTGCTCTGATCCTAGGATGAAGCCAATGATAGAGTCTTTCATTCTGTTTCCAGAAGATCTGCTTGGTTGCAGTTGTTTCAGTCAGAACTCTAGAATTAGAGATCTTGGTTGTTGTAATATCATAGACCAAGGCCTAGACTAGGGTATTTTTTATTGGTCCCAGGATAAGTTCTGCCCAGTCATGGCTGTCCCAGTCAGTTTTTTGTAGATAGCGAATTTGGCTTTTGGACAGATCAAAGGATGACATGTCTTCTGATTTCATCTTATCGTTAGGAAGTCAGGTAAGACTACCTGCTCTTAGACCAAGTTGTTACCATTTTCTCATTGTCAGGATGTCATATAAAAACAGGCACTTTTTGATGTCAGAGCAGTATTAAGAATGACCCAGAGAGAAATTGGTTCCAAGAGTTGTTGTGGAGAACTGTGATGGGTCTATGTCTGGAATCCTGGGTTCAGGAGTTGGACTGTAGCTGTCTAATCATCTGGAATCTAAATTAGGTCCACATGACATATGTTCAAGGTGGGAGGATCTCTGCATATGGGTTTCTATTAGAATAAAATCATGGTATGCATATTTTTGTCTATAACATACACATCCATGCATACTTACATACACATCCAGGCATACTTAACTATTTTTTCAGGCATATTTAACTTTTAAACCTTCCTACATCATACATCATACATATTTTTCCTTTTCTTTTTTTTTTGTTCTTTTTTTGTTTGTTTGTTTTTGGGCCACACCCAATGATGCTCAGGGGTTTCTGCTGGCTATACACTCAGAAATTGCTCTTGGCTTTGGGGACCATATGGGACACGGGGATAGAATGCAGGTCCATCCTGGGTCAGGTTCATGCAAGGCAAATGCCCTAATGCTGTGCTATCACTAAGGCCCCCATGTTTTTACTTTTTGTGTATTTTTGGGACCCTACCTGGCAGTGCTCTGTTCTTATTATTAGCTTTGAGCTCAGGGATCACTCCTGGTGCAATCTGAAACCTACGTCCAAGACAAATGCCTTAGCTACTATTCAGTTGCTTTAGCTGGCAATTTGCTTTTGTATAACATCTGAGCTAGCCTGTGGTAGGTTATTAAACAAAATTAACCAAGATGAATGCAAAAATATATTTTCATAAACATTTTAAAATATATATTTTTGTTTTTCATAAAATTTTTATAAACAAGTCAATAAGTGTTTTAAATAACTACTGGGCCCACATGATAATATAACACATGAAGTACTTGACTTGCATGTAGTCAGCCTGAATTTAATCCTTGGCAAACAATATATTGCTCCAATTTCTTCCAGGACTGAGACCTGAGCACTGAAAGGTATGGCCCCAAACCCTAAAAACAACACAAACAAATAAAAATTAAACAAAACCCCACAAAATATATATGTCCTAATAAATTCATGAAACATTATATAATGTAGATCCAATTGATCCTGTTTTGCTGGAGAACCTGACATTTATATTCAAAATGATCCATTGCTCTTTTCATGCTTATAGTTTCTAGTATATTAATTTTTGTATCCTTAGAAAGCTTGTGCCGAGTGTGTACTTTATCCAACCAAATTTTATGTTGGACTTTTTTTTATTAATTACCTTTTAATTTAGTTACATACCTTATCAGTTTCATTGGCCAATTGCTATGTGTGATTATCCTGCTATCCTGTGACAATGCCATTTACAACATGACTCTAAATCTAATAGCTTCCACTGGTCTACTTACCAACAGAGCTGCAAAGATTTAAAAGTTGGACTCTCAGATTATTGTAGTTTTTCTGTTACCTGGATAGTGAATATGGCATCTTTAAGTGCTCATAGTTCCATCTTCTTTTTTCAGACACGTCTTGGATTGAATTACCTAACAGAACATTCTGAGATGAAATTTAGAATACAACAAATTTATTAGAAATAAAATACTAATAAGAGAAAGGAGAATTTGGGTAGCAGAAAATTAAACTTTACATAAACTAACAAATATATCTGCAGCAATTATTGTCTACCTCTATCTCCTGTTGGGCGGTAATGGGTCTTTATCCATATGGCACACTTAAACACCACTGTGGACTGCCCCCAAATTAAGGTGATATCAGGTGCTGCTTCTTCCTGCTGCTAAGACAGATGTTGAAGTTGCTGATATGTGGAGGTAACAACCAAGCATACTCTTCATCTAGGCAGCACTGGGATCTAGAAAACACCATTTTAGTTACCACATGATATGATGTTTTTAAAAGAAAAACTTCAACAGGAACATACCTATTTTGACAAGAAAAAAAAGAACCAAACTGACATTTTAAAAAAGCACAAACATCTGGTCCTTTGTATATCTGATTATAACTTTCTAAGGATATCTTTATGAGGTCAGTTTGCAATTTATCAAATTTCTATGAACATTCTTTTTACTGGATTCTAATTAAAGAAGTTATTGAGAAAAGTAATTACAGAAGAAAATGTGCTCAATAGTGACTTTCAAAATGATAGCAAAATCCCCTTTTATCTTCAGTGTTCTCTTATAATGTACTCATCTCATTCCATCTCAATGTGGACAGTTTAATTTCTCTTTTCCTTGCTGGTAAGTCGAAGTTTATCAATATGGCCATATTCTAATCAATAAATTCCATGCCTATTGCATTAGAGGGCAGAAGAAATTTTGCATATATAACTAATGTTATGCACTTTAAATATTTAGTTGGATATTTTCTAATCACCCATAAGCAAGTAGGGAGCTTTCTCTGAAGTAGAAGAAAGGATATAGTTAAAGAGAAGTAAGAAGTAGCACAAAACGTTGGTTATATTCTAATCAGTTTTTTGAAAGTGGGAATTGTGTGGCTCTTTGGCCAATTTGACCATAATGACCAAATACCAATTACAGAAAATGTTAGTAGTAACAGTAGTAGTAGTAGTAGCAGCAGCAGCAGCAGCAGCAGTAGTAGTAGTAGTAATAATATTAGTGGTGGTGGTGGTGGTGGTGATTGTGGTAGTGGTAGTGGTAATAGTAGTATTGGCAGTGGTGGCAATAGTAGTGGTAGTGGTGGTGGTTGTAGTAGTAGTAGTAGTAGTAGTAGTAGTAGTAGTGGTAGCAGCAAAAGCAACAGCAGCAATAGTGGCAGCAATAAAGTTTTAATATGAACAGATCTGCCCCAGAGGAGAGCAATGGTATGCTTTCAGCTAAGCATAGAACAAAGAAACAATGTGGATATTTTTACTTTTATTTCAGCACAAATTATTAGGCAAAGTTTACAGTTCCTGGGGATTTTGAAGTAGGTTCATAGTAGTAGCAGGCAAAGTGTAAGACTATTTTCCTTAGACAAAAACGTTTCTTACTCTGGGTGGGGTCTTGTGGTCATAGTTTCTTGTTATAGTGTTCTGCTGTGGTCTCTCACCAAGGAAGATGGATTTAACACTTTTACCAGAAAGGAGTTTGAGAAAGCAGAGACTAGATAATGCTGTCTAGCTGCATTCCCATAACAGAAAGGCAAAGTGATGAAAAATAAAAGTAACCTTGAGGACATGAAGCAATACTCTATGACTAAGGAAATCAGGACACCAGCCTTTCTCCTTCAGAGATCTAAATTCTCCGAACAATGTTAATAGGCTTAGAAACATATTTTCTTTGTATTTGAGACCCAAGCAGAGTAAACAACCAAATAGATCAGAAATTTCTGTTATTTTCAGCCACTAGGTTTCTAATAATTTGTTAAAGCTGCAACTAACATTGCCTTTCAGTTTGAAGCAGACTTTAAGGATGAAATATTCGGAGCTTAGTACAACTTCAGAGTTTAGTTAACCTAAAACTTTAGAAACTTCAGGAACTCAGAAATTTTAGTTTTTAGTTCATCGTCTATATGATTCTTGCAAACTTAGTTCTGTTTATACTGACTCATGGGGGGAAAAATCCAAAATCACAAAGAGAAGTCATGTTTAATTATTCCAAGCAGGAAATCCAAATGAGTCAAGCGTTGGAACCATTTCAGCCTGGAACTGAAGGAGTCACTAAGTGATACTGGGATTCTGTTATTCCAGTCCTTCCTGTCAAGGAATCACGTAATTTGGAACAGACAAATTGCAAGCAGAAACAATGAACATAATGAAATTGGTGTCAATTTATATTACAACTTAAACATTCTTATGAAGAAATAGTAATTGGAGTAGAATGAAAAAACAAAATGGACTCAGATAAGAAGAGTAGTCTTAAAATATCTAGGTTGCAAACAATATGAAATTCTCTCTAGAAAAGATTTAAAAAAATGAATTTTATTCTCAAGTTATATTTTGGCAGAGTAATGGAAGAAGAAAATATCTTTCTATGCACTATCCTACAACCATGTAAATAGCTTCTATATGGCAATTTTTTCTCATTATTAATCAATTATGTGTCTAATCTTACTTGAACAAGAAAGTTACATAAATATGCCAATGAGATGATTAAATTTTCTACCTGGAACTATTTTTGTATTTTATAACTGCCCCATTATTCCTTAAATAATTGATGTGCTACACTAAAATACATCAGATCTTTATCAATTTTACATTTTTTATTCAAATAATTTTAAATAAGCTTTTATTATGCTAATTTTTCTGGAGGCCTATTTCCTAAAAACTACACAGTTTATCTATGATGAGAACCCTTTGCTTTCTATCTGACTTTACAATGTAAAAACCAATTACACTTACATTGTCTGGTTGACACTTCTTAATCAAATCATTTTTGAAATCACTTAGAGAGTAAAATTGGCCAAGGTAGTACAATATTAGGTGTATGTACAACTTGGAAATTATCCAGCCATTTAGATATCACATATAGATAAAGGTCATTCAAATACACTCATTGTAAATATTGTATTGCTTTTTCTTGCAAGTAGGCCTCCTTCATTTGTATCAGGGGCCAAGCACAAATCCTGGCTATATTAGATCTGACCATTTGTTTCTGATAGTGTTGGTGTTGAAATAAAGTGGTGATAGAGCTACCAGAATTAGTGTTGGGATCAGTGTCCTGTCAGGATTACCAGTGTATACCAGGTTGTCATTAATAGGCCTTGTGATATGAAGGATGAAATTTAACAAAATTACAACCCTTTGAGCTATCTACCCAGGTATTCTTTTGTTTTTTGACCAAGAAATTAAAATGTTGGGGGCTGGAACAAAAGCACAGTGGATAGGGCATTTACCTTGCACACCAACCCAGGCTCAATCCCTGCATTCCATATGGTTCCCTGAACCCACTAGAAGCGATTCCTGAGTGCAGAGCTAGGAGTAACTCCTGAGCAACAACAGGTTGTTTTGCCAAAACAAAACAAAACAAAAAAACAAAACAAGTTATATATTAAAATTTGAATGCGGGGGCTGGAAAGATTGCACAGCGGTAGGGCATTTGCCTTGAACACAGATGATTAAAAAAGAGGTGGTTCAAATCCCCGCATCCCATATGGTCTTGCATGCCTGCCAGGAGTGACTTCTGAGTACAGAGCCAGGAGTAACTCCTGAGCACCTCCCCTGGGTGTGACCCAAAAGCAAAACATAAAAAATTTGAATGTGATATGTTAACACATGACCAAATAAATTATTTTATCTAATAGAAGTAAATAAATATAATATAAATAAATAATGAAAATTAACAAAATTGTTCTTTAAATCTTGGATTGATATTGTGGCATTATATAATCCAGACATAAAAGAACGAAGTACTGATGAATACACGCAACTGCATAGAAAAATCAATGATAAAAATACAGAAAAACAGAAGTCAAAGCTATGCTTTATTTTAGCATAAAATATAAAAAATATTTTTATATAATATAAAAACGCAGATAAGTATTTTTCATGAGTAGAAAGTACAAAATAAAATGTATGTGAAATAAATTTATTGCATTGATGGAAATATGAAATGACTTGATTTTTAGTAGTACAGAAATAAATGTATAAATTGATTGATAAAAAGTATGTCACTATGGGAGGAATGACTGAATGACTTAGAAACATTTTCTTTTTAATCCCACTGTCATGAGTTCAGTCCCAGTTGTCTCCACCAATACTGAGCCTAATCCTAGGAGTTCTGCTCTTTGAGTATATCATCTTTGTTTTCTGCAATCTCTGATGCATAGGGAAGCCAGACTACAGCTAACTATGTGCATATAGCACAAAGGGGTTTGACCTTTTATACGTACCACAACAAAAAATGTATCCAAGCACCAAGGCCAGAATGTGTAAGAGAGACACTAGTGTGAGTATGGTAGTATCCCCTTAGGGAGGATGTCAACTATATGTCCTAACTATATATATCTTTTTTTACCTCTTTTAGAGATAAAATAATATTATGGCTAGCAAGCATGAGTGCAAGAACCACAATTAGAGGAGAGAAAAATCTAGTAAGCAACAAGGCTTCGTGTACAAGCACTACAACTGTTGGTCATCACCACAGCTATATACCACAGCTAAATGCGTGATCACCATTGCTACCCATTGGCGACAAGATATAAGGAAAGAGAATAGGAGGAGAAACTATTTAGACTGTACATTTTAATTATATTCATTTAAGTGCTTGTAATATACTTTAATACTTTTTAATAAAATTAAGTTGGTATAGAGACCAAGAAATCCATGATTTATGTTTGAATCTTTGCAATCAGAAAGAAAACTCATTCTCTCTCTAAATCGACTAAGGAAGCATTTTATACATCTTTCTGAAGCATGATTTTGAGTCTTTGAATAATCCTTTATATATTACTAACTTTTATTAAAATTTTCTCTCAATCTAGATGAAAAACAAAAATAAACAAATAAAAACACTAGAAAAAATGGGGTCAGAGAGATAGTACAGGAATTAAGATGCTTGCCTTGCATGCTAATAACATGGTTTGATTTCTCAGCACAGCAGAAGATTCCTTAAACAGTATTATCTCTGAGCACAGAGCCAGGAGTAAGCTTGTCTAGTTTGACTTAAAAATAGCAACAGTGAGAGCTGGAGCAATAGTGCAGCAGTAGGACCTTTGCCTTGCACACAGCCGACCCAGGACTGACATCAGTTCAATCCCAGGAGTCCCATATGGTCCCCTGGGTCTGGAGCGATTTCTGAACGCATAGCCAGGAATAACCCCAGCATCACCAAGTGTGGCCCAAAAAATAAATAAATAAATAGCAACAGAACACTTCAGAAACTTACAAATAATATAATTTAAGAAGCATAATATCCAATTTTATACAAGTGAAAGTATAATTGTTGGGTGTAACCAGGTCATTAGAATAATAATCAATTTAAAAACAAAAGTAAGGGGCCTGAGCAATAGCGCAATGGTACGTTGTTTGCCTTGCACACGGCTGACCCAGTACAGACTTGGGTTCAATTCCTGGTGTACCACATGATACCCCAAAGTCAGGGGCAATTTGTGAGCATATAACCAGGAGTAACCCCCTGAGTGTCACTTGATGTGGTCCAAAAGCCAAAACTAAAATAATCTAAAATAAAAAATTAAGTGAGAGTATATAAGGGGCTAAGTAATAGTATAACAAGAAGGGAACTTGTGATCAACACCAGTTCAGTCCCCAGCACCTCATGTTATCCCCTAGCATAACCTGGAGAGACCTTTAACACAGGGCAAGGAGTAATCCCTTTCCAGTGCTGGATGTGTTCCCCCAATAAAAACAAGATAGATTATGATCTGTTTGAAATTTTATTTATATCTAGTAAGTAATCATAGTCTTCTGACCTGTTATAGTTACCTAATAAATATGTAAAATAAACACAACTCATAAAATAAATATTTCACAGATATAGTTGGATTCTATGACTCTGGATATATATTATAAAACAAGGTTCAGGCTATCCACATCAAAAATAAACTATAAGCATGTCCCATGATAGTTCTAGTCTTCAACCCAAAATAGAGAACTGAAGAACAGAGGTGACTTACTTACAAAGTCATGAATTTGAAGCATTTATCACATTTACACAATAGAGACCATTCTCTACCTAAGGAAAGTTTTTATTAAAGGTGATAATTTAGGGGCTGGAGCGATAGCACTGTGACAGGGCATTGCCTTGCACGGGGTTGAATCCGGGATGGACCTGGGTTTGATTCACTGCATCCCAATGTTCCCTTGAGAGCCTGCCAGGAGTGATTTCTGAGCTCAGAGCCAGATGTAACCTCTGAGTACTTCTGGGTGTGGCCCAATAAAAACAAACTTCATAGGTGAAGAAAACCTTTATCTCTTAAGCCAAGGAATTCCCGTTCTAATTTCTACAATATTTACTGTGCCTATGTAAAACACACACACACACACACACACACACACACACAAACTTGCAACACCAGCCCTCCTTCCTTCCTTCTTTCCTTTTTTCCTTCCTTCCTACTTTCCTTTTTTTCCTCTTTCCTTCCTTTTTGTTGGTGTTTAATCAGTGATTATTGTTGCTGTTGTGTTTTTTGTTGTTGCTTATTTTGTTTTGTTTTTTCTTTTCCCTTTCTTCTTTTAAATTGATATTGATAACTCTTAGAAATACTCCTACCAAAGTAGTTGGTTTTTTTTTTTTTCAACAGAACTATATAATTTGAATCATCTTGTTCTGCCTCTAAATTGAGGGAAAACAAATAAAAAGTGGATGGCACCAGGAGCAAACATTAGTCTGAACATTGAGTTCAAATAAAAATGATCAGACCTAAATACTAAACCCAAAGTCAAGGACAACAGAACCAAGATTCCCAGTCTACAAGTTATATACAAAAGGGAACTGTTAGTCTAGTAGTCCAGGGGTCAAAGAGGGGCAAAGTTGTGGGGTGCATTCCTGGACTGGTGTGAAGGGAGAACAACACTGGTGGTGGCAATCACCTTAATTTACTCTTACTATGCACCTTAAATATAACTGTAAAAGACTTGTAATTTACATTGGTCACAATAAAATTAATTTAAAAAATGGCTTTTTTAAGCCCTTACTCCCAAAAAACCCACAGAGACAAAGTGATAATTTAGGGCCTGAGCAATAGCACAGCAAGTAGGTGTTTGTTTGCCTTGCAAACAGGTTCAATTTTTGGCATCCCAGATAGCTTACCTAGCTTGCCTGGAGCTATACCTGAGTGCAGAGCCAGGAGTAACCCTGAGCACAGCCAGGTGTGCCCCCCTAAAAAATTCTTATAATTTGAAATAAACTCACAGTAAACCTAACCAACAGTGAGATATTATGTAGTATTATGAATGTCAGAAATACCATGAAACAATTAAACATTTTGGTATAATTCTTTGGAGATAGAAAGTAGAAGAAAGGCTCAACATGAAAAACATAATGGCCATAAGATTGACTTCAGAAAGTGAAGAGAGACAGCTAACAATCTAGCTAGAACCCAGATGCTGAGAATGCTTTGCACAAAGTTCTTGCCTTGTACCTTCTTAGACATTATGTAAATGTAAACAGTGATTAAGCATTTTAAAGTCATTCTAGGAAAAATGCAATTTAGAAATGTATGTTAAAATTAAGAGATCTTTTGTTGTGATTTACAAAGCATCTTCAGTAATTTACTGTTCAATTGTGTGAAAAGTAAATATTAATTCTTGCTAATTCAAATATCGTTCATTTTCAATTATATATAATATCTGGAATACTTTTTTATCATGGATATGTTTGAAAATACCAGTTTTGATATTGAAATTAAATTAAGATTAATATAACCAGCTAAGTTATAAAGTTTTTGAGTTTTGAACATATATTATAATCTTATTAAATTATATCATGCTTTCATCAGAATAAGTGAGGTACATTCTTATGGCAAATGTAGTCTAGAATTTCAGTGGGTTATAATATAGTATCCTCATGAAAATCCAAAACATTCAGAGTCTTTACCTTTCATTAACACTATTATAAAGTTTCTCTGTACAAACAGGACTTCTGGAACAAGGAAAAGAAAGGAGCCACACAAACTCTTTATTCTTTTTTGCCCAGAAATGACGTGTCATTTTCACTTGTACCGTATTTTTAGGTGTCACTGGGCTCTAAAGTAACTGTAAGAAAACCCCAAAATGTGGCCTCATGCAGATTATAGATATTGTGGGCAGCAATCAATAGTCTCAACCACATCTTTGTTGACTACAGTCACACGATCATCTTTCCTTCAGCTGACATGCATTATTGATTACTTCTATCTGCAAGAATTTGTAGTGAATATTGAAATAATTATATAAATAAAATGTTGCTACTATTCAAAAACCTGCTATTTTGAAAAGACAATTAAAAAAAATGACAGTTATGCTGTGAAGCTCACTGTTCCCAATCAAAGAATACTCATGTTACATATTGAAGAGCAAGAGGAAGATGAAATTAATTCACCTTAAATGTATCCTTAAAATATTACAGAATATGACATTATAAAGACAAACACATACAAGTATAATATGGAAAAGAAGATGGAAAACGAGAGGAAAAAAAGAAAGAATGTGACACACAAGTCCCCCAGACACACCTGTGTCTCTGTTAAGGAATAAAAAAGGCCAGATAATTTATACCCTGAGTAAATAATGCAAGATGCTAGGGTTTTATAACTTTATATATTTTATGCATGTACTTTATGGAATATAGTGCTAGGATGAGTATTGCATTTCTGTTTTTGTTTCCAGATTGATATTTCATTTTATGAAATAAAACATACCATGATTTCAAATTCATTTATGTCATTAACTTTTCCCTTACATCATACTTTATAATTTTTCTGAGAAGTATTAAAACTTTAAATATAGGACAAAAAAACTAAATTAATGTTCACTCCATCCTTCTGTCAGGTACCATTTTAATTTAATCATTATAAAACATGCTTAGTTGTAGCAACAACACAATTTAGAAATGACCCAAAACATTCAATTCCAGTAATCAGTACATTGGGTCTGGGTTTTAATTAGAAAAACATGATATAAAAAGAAATCTGGGACAAGAAAGATTCCCCAATCAGCTGGAGATTATGGAAAAACCCAGGAGAGATATTTGACTGTCACCAATTAGTTTTCCAACACCACTCAGAAAATAGCCTCAAGCACCACTGGGTGTGGCTCCCAAGTAAGGCAAACAAAATAAAAATAAATTTACTCTTATGAATAGTGATGCTTACTGCATCAGCACTGCTTTAAATCAGCTCTGATTTATGGAATATAGGGGAAATATGACAGGAAAAATGAAAGAGCAGGAAATATGTGGTGTTCTCTTTAAAAAGAAATAAAAGTGATAAATAAGAAAAATATCAGTAACACACTAGAAAACTTGTCAAATTCGTATTTTAATGTGTTTCTTTTCAACACTTACCACTTTTTTGCAAGAAATAAAATACTGGTTTAGTCACTTCAGGATATTACATCTTTAACAAATGTCTATTATCTGATAAATAATTTACACATTTTTCCTTAAAAAATTTAAAATTTGCTCTTCAAGCCCAGTATTGCCTCTTGAACACTATTTCTTCCCTTATTTTCCTCTTCACATCTTTTAAAGTTCTTTTCAATGAAAGTTCCTTTATTAGGATTTCTGTCCTAGATTTCAATTTTCCTGGTAAAATTCTCAATTTTTCAAACTTAATGACAGTCACTTTTTAATATCACAGTATTATACATATTATATATTATTTATACATATTTAATATTGTACAGATATTATACATAAGTGAGATGTTATCTCACTTTTATGTTTTGTTTTGGGCAGTGATTTGGCCTTTCACCTGGCTCTGAGCTAAGGGATCTCACACTCCTGGTTGGGCTGAGGGGACCAAATGGATGCTCAGTACAGAAATCTGTTGATTTCTTGCAAGGCAAATGCCCTACCCACTGTTGTAAGTCCCTGGTATAACCAACATATAAAAACTGTACTATTGATTCTCTGTCACTGCCAATGTAATAGTGGTAGTCAAGATTTATCCAAGCCCACAGAAAAGCTGTGACTTAGCCAAGTAAACTGTTGACAGTGACCCCAAAAAGTAGTCAGGAGTAAACCTGGAATTCCACGAAGTCACTCCCACACTTCCCCATCAAAGATCCTACTCTTCTTAGCAACCTTCACTTCTATACAGGTAACTCAACTCCAGGAGGTATCTACATTTTTATAAATTTGTAAAATGTGAATGATCCTGGTACTGATAGAATTATTGTATTAACTGAAGTAATTGCAAGTGCTTGGAACAGCACTTACCAGATAAATGCAATCATTATTTCTTACTATCATTGCCATTTTGATTTTTGGTCATTGACTTTAGTGTCTGAGTTATTTCAAGTAAATTATTTTGGTTTTTTTTTAAAGTAATTTATGTTCTTTTATAAGCAAGTAATGTTTATGTAAGCTATATTATATATGCTTTCGTAATATATCCGTTTCACTTTTATTTTGGCGAGGCACACCCAGTAGCGCTCAGTATTTCCTCCTGAATGTTTGCTCAGATTCACTCCTGATGAACTGGGGTGTGGTGCGGAACCCACATAGGTTGACATGAATCTGACCAGCTACACTTTCACTCTGACCCATAATTTTCCAAGTTTTAGAAACACAAATAGGGTAAAGAACATCAGCTAAATTAGCAGTAAAAACGTCAGTAAGAAAATTCATACTGCAGTTTCTTTCCTTTAAGTAGAAATTCAGCTTTAAAAACGCAAGATAAACTGAGTCTAATAATATCTAAATATTCATAATACTAGATTCCTCTCCCCTCCAAAAATGTGTGTGTGTGTGTGTGTGTGTGTGTGTGTGCTTAATGCATGTTTTTGTGAGAACTTGGTCTATTCAGGCATCACCAGGAATGAGCCAGGCAAATTACCCCCCCCACACACACACACACAGCAACTGCAGGTGTTGTTCAGGTGTTGTTGCAAAGTTTCTTTCCATGATTCCAGAATACTCTAAGAACATTTTAGGAGTAAAGGAAGTTAAGACTCTTGGTTTGCAAATAGCTAACCTGATTGGATCCCCAGCAGTGCTAAAGGTCCCCCCATCTTTCAAATACTTCCAGAAATGAGCCCAGAGCACAGTCAGGAGTAAAAACCCTAAATTTGGGGGTCATCCCCACACTTCTAAGCAGAGATCCCACTGCAAAATGTCTTAAACTGTTCTCCGCAGGTACACTTTGCCAGGCTCTTGTCTGCAAGCTTCCTTCCCTTCTCTACAGGTAGCTCAACTCCCAGGGGCATCCAAACCGCGAGGGCACACCTGGATCCAAATTAAGTGCCAAGGTGCTTAGGATCCCAGCTTCCTCGCCAGCGGTACAGAAACGCCAGTTCTCTCTTCCTTTCCCTCCTGGGCCAAATTCAAATGCCAAAGTTGGACGAGCCTGGAGCTCGGCAGTTGCATAGCGTGCCCAGATGGCAGGGGGTGCCAGGAAGGCCACCGCGCCCTCCCGAGGCCCGCTGGGCGCGTCCCCGCCCTCTGCCATCGCACCCGCCCGCCCTGGCACCGCACAAGGGCTGGTTGGCGACCGCACCTCCCCGCACTCCGCCTTCTCCTCCAACTGCGGCTGGCGAGGGCTCTTCGGGGGAAACAAATCGATAAATCTACCCTTTTGGGGGGACAGCCTGGCAGACCCGCAGCGGCTCAAGCGGGCATGGGAGATCCGTGGCGCCCACCCGGTTCCCAAGAGCCGGCTGAGTAAGTACAGGGAGAGGGAATCGGGGGGCCCCGGCCACACCCGAGTGAAGCGAGTGTCTGGTACTTGCTGAGTTTATTTGCAAAGTCACAAGGGGTTATGCAAGCAAAACAACAAAACAACAACAACACAACGAAACACCACAATGGGCGGCAGCCCATTGGCTCTGCCAGAGAGCATTTAAAAAGTCAAAAAGTCTCCCCCAAGTTGAGCCCCATGGAGAGCGCGCTGCATCCACGGTGGCGCGCAGAAACTTTGGGGCGCGCGGCCTGGCATGCACACTCCCGGGTGCGGTGGGCTTTAGGTTCCAGTGCCGCCCATGCTCTTTGCAATTTTTAGTTCTCAAGCTTTGTATTTGGAGAAAAACTTGCTTCTGCAAAATCTCCCCCTGGCCCCCGAGACTCCCGAGGGAGATTCAAAGCTGTGCGTGTGCCCCCTCCTTCCCAGTGTGTGGACCCTCATTTCCTTCTAGGGCATTTGCACCCTAGGGTGCCTGGCTACTGAAGGCGGGGTGGGGAAAGTGAGAGTGTGGTTAGATCGAGGATCTGAGCTCGGAGAATATGAGAGGAGGGGTGAAGTAGTCTGGGTGGGGATCGTCTTTCTTTCTAGGTTTCCAAGTCACTTGGCGGGAGCAGATGGAAAGGGGTGCTCTGACTCAGCGGGGAGGACCTCCCACTCCCTCCCGGCTTCGCGCAGAGTTTCGGGGTGATGCTGCGGCGCGGGGCATGCCAGGCGAGGGAGTTTAGTAGTTTGGGGGAGCAACTGGCTTATTAACTACTTGCTGTGTTAGAGGCTTCTGCATAGCAAATGCTCTTTCCACCTGCTTTCCACTTTTGCTTTCGCAAGAGTTTGCAAACTGCTTTGGCAGGGGCAATTGTTGGCCTGGAGAAACTAGGAGGGGATTTTTAAAGTCTCCACCAGAGCTATTAAATATTAAACTGTCTGTCTGTCTCTTTCACACACACACACACACACACACACACACACACACACACACACACACAGAGTGAGTGTTCTATGTGGCCTACTTTTGAGACAGGGCAAGCCACTATAAATTATCATTTCTTGCCCACTTCAGTTCCCGGATCCAATAAGAATGCCCTCAGAGGAATACAGTCGCAAAACAATGAGGACTGAAAAATAGACTTGGCTGGAGAAATTTGTAAGGCCTGTCTTCCAAGTTCATGTTTTATCCTAAATTCAGAGAGATCAACAGTTGCAAACTTAGGTATGAACTTGCATGTGCTATCACTGGAAGCACAAGTATTGAGGACACAAGTACACTTCCTGTTTCTGAGCAATTGCACTTCAAACAATCTAAGTGAAAGGGCTTGGCAACTCAAATATTTGAAGGAAAAGCCGAGATGACTTAGGCAACTTCATGTCTGGGGGAAATGATCATCCCCCAATTCACATCAAGATTTTGCATTATTTGCACTTTATTTTTTCGCACCCAAAGAATCTTTTACTAAAGGTACGTGATAAAATAAAATGTTCCTTTTCTAATGCCCATGTTAGTGTATTCCCCTATAAACGCTCATATTAGTTTAGACTTGTATTTGTTTTAGGATATCTTGAATATATGCTTTGACTTTGGGACCTCTTGAGGGGAGGACAAAGTGACTAAAGAACTTTATTCAGAGTCATGTGTTAGGATTATGGGTCTAAGTACATTAAAGTTTCCTGAGGTTGCTTTCACACCCATTTTTATTCACCAAACAATTTTGGACATCTGCATGACAAAGGCTAATTCATTTCTTTTCCTAAATTAACTGAAAAATTTGTTTGTTTTTGGTTCAACAGGGCGACATTCAGGGATTACTCGTAGCAGTGTGCTCAGAAAAAAAAAGTGGTTGTGTGTGTGTGTGTGTGTGTGTGTGTGTGTGTGCGTGTGATCATTCTTGTTAGGGCTCCATACACCATATGGGGATCAAACTACAGTTGATGGGCAAGGCAAGCATCCTACCCCACCCTACCCACTGTTAAGTGTCTCCAGCCTCAAGCTTTGTACTTCTTAAAAATTAATTATTGTTTTAAACCCAGCCTTAGTATCTCTTATCTATAAAACAGGACTTGAAGTATCTGTTATAAAGATTTTTTATGGAAGAAAACTAAAATTTATACTAGTTATTTTGAGCTCTTAAAATTATTCCAGACACTGTGCTAATGTTTCCAAGATGAATATTACTACATTTCTACTCCTCACAAGTTCACTCCTTACTCATCATAATCTGGTTCATCTCATATTTGCCTTCAAGTCACTACCTTCTCAGTGGATGACATATAAATGTATATTTATATATGTAGATATATATCATTACACATACATATATATGCTTGATATCTTCAATATATACAATTGAATATTAGTATTTGGTAGATCTTATATATAGAATATATGTACATGTATATACATATATATGTATATATATTAAGATGGTCATATCATTCAGAATGACCCTGTATAAATATATAATTTGAAGTAATTTTCTGTTTTTCTATGACGTAGGACTTTTTTATTGAAAATTGTCTTTGCCACTTTTATCTTTTTATTTTAGAGTCATTACTGAAGTTGTTTTGTTTTTTTTTTACTTTAGACAGAAGGTAAAATGCACCATAAATAATAGCTGTAGCATTTCACTCATGTTTTATTCACTTTATGTTATTTCCTTTTATCCCCCTTAACATGTTGATATGATAGTTATCTTTATCACACTCAGAGAAATGAAATCTGCACACCAATAATCATGTTGCTCAAATTCTGCAACTAGTAAAGTGGCTGTGCTGAAACAAGCACTCAGGGCACCTGAACTAACTGCCTTAGATCACTAAAAAAAGCCTCTTTCATGCATGAGGATAAATGATAATAAATATTCTATTACATTTTCCTTTCCCAACTCAGTTATTTAGCATATGAGAGTTCTGAATAGGATATAGAACAAGGTTAAGAATAATGGAGGCAGGCAAATGTTAATTGAAAAAGGAAAGAAGTAAGGAAACACCAAGTTTCCTTTGCTTCCCACTTAGAATTGAAGCCCTCTAGAAAATTTTCTTGATTTTTATTCTCCTTCACCCAACTAAGTAGTAGTATTAGAAGTAAAATCTCATTCTCATGCATGTAAGCCATAAACTTTAATATTAAGTCTTCTGTCAAATAATATTAAGTCCTCTGTCCCTGGAGGAAGATAGTTGAGATTCCAATGAAGGCTACTTTCCTTTGTTCCTTAACAACTAGTCAGTAAAACTTCTTTGTGTGAAAACTATTCTCTTTGGAATATTGTAAAAAAAAAATGTTAGCGAAATCTCTGCCTTTGTCTCCCTGACAACAATAACAACAAAAGCTCTGTCAGGTGAATTAATAATAATGGTCAAGTCTTGCTTGCATGAGACTATGGTTTTATTTCCAGTATTACAAGGAGGTGGGTTGGGGTGTGGGTGGTGGGTAAACTCAAGTAACAAAACCACTTTAGGTGGATTAAAAAAAAAAAGAACATAAAAAAACTCCAAAAACAAAAGGCAGATTATTATTCAGGAATTCTGGGCTAAATTTTGATTTAAACCAACTGGTAGACT
This sequence comes from Suncus etruscus, assembly GCF_024139225.1. Lineage (NCBI taxonomy): Eukaryota > Metazoa > Chordata > Mammalia > Eulipotyphla > Soricidae > Suncus > Suncus etruscus. The sequence goes on from NC_064858.1 coordinate 89,197,780, forward strand.
TAGTCTTGTGCCTTGCATGAATAATACTTGTGTAGTTGTTCTCAACACCAAAGAAGATAACAAGTTAAGGGGCTTTTAATACACCTATGAATGTACAGCAAATAAAGTGGTAACAACAATTATCCCAAAGTAATATGTTGTCACTGGTTTCCTCATTTTGATGTTATTTATTTTTCTGACCTTTTTACTTTATTTGGACTTCTCCTACACCAAGTATTCTTTACTTTGAAGTATAATTATTTGTGTAGACAACCTATTTATTTTCCTAAACAGTTGGTCCCGGAAAAGTTTCCTATATGGTCCCTATTTGAGAACTGAGACCTGGGTTATGAGACAGAATAAAGCAAGGCTCCTCAAACTCTGGCCTCCTGGCAACATGAGGCCTGTTGAGGACATTTATCCAGCCATCAATTGGTTCCTGGCCTGCAGTGCGCATGTGTAGAATACACTTCACTCTCTCCCCTCCTGCTCTTTGTCTTTCAACTCCTCTTCTCAGTCTTGGACAAGAATCCTCAAACTACGACCCACAAACCACTGTTGTTCATAGTATTTTTTTTTATCATTATAGTCCTGCCCTCCAACCGTCTGAGGGACAGTGAACTGGCCCCCTGCAACCTCTATGGAAAGCGATTGGAAAATTGGAAATTGGAAATTGAGCTTCCATTTGACCCAGCTGTTCCACTCCTAGGGATATACACTAGGAACACAAGAATACAACACAAAAAATCCCTTCCTCACACCTATATTTATTGCAGCACTATTCACAATAGTCAGACTCTGGAAACAACCAAGATGCCCTTCAAGTGATGAATGGCTAAAGAAATGTGGTACATATTCACAATGGAATATTATGCAGATAATCAGGAGAGATGAAGTCATGAAATTTTCCTATACGTGGATGTACATGGAATCTATTATGCTGAGTGAAATAAGTCAGAGGGAGAGAGATAGACGCAGAATAGTCTCACTCATCTATGGGTTTTAAGAAAAATAACAGTCACTTTTGCAACAATCCTCAGAGACAGACAATGAGAGGAGGGCTAGAACTTCCAGCTCACTTCAAGAAGCTCACCACAAAGAGTGGTGAGTGCAGTTATAGAAATAACTACACTGAGAACAGCCATAACCATGTGAATGAATGAGGGAACTGGAAAACCTGTCTAGAGTACAGGTGGGGGTGGGGTGGGATGGAGGGAAATTTGGGACATTGGTGGTGGGAATGTTGCACTGGTAAAGTGGGGTGTTCTTTACATGACTGAAACTTAATCACAATCATATTTGTAATCAAGATGTTTAAATAAAGATATTAATAAAAAAGAAAAAATTTTGAAGATCTTTGAAGAGGATCTAAGAAGGAGCTCTGAAGTCTGTTTTTGTTGTTTATTTGTTTTGATTTTGATCCTACTACTGAATAAATAAAAGAAATGACCTTGCTACTTAGTAGATAGGGAAAGTGGTTAAAACTCTCAATATTTTTTCATGTTTAAAAATCCTCCCTCTCTAAATCTTAGATTCTTCACATGTAGAAATAGGGTAAATAAACTTAATATGTTGGTTGTAAAAGTAAGCTAGACACCATCTGCTAAATACATATCACTGTGCTGAGAGCATGCATAGAAATAACTCAATACATAGCAACTAGAGATAGGTGTTAAACATTTCCTTTTTAAGACTGCTAAGTTGTTATATAGATAATTTGCTTGTTCTTTAAAAGTATTTTGGGAACAAATTAAAATATTAGTCTCCAATTAGTTGACATAATAAAGTATAATACTAAATCATTAAATTGATTCTTACTGTCTGAACTATGATTTGGGGATTTGGGGGGAAATTGCTCACTAACTCAAAGTAATAATATAAAAAAATACAAATGCTGAGCTTTCATCAGTTAATATGACATATGTTTTTAAGGGCACGTTTTTACATTTCTTTAAAGTTTATGCCACCATACCATAATCATGTCCAAATTACCTGTTCCATCTAGAATGGTTAAGTGGGTTCTCTTCTCATTTATAGAATTTCTCCTCTTTCTCTTCCCTTTTGGTACCTCAGTGCTATTTGTGTTTGTGAATTTTTATTTGACTTTTTTTTTCTTGCTTGGATTCTCAATATCCCATATATAAGTCAGATCATCTGATGATATTTGTCTTTCTTTTTCTGATTTATTTAAATGGCTTCTGCTGTATTACTGTTGGCCTATTCATATTGTGACAAACAGACAAACAGGTGATTTTATTTTGCTGATGGCTAGGTGGTATTTGCGTTTATGACTATACTTTATTCATTCAGCTATCATTAGTTGTTTGGGTTTTTTTCCATTACTTAGCTATTTAAATAGTGCTACAGTGAATATAGCAGTGCATACATATTTTTAAATTAACATTTTATATGTTGGAATTCTTGGACCATATGGGCAATCTATTTTTTAATATTTTGATAATTTTGGAACTGATTTTCACTTACACAGTTGACTGTACCAGTTTATATTTAAACTAACAGTTTATCTGGGTTCTTTTTCTCCTCACCTTTAAACACTTGTCCTTGGTACTTTTTATGTAGAGACTTTCCTATTGGGCTATGTTATTTCTCATCATTTTAATTTGTATTTCTCTAATAATTGAAAATGAATAATGCATATTTCTATGCCTATAATAATTAGTACAGTTTCTTTTCTGAAATATATATTCATCACTTTTACCATATTTTATGTGTTTGTTTAATCTTTTGTTGTCGAGTTTATGTTTTCTTTATATACCTAGGATAGCATTCCAGTGTTAAATGTATATTGCAGTTTTATATGTACACAAAAAACCAGAAGACATTAGAAAACTATATTTACAGGTGTTTGAGCAGTAGTACAGCAGTTAGAAGAATTGTTTGCATGCAGTTGACCTGGATTCTATCCTGGCATTCCAAAGACTGCCAGGAGTAATTTTTTAGTTCAGAGCCAGAATAAATCTTTTGAGATTCCCCAATAAAGTGGAAAAAAAAAACAACAAAGAATACATAAAATGATATAAAAGGCAAACATTTTACAATGAAATAAAAGACAAGTGATAAATTTTATACAGCTCTCAGAAGACTAGCTGTAGAAAAGTTGAAAACCTAATATAGAAGGAGATTGAAACTGTCCTGCACACTGACAATAAACTATACTACTAACTTTAAGGAATCAAAACGGTGTGCTATTTATGAACCAAAAGAGATGTCAAATCAAGTTAATATAATTAAATCAAAAACTAAATATCATTCAGTTGGGTAGTGAATTTATGATAAGGGAGCCAATGAAAATAAAGTCTTTTCATACATACTGTTTTAACAGATAATAATATGCAAAATATATAAACTGGCTTACACTGTCACACCATGCATAAAACCATCTAACTGTAAGTAAAAGTGTAGACAATTGTTTCAGTCTCTAGAATTCCAGCATAATCCCCATTCTCATCTATCACTGTCATTATAACTGGATCAAGTCAACCAATCTTCTGTGCATCATTTATTTCCATGACCCTTTGATCCTGATGTACTTTCTCTCTTTTTTTTTCCACACCCAAAAGTCCTCAGAACTAACTCCTCATTTTGTACACAGGAATCACTCCTGCCATGTTCAGGGATCATATGGGATGCCACGTTTCAGACCAGGGTCTGCCAAGTGCAACTTCACCTTCCAAGCTTAGCTATATACCATGTTCATATTTCCTTAGAAGCCTGTAGTAGATAAAAACCTTATCTAAAATTTCTGTTACATTAAAGCTCTGTGAATCTGGGAAAAATCAGCTGCTAAGCAGGACTGGCAATGGTGGCAAAAACACCCGGAGGACCAGATAAATGTCCTCTATGAGCCCATGGTTCGTAGTTTGAGGACCTTCTTATTAAACACATTCTTAGTTGTTTTAAACATCTTATAGATGAATTGATGTCTATTTTTACTTTCTACAAATAAGGGAAATATCTGGAAGTCAAAAATACAATGTTTCTATATTTACTTATCTGCCGACCTTTTTCTTTTTTTTTTTTTTACTTTGTTTATGTTTTAGGGCCACCACCTGTTAGTGCTCAGTGCATTTTTCTGCCTGTGAAGTGAGGAATCACTCTTTTCATTGCTCAGGGGCTATTTGGGATTCTGGTAATAAGCGCCTACCCAGTGTACTATGGCTCTGACCCCACATCTTTTTTTTTTTTTATGGATTATAAAGTTGCAAAAACTATATGGTAAATATGTTTTTTGCTTTATGTATTGAGTTTTTAACATCATTAGTAAAGCACCATCTAGTTTTATTTATTATTTTAAGGCTTTTAAAGTTTTTTTACATCATCCATATTTTTATTTATTATGTTTTATATTGGGAGAGCTTGAGAAGGCCAGCTAATGGTTCTCAGCACTTATACCTGGCTCTGCTTAGGGATCATATTGGTTTCTGGTAACTGAACCTAGATTGACTGCATGCAAAGCAAGTGCCCCTACCCATTATACTCTCTCTCCAGCTAGCATTTGTTTTTATTTTAAATATACACATACTGAGTTATACTAGCATTCTTTTTTTTGTTTTGTTTTTTGGCTTTTTGGGCCACACCCGTTTGACGCTCAGGGGTTACTCCTGGCTATGCACTCAGAAATTGCCCCTGGCTTGGGGGGACCATATGGGACACTGGGGGATCGAACTGGGTCTGTCCTACGCTAGCGCTTGCAAGGCAGACACCTTACCTCTAGCGCCACCTTCCCGGCCCCTATACTAGCATTCTTAAGACAGTTCTAGCTGTGATTTTATTATTAGTTTTTAAATTTATTTAAAATGCATCACATTTTTTTTGTTTGTTTTTGGGCTACACCCTGTGACGCTCAGGGGTTACTCCTGGCTATGTGCTCAGAAGTTGCTCCTGGCTTCTTGGGGGACCATATGGGACGCCGGGGGATCGAACCGCGGTCCGTCCTAGGCTAGCGCAGGCAAGGCAGGCACCTTACCTCCGGCGCCACCGCCCGGCCCGCATCACATTTTTGACAGTTTAACTTGTTACATATTTGTCTAGATAAGTGAGAGCAAAGCTATTATCAAAAAAGAATATAAAGAAAAAAGAAGAAATATATTTAAAAAGGTAAAAGAAGTACAGTAGCAAGCACATTTGTAAAATTATTATATCTTCAATTAATTCATTGTTACAGTGGTAGATGATTTAGTAAGCTTCTTGTTGTTAGCTCTTCGTTATGTTAAATTGGTATGTTCCTATAGGGCTGTGAGCATCTAAAACATGAAGTTCTCAAGAAATTCAAAGCACTATTATTGAAACTGTGACTTTTAGAAATGTGAACTCAGTTGCCTGGCTTCCTGAAAGAAGGAGGGTGCCTTCACTCACACCACACAACCCTGGTGTTATTGCCCCAGAATCAGTATACCTGAAATTTGGTCAGATGAGTGTCCCCAAATAGAGTTATAGAGGAGTGTTGAGGCAGGGCCATGGGCAAAAAGGTGATTCTGGGTGATGGATGTAGCAGGCATGGCTTCTGCATCTTTAACCATGCCCACAAACACCATCTGCCAGAGTTCCTGAAAATGGAACATATAGGGAAAAGGATGCCTGCACTTGTTCCAAAAAAGCCCTGGTGATATCAGCCCAAATACTGTTATACCTGAAGTCTGTTTAAATTGGTATTTCTAAAGGAAATTGGATAGGGCTGTTGAGACAGGGCTATTGAAAAAACAATGATTCTGGGTTATGAACGCAGAAGGTATTGCTTCTGGCATTGCCTTCTGTGATTGCCAGTTTTCTATTGTTTACCCGGGTTACCTGTGCTTTTTCATGGTTTAGTTAGCATCTCATTAGACAAAAGAGTGACTCCATGGAACTGGCCCAATTAAACTATTTTTGTTTTGATCTAGGTCCTTTTTCAGTTTTCTGTGACTACTAGAGACAAAGCCTTTTTGAGTCTATATGGATAGTCTATACTAATTGACTATATTGATAGTCAAAGTCTATCAATATATGTGGGGTCTCACATCTCCTTTGCTTTTTTTGATACCAACTGAAAATATTCACCCCAACCCCCTATATTTTTGTATGTCATGGTTATACTTTTTAAGGTCTACTATAGTTTTGAAGACACTCAAATTTAGTGAGTCCAGCAATGTCGAGCTTTATTATAAAATTGTTATTTGTACGTACACATTTTTGAACAATTGTTTATAAGTCATTGGCTATCAAATGAAATCCGAAGGTGTAAAATAAGGGAGACAGATAGAGCTACTTCTTGGATGACCTTACTGTTTTCACTGAGATGTATATTATCTCTGAGTTCTCACTGCAGTAATGAAGGAACATGAACTACTTAAAGTAAGGAGATGAGTAAACTTGTCTTACAATTTTTGATATAAGTAAAAAATAAGTTATTTCTCATATTTTAAAGTTCAAGTCTTGTTTCACATACAATTATTCTGTTTTTGTTTGTTTGTATGTTTTTGGGCCAAGAGCAGAGGTGCTCTGTGCTCCAAAATCGCTCCTCATAGGCTCAGGGTTCCATATGAAATGCTGGGGATTGAACGCAGGTCCATCCTAGGTTGGCAGCGTAAAAGGCAAATGCCCGACTGCTGTGCTTTCACTCTGGCCCCAAAATTATTCTGTAAATTTTTATTCAAGTACTGCTTTTCTTTTGGAATCAGAAATTTATATGTATTATTTGTTTTCTTTCTGCTTCTGTTGTTTTGTACACACTTCATTTTGTTTCCTTGACTCTCAATTGTTTATAATGTTTTTATTTGTTCATGCCCTTTCCCTAGTTAATGTTTCTCCCTAATACTGAGTTTCCAGTTACCTGTTTCATGGTATCCTCAATGTAGAAGAAGTACTTAAATACATTCTTACAGGGCAGGAGAGATAGCATGAAGGTAAGGCATTTGCCTTTCATGCAGAAGTACGGTGGTTCAAAACCCGGCATCCCATATGGTCCCCTGTGCCTGCCAGGGGTTATTTCTGAGCGTAGAGGCAGGAGTAACCCCTGAGTGCTCGTGTGTGTGACCCAAAAACCAAAAACCAAAAACCAAAAATAAATAAATAAATAAATAAATAAATAAATTCTTACAATTATTACCTTCTCAATTGATTGACAATTAATTCAACTAAATATCAAGTCCTTTAATTTATTTTTATTTTACTTTTTCCTGGGGTGGCCACACCCGGTGTGGCTATGCACTCAGAAATTGTTCCTGGCTTGGGGGACAATATGGATGCTGGGGGATCAAACCGCTGTCCGTCCTAGATCAGCATGTGTAAGGTAGACACCCTACTAATTGCACCACTACTCTGGCCCTAATTCCTTTATTTTAAACTTAAAAAAATTAGTAGATATAAAAAATAAGATAATAAGCAGATAGAAAAGGTGGATGTTTTCTAGGAAGCAAATCATTCCCACATGGGCCACATCAATGTCTCTGTGGACAGTATTCTGGCCACTTACACCATGAGGATAATATTAATTATAAACTGTAATGGCTTCGTGCTGGATGATTTACATATATTAAATAAAAATTTCATCTAGACATTTATTTTATAATTAATATGTTATAATTTATGAATAATTAAGGGTTATAAAATTTGTTATTTTAAGTTTTATTTTTTTATATCTTTAAACATCTTGATTACAAATATGATTATGATTAGGTTTCAGTCATGTAAAGAACACCCCCCTTCACCAGTGCAACATTCCCACTACCAATGTCCCAAGTCTCCCTCCATCCCACCCCACCCCCACCTGTACTCCAGACAAGCTCTCCAGTTCCCTCATTCATGAAGTGAGCTGGAAGTTCCAGCCCTCCTCTCATTGTCTCTGAGGATTGTTGCAAAAATGACTTTTATTTTTTTTAAAACCATAGATGAGTGAGACTATTCTGCGTATCTCTCTCTCTCTTTTTGACTTATTTTACTCAGCATAATAGATGCCATGTACATCCATGTATAGGAAAATTTCATGACTTCATCTCTCCTGACGGCTGCATAATATTCCATTGTGTATATGTACCACAATTTCTTTAGCCATTCATCACTTGAAGGGCATCTTGGTTGTTTCCAGAGCCTGGCTATTGTGAATAGTGCTGCAATAAATATAGGTGTGAGGAAGGAGTTTTTGTGTTGTATTCTTGTGTTCTTAGTGTATATTCCTAGGAGTGGAATAGCTGGCTCGAATGGGAGCTCAATTTCCAGTTTTTGGAGGAATCTCCATATCGCTTTCCATAGAGGATGGACTTAGAGGGTATTCCAACCAGCAGTGGATAAGAGTTCCTTTCTCTCCACATCCCTACCAGCACTGATTGTTCTCATTCTTTGTGATGTATGCCAATCTCTGTGGTGTGAGATGGTATCTCATCCTTGTTTTGATTTGCATCTCCCTAATGATTAGTGATGTGGAGCAATTTTTCATTTGGCCATTTGTATCTCTTTTTTTTTATCAAAGTGTCTGTTCATTTCTTCTCCCCATTTTTTGATGGGTTTAGATGTTTTTTTCTTGTAAAGTTCTGTCAGTGCCCTGTATATTTTGGATATTAGCCCCTTATCTGATGGGTGTTGGGTGAATAGTTTCTCCCACATGGTGAGTGGGTGGCTCTTGCATCCTGGGCACTATTTCTTTTGAGATGCAGAAGCTTCTCAGCTTAATGTATTCCCATCTGTTTATCTCTGCTTCCACTTGTTTGAAAAGTGCAGTTTTCTCCTTGAGGATGCCTTTAGTCTCAATGCCATGGAGTGTTTTACCGACGTGTTGTTCTATATACTTTATGGTATCAGGTCTGATATCAAGGTCTTTAATCCATTTGGATTTTACCTTCATACATGATGTTCACTGGGGGGTCTATGTTCGCTTTTTTGAAAGTGGCTAACCAGTTCTGCCAGCACCAGGAAAAACCTATTCAACAAGTGGTGCTGGCGAACTGGTTAAGTTTTATTTTTAAGTAGTAACAGATTTGTCACTGTCTCCCAGGACACCTGGCATTATTATTTTTAATTTATTTTTTAAATATTTGCCCAAAATAGGATTTTCTGTAAATATTCCTATAGACATTTCACCAATTGACAGTTATATCTTATTTTAATGCTGATAAATAAGAAATGTAAATTTATTCTTAACTGGTATAATAATTATGATCAAAGTTACTATGCATATTTGAACTATATAATATCAAATACTAAATCGGTTTATGAATAGAAATTACTTTTGTCCAGGAAGCTGGTCCATACACATGGTGGACAGAACAAAGCAGATCACTGAGTCACTTTGTAGGAGCAATGAGTTTTTGCTTAAGTCTCACTCTCATGACTTCCTCATTTCCTAAAACTTAAACTATCACCTTAAAAATTGTTTTTAATCCATATATTTTATAAAAACCGTAAGTATTCTGACCATTGATTGCATGCGATTCATTAAAACATGTTATTTTATTAAACTGTATACATTGGTAGTGATATTAGGACCAATAAACCAAATATAGAATGTAATATTTAAATAGAGCTATGTATACATAATGAATTTAACTCTTGTTTTATTCGTTTCTGAGTACTTGATTGCACTTTTTTAAGCAGTTACATTAGTTCAAATTATACCTTAATAAGAAAGACTCTTTACATCCACTCTAAAGAGAATCTTAATAGTAATTGGTTCATAAAATATTACAATTTTATTATAACTTGGAATATATTCAATGTAAGAAGAGATCTCCATAAAACTGATTTAGGAATCCCCAAATTATAAGCCATTAGAAACTTGAAAGTGACTATAATAAAATCCCAGCATATATGTTCAAAATTTTTTATGACTGCATACTTTAAAATACATTACTAAGGTAACAATTTTTTATAAGGTGAAAAGTTGATTTGGGCAAAACATACCTTATTTATTAAGTTTATATTTGTAATACTATTAAAATATGAAGAATATTTTAACAGTTAACAGGATAATATACTTTGCACATTGTAATAAAAAAGACATTCCTTGACTCTTAAAAGAAATCTAAACAAGGAGCTGAAGCGATAGCACAACCGTACAGATGCCTGGGTTTGATCCCTGGCATCCCATATGGTCCCCGAGCCTGCCAGGAGCAATTTCTGAGCACAGAGCCAGAAGTAACCTTGAGCACTGCAAGGTGTGACCCAAAAACCAAAAAAAAAAAAAAAAAAGAAAGAAAAGAAAAGAATAGAAAAATGAAATCTTGGGGTCAAGAGCTATAGTGCATTGGTAGAGCATCTGCTTTGCACGCAGCTGACCCTGGATGGACCTTGATTCGATTCCCCAGCGTCCTATATGGTCCCTTTAAACCAGGAGCGATTTCTGAGCACATAGCCAGGAGTAACTCCTGAGTGTCACCCGGTGTGGCCCCCAAACAAAAACAAAACAAAATAAAAGAAATTTAAACAATGAATTGTGGAGAAATAAGGTATCACTACTTATTCATAGCACATTATTATAGGAGAGATTGGTAGAAACATAGGACATTCAACATTTCTAAACCCTTTTTTTTTTTTTTTCGTTTACTGTTCATCCTAGGTTAGAGCTGTCAAGGCAAATGTACTACAACTTGAGCCACCGATCTGGTCCCTAAAAACATTTTAGTTAAGAATATAGGCAACATATACCTTCTATTTGTCATAAAATCTAAAAATTACAGGTTATAGTTTTCCAAAGTTAATAATTCAAATAAAAATGATTATTTATGTTGGTACTTCTGTATTTATGTCTAAAAATTCCTCTATAAAAATAGATCTAGTGATTCAAATTGACAAATATTTGGATAGTGGTCAATAATACTATTAATAATTATAAATCACTTACCTTACTTAGCCTACTAGAATGAGAAAAATATATTTAATATATATTTATATCTAACATATAAATATATACATTTAGTATTCATATTAAAGTGCACTTTAGTAAAATCATGTGCACATCAGTGAAAACAATAATAAATATAATATTAATTAATACTATAATAATAATTAATATACATGCACATTAGTGATGCTCAGGGGTCCATATGATATATGGTATTGGCTCAAGGTTTTGTATAGGTTAGTCATGTGCTTGCCATTTGGCTACTTCTGCTTACATGCTTAGGGTTTACTGGCTAAGTGCTTAGGGTTTACTCTAATAATACTTGAGTGAGCAAATGTTATGGGATAAAAATCAGGTAAGCTTTCTGCAAGGCAAGTGTCCTGTTTGCTATTCTATCTCTCCAGCTTTGATATATTAGTTTCATCCTGGCCTTTTTTACTTCTGAGAAAAGACACTATGTTTTAATTAAATCATTGTTGTTTTCAACGGAAGTGGTTCTAATGTGCTATTTATTTTATTTCAAGTCATTTGAATAGTATATAGTATTTGAAGTACTGTTTCAAAAACTTTATTTTATTAAAGACTCAAAATTTATTTCTGTAGAAAGAGATTTTTGAGGGTGCCACACGTGGCTGTAATCAAGGATCAAAATGGGTGATGCTGAGGGAGGTGGGCAGTAATAGGGTGCTGGCGATCAAACTATGGTCGACAAAGTGTAAGCCAGACATGCCAAACATTTTGAAGATCCAAAACAAAAACACAGCTCTTTCTGTATTTCTGGCAATGATCTCAAATTTCAAGTATCTGAAAATAAAGCAATACTTAAGCGTAATTTTTCACATACTTTATTAACTATAAATAAAAACGCTTTCTTACTTTGACATTAACTTTTTTACTTTGCATATTTACTCTCCGTAGAATAGATTTCCTAATAGAGTTGGGAACAGGTATGTGGAGAGAAGTATGTGCCAGGGCTGGCTAACATTCAGATGCTGAGTTGTGACTTTGTTGAATACACACATTATGTAGTAGACTCATGAATGTGCTGATAATAATCCAACAAACTTAGCATACATTCTTATCTTCAGTGACAACTTTTTGTACTTAGAGTTTTATGGACAGTGTTAGTGACTATTGCTCTAGAAATTTGCCTTTCAACTGTTTGCTGAACGTGTCCTAAACAGCATAATGGCACTAACTAGCAAAACGTTTTCAGAAATTCACCTTATTCATGAGCTTTTGATTTATTCTATGAACTCTAAATTGCAGTCTCAAAAGAATAGCTGGAGTTCACTTGTTGCATTATCTTAGAGCCTGGTCTGGTTCCTGCTTCTGACTTGATTCTAGGACTTGGAAAAGACTGGCCTTCTCTAAAGAGGCCTTCAGTGTTACTTGCAAAGAAAATTACAAATACTAGTGTAGGCAGTCTTACTATGCCCGGTACCAAAATGGGGAAAAAAAAATTGAAGGCCAAACAACAAACAACAGCCAGATAGATGCCTTAAGTAACTGGCCTATTGCTTTACTACCATAAGCCTGTAATCTTTACTTTAAATACAGATTAGGAATTTTGTTGCATTCATTTTACTTGCTCTAACAAGAGAAATGAAAGCATGCATTAAAGTAGTCACTAAAGATTTAAAGCAGCTAAATAGTACCCCCAAACATAATTTTAATAGAAATTTTAAAAATATTCTTATGACTAACCCACTTTATTATTTACTCAGAATAAAATTTAAATAAATAGTGGTAACTAGAAGCATTTGTCTTTTAAATAAGACATTCTAAGTTGATCATAAAATTTTTAAATTTCCATTTATCTTTTATTAATAAGTACTTTATTTCCACATTTCCTAAATGTATTTTAAATTTTAACTTTATGATTATTTTAATGAGTAAAAATGAGTTAAATATTTTTCAAGATACAATAAATATTTAGTTGATATTTTAGTTATCTTAGTTGATATTTATTGTAGATAATAATCCACATTCTTTTTAAAATTTGATTTTTCATATTAGTTATAACTTCTGGTCATCTGTTAATCAGCGTGAAAAATGAATATTTAATGAAATGAAGAAAGGAAACTGGGTCACTTTTATGTGATGAAATTAAAATTCAAGGAAATTAAAGTAATTTCAACATTTTCAGAATATATGAAAAGAACTAAGATACATAGTTTATCTCTGATTTTTTCTAAGATTTGGTATTTAAAAGATAACTGGAACTCACTTCTATTATTAATTTTATGAGCTCAATTTGTAATATTGTCACCCAGTTAAAAGTATATATTAGACCTTGGAATTTTCTTAAGATGAGTTTTATAGATTTTTAAAATGTTAAATTTTATGACATGAATGCATTACTTGGAGAAATTGCAAGATAATTTTTTATATATTTAATGTAGATAATTCAAATTTTTAACTGATATTAAGTATGAGTGAAATAGATTTTTTGTAATTAACATTGGACCCAATTATTTAAAACTTATGGGAAATTTTTGGGGGTGTACATTGGCAGTGCTCAGGGTTTGCTCTTAGCTCTGCATTAAAGTTCACTTATGGCGATCTTGGGAAACATAATATGCTGAAAAATTGAACCTGGATTCACTATGTGTAGTGTATATGCCCTACTCATATTACTATTCCTTTGGCTCCCATAAATTCATTTTCTACTTCACATATAACCATTCCCTCTGAAAAAGTCAAAGTAGTTATTAATTATAAGGTATGTCCATGAGAGTTTGCATAAGAAGACAGCAATTATAGTCTAATAAAATTAATCTTATGGAGACAGGCATCAATCAAATGGCCTTTCATATCTATGGAACTGGAAAACAATTTTTACTCTGTAATGCTTAAAAAATTAAAGTATTTTTCTTATCATGTATATCATTCTGTGCATTGTTTGACTAAGGGCCTAAAAATAACACTTTGTATTTTTGATTTTGTAAAAATGAAAAGTGTCTGGACTTGCATTTCTGTGCAGATTGGGTAGAATAAGAGATATGTGTGTCTCTTTAAACAGGAACATAATGAGTGAATTAGGCAAGGACAAAGAATGCTTTATAACATAACATAGGAGGATGTAGGAGGAGACAAACCATTTGTGAAGAAATGGAAAGGAATACTCCTCAAAGGAACCATAATAGGATTATTTATAAGAAATTTAAAATAAAAAAGTTTACCCCCTTTAAGCTAGGAGGGATATTTAGTTATATTTAATAATATTGCTTTAGAAAAAATTGCCTTTCATGCTCACTTCGGCAGCACATATACTAAAATTGGAACAATACAGAGAAGATTAGCATGCCCCCTGCGCAAGGATGACACGCAAATTCGTGAAGTATTCCATATTTAAAAAAAAGAAAGAAAGAAAGAAAGAGAGAAAGAATTACCTTTCAAACCATCACTATCTCAGCTTAAGTTCTTTGTCTATTTTTCTTATCTATGCAAAGTTGACCTTTTGATTGTATTTACAAAGTAAACTCTACATAGTCTGGTATGGCAGATGGGCTTGAACAAAAGTAAAATATAGAATTATACAGTCTTTGCATTAAAATTTAAAAATTGTGACACCTTTTCACAGAGAGATAAATTTTCAATCGTGTTTTCTTGTTCATTTTTAATCGTGTTTTCTAAAAAAATTTTTAGATTCAAGATTTGACATACCATAATTGACTCATCAACCTTTTGATTTCAAGGGTCTAGAAACTTTGTCCTTCTAGTGAGTGTTGCATGTTTGTGTTATTAATGCCTGAATTCCATATTTCCATATTCTGTTATTTGCACAAATATAATAGATTTTGTCTGATTTCATATACTGACTGCTTATTGAGTGTAGAAATTGTTTTTTTCTCTCACAACATTATGTACTACATACTTTTAATTATATTATAACAGTATTCTTTAGTGGGAATTTTTGAACCAATATTCTGAGGTCCTGCTTTTAAAACAAATTAAAGTGATGTCTTCTAATTTATCTAAAAATAAGTGTATGCTTAACCATAATGTGCTCTCTCTCCCTTGGATCAGAATGTGTGGTATGGACGCTTTCTAATTATTACTATTAATGACCTGTGTCCTCTAATATTTAATTTGACTCGAATGTTTCAGCTTTATGTTCAATTATCTAATATATTTACTAGGGTGGAGGATTAGGGTATACTCAGCAGTACTCAGAAAATGCTCTTAACTGAGGGCTCAGGAGTGAACTCTGAAGATTTTGAGACCAGATATGTCCCTGGAATTAAAGTGTGATAAGTTGTTGCAAGGTGAGCACCTTACCTTGTGTAAGGTAAGACTGTATTATTACTCTATTAAAATTTTCATATTTTAGATTTTATGCCTCATAATTTGTAATATTTTTATTACAACATTCTAACACCACTTTCTCCACCACAGTGCTCCTGCACATCATTCATTAGTAACCCAATCACAATAGTAATTTTAGTTCTTTAGACCAATTCTCAGATTCTTTTGCCTTTGGACATTTGTTGTTTTCTTACTGTGTTTTTTTATGTTTTACATATGAGAATGATATTTTATATTTCTCCTCATTTGGACTAATGATATGTATGATACTATCCACATTAGAAAATATAGACAATTTACATTTTTTTTACCTTTTCTAATAGCCAAGTACTAGTTCATTCTGAATTTATACCATCTTGGACATGGTTATTTCCAGGTTTGGCTATTGTGAATAGTGTTGTGAGAAATAGAGGAATGCAGACTTCAAAATAGTATCTTTGGGTCCTTGAAGTAGATGTCAAGAAGTAGAATTGCTGTGGCATATAGAAGGTCATTTTTATAGCAACGTATATAGATATAAAGGACTGTAGTTATAAAAAGAACTCAACATAGTAATGAATGGAAAGCACCACATTTTTAAATACAAATACAAATAATCAGTATGTGTCATTGGGAGGATGTTTCCCAACCAGTATTTTAACATAAATTACTTTAGGTTGGCAGTTTCTTGACATGTTATGTATAATGCTAGTCCTCATGATTACAATCTTACAATACTATAATCAGTGATAAGATTTCATGAATAGAACATTCCAACACCATAATATCCAGTGTTCACGTTTACCTTCACTATTGCTTCAGAGTTTCGTCTCATTCTTCTACCCGCCCAGACAAACCCTTACAAAAACTATGCAGCTTTTATTTTCCTTTCATTGTTATTTTATAAGGACCTTGAAATTAAGTAAAATCATGTTATAATCTCATCAGATCCACACAGAATATTTCACATTGCTTATTTCTTTCTGACCATTCAATTGATAAACTAATTGGCCCATACTCACACTACTTTATCTGAATAGGATCAATTTAACACCTACTGTTTTGACAATAAAAGATAATTGATATAATATTGAAGTTGTTTTATGTAGTTATTTTTTGCAGAATTGCATAAAACAAGGCCAAAATTGTTTGAGTTTGTGTGGTGGTATTGCCTCTACCTAGTTCTCTTGATGAGGGAAATGAAAACACAGGAGCTAGGAACCTTAGTTCCACAATAGAAGTGGTTTATTGCAAGCAATGCTTCATTAAGGCACCTGACATCAAGGACATGCTCAAGCAAGCATAAATATTCAATGTTATGACAAGATAAAAGTCTAGGATTTAGGGAACAGGTCTGTTCACTTGTTCTCCCAACTATAAGAAGTCTATGTAGACCTTAACTTGCATTCTGCTGATTTGCAGTTTACCAGCTAAAGTGGTTTTCCACTTAACTCTTTCTTTGGTGCCTATATATTTGTCTCCCCAAATTTGGTCAGAACAAACATATAATGCATAGACATCATTTGGGTATATTATGTGTGTTGTTTTGTTCTAGATTTTGTATAAGTAAATGAGTTTTTAAAACATGATTTTTTCTGACATAGCGACTTCCCTGAAATGTGAAGTATCATATTTTTTAAATTTTTATTATGACCAAAGTGGATTACAAACCTTTCACAGTAATTATTTAGGTGCATAGCGACATTGAATCAGGGGCATTCCTACCACCAGTATTGTTCTCTTTCCACCCATGTTCCCAGAAGGCATTCCATATCCCCTCCTTTGCCCCCCAGGTTGCTAGTATAAGTGGTCCCCTATGTGTCTAATATATTGTAGATTGGGTATCGATTCTGTTGTTGTTGGCTTTGGATTTGGTGTTTTAGTCTGATCATTATTTTAAAATATTAAACTATATTTAAGACTGTTTGATTTTATTTATTTGCTTGGGGCCCATAACTATCTATAAGTAGAGCTTACTTCTGCCTCTGTATTCAGGGGACCATATAAAGTAGCAAGATTCAGCCCCAGATCAGCCACAATCAGGGCAAGTGTCCTAATCACTATACTATCTTTCTAGCCTTGGATTTTTTTTTTTTGCCAATAAATACATATCCTTCAGTCAGGGTATGACTTATTGAACAGGGTAAATGGGTTTTGAACACATTAACAAATCTTATTACGAAATTGAAATGAAAAGTTAGGTGAGGGTTGATAGTAATAAATCTTTATCTTATATTATTTCATTTTTATTCCTTCAGTTTTCACAATTTATGATTTATCAGTATGAAAATATGTGTATATGATTATAAACTATTGCTACTTATTTCTGTTACAGTGTTAACAATTTAATTGGATTAAGAAGGGATATAAATTTTTCTTAAATAACTGAAAATATTTTATTTGTAATTACAAGTAAATAGCTTAATTAAAAGGAATTATCTTAGAGATGTGAGAGGAGAGAGAAGGGTGGGGTGTGAGAAGGAAGCCGCCATCTTCTTCTGAGTGCAATAAAACTAACGTTGATTATTTTTGATGAAAGTATAAATGTTTTTATTAGGGCATCATGTCAGTCTGTATACAATAGAAGTAGGAAAATAAGAAACTTATAAAGTCTAAATTTAAACTAATTTGCATGTACATCACATTTTCTTAGAACTATCGTAGACATATAAATGATTATCAAATAAAAATATTTCTTTAGGTAGAAGCAATAATACAGTGTGAAGAAAGTGTGCCTTGCATGTTTATTACTTGGGTGCAATCTGTAACATCTCATATGGTTCTCTGAGCCTAGTAAGAGCAGTTCCTGAGCAGAGAGCCAGGAGTAACTCCTGAGCTCCAAGGTGTGTTGCCCCAAAACAAACAAATGAAAATATTGCTTTTTGTTCTTTTGATTTTTGTGCCACATCCAATGGTGATTGGTTAGGGATTACTCCTGTCTCAGGAATTACTCTGAGAGGGCTTGGTGACTATATGGGATGCCAGGAATACAACCCAGGTTTGTTTCGTGTAAGACAAACACCCTCCCCATGATACTATCTGGTAAGACCCAAATTAAAAACTTTTCTACAATACTAAATATTTGAATATTTTTGTTTTGAAACTGATGCTGAATATAAAAATATACCTCAGAATTCAGTAGGGTTTTCTTCTTTGAAGCCCACTATTAGATTTTATAAGTGTTTTGAGTCTTTTACAATATATAATATATATATGTATATATATTATTGTTTTGGGGCCACACTGGTGACACTTAGAGGTTACTCCTGGTTCTGCACTCAGAAATGCTTCTGACTTGGGGGGACCATATGGACGCTGGGGGATCTAACTGTGGTCTGTCCTAGGTTAGTGTGGGTAAGGCAGATGCCTTACCGCTTGTGCCACTGCTTTGGCCCTTATATATTTATTTTTATTTATTTATTTATTTATTTATTTATTTATTTTTGTTTTTGGGCCACACCCTGTGACGCTCAGGTGTTACTCCTGGCTATGCACTCAGAAATTGCTCCTGGCTTGGAGGACCACATGGGATACCAGGAGTCAAACTGCGGATCATCTGAGACTAGCCCGGGCAAAGCAGATACCTTACCACTTGTGCCACAGCACCAGTCCTTTAAATTTTAATTTTTAAGTTCTTCATTGTTCAGGGCTTAACCCAGGATCTGAGCTCAGAGACCTCCCACAGTGGACTCAAGGAACCATCTCTGGTACTGGAGTAAAACTTTCAGTTGCTTCAAATGAAGCATTATTCTTTGAGTACTACAAAGAGCAAAAACTTGAACAAATTAACTTATACAATAAACTCAGAAATTGAAAACATGGAAGAATTTCTGAGACCTAATTTTTAGGAAATAATGTATCTTGCAGATCTGATTTTTCCCAGAGCCAGCTAAATTTGCAATCCTTCATAGTCCATCAAAATATCCTTGTATTTCTCAAATTATCAATATTGAATGTAAAAATTACCTTTACCATAGATGATAGTTATGACGATTATTTAAAACAGTGTATCCTTTGTAAAAGAAGAAATGCAAATGGTCAAAAGGCTCATAAAAGATGTTCCACATCACTAATAATCAGGGAGATGCAAATCAAAACAACTATGATGTACCACTCAAACCACAGAGATTGGCACACATCACAAAGAAGGAAAACAAGCAGTGCTGGCGGGGATGTGGAGAGAAAGGAACTCTTTTTCACTGCTGGTGGGAATGCCATCTAGTCCAACCTTTATGGAAAGCGATATGGAGATTCCTCCAAAAACTGGAAATCGAGCTCCCATACGATCCAGCTATACCACTCCTAGGGATATACCCGAGGAGCACAAAAATACAATACAAAAATCCCTTCCTCACACCTATATTCATTGCAGCACTATATACAATAGCCAGACTCTGGAAACAACCAAGATGACCTTCAACAGATGAGTGGCTAAAGAAACTGTGGTACATATACACAATGGGATACTATGCAGCTGTCAGGAGAGATGAAGTCATGAAATTTTCCTATACATGGATGTACATGGAACCTATTATGCTGAGTGAAATAAGTCAGAGGGAGAGAGATAGATGCAGAATAGTCTCACTCATCTATGGGTTTTAAGAAAAATGAAAGATATTTTGTCTCAGAGACAAAAGAGATGAGGGCTGATAGGTGCAGCTCATGACATGAAACTCACCACAAAGAGTGATGAGTGCAGTTAGAGAAATAACTACATTGAGAACTATCTTAACAATGTGAATGAATGAGAGAAGTATAAAGCCTGTCTTGAGTACAGGTGTGGGTGGGGTGGGGAGGAGGGAGATTTGGGACATTGGTGGTGGGAATGTTGCACTAGTGAAGGGGGTGTGTTTTTTACGTGACTGAAATTATACAACTACAATCATATTTGTCATGGTGTTTAAATAAAGTTCATTGAAAAAAAAACCAAAAACCAAAAACAGTGTATCCTAATGGTTGAAGTTAGCAGCTAACCTGGCTGAATTTGATTTTAGCTCTATATCCAGATAGCATTTGAGAAGCTTTTTAATCTATTTGTAGCTTGTTTTATATATTTGTAAATTAATATAATAATGATTTTAATGAGGAAGTTCACTGCATGTGAAAAGTGAAGACTAGATGTAATATATTTGTGTAGTGACTAATAATTTTAATGAATTCTTTGCTCTCATTTGATATTATGTATGTGTACTTGACTGCTTTGTGGTGGATATATGTGATGAAAATATTTCTACCAAGCCAACTGTGAAGTAACTTGAAAGGCATCACTAACAAACACTTACTGCAGATTGGTGAAATAGAAACAAAATAACCTATGGCTATGGAAGAAATATATTTTATTATAATTTTATATAAGATATACTTCAATAATATCATTTTACTTAAAGAAAAATTTTGGGGGGTGATTCATACCCACAGGTGCTGAAGAGCTATTCCTGGCTCTGCTCAGGAAAGCATGCTGTGCCAAGGACCAAACTAGGATTGACTACTTGTCAAGGCAAACATCTCAACCCCAAAACTATCTTCAGCCCTGTAGAAAAGGAAAATTCCAATCACTGAACTCTATTACATGTAACAATTAATTACTGAAATTTTATTTTTGGAGCACACCTACAAGTATTTAGGGGTTACTTCTGCTCTATGCTAAGAAACTACTTCTGATAAGCTCTGGGGACCATATGGAATGCCAAGTATCAAAACTACGTTGGCGATGTATAAGGCATATACCACACTCTCAGTGCTATCAGCCTGGACCCATTACTGAAAGTTTTATAATTATAAATTATCATAAACTTAGATAATATATTTAGGTAATATCATATACTTAGAAATATTGTCTATTTAGACATTGATTTATCACAGGCATAGATAAACTATTTCATGTAAAATATTAAAAAATAAAGGCAGCCTATTTTATTAATTTTAGTAGGTGAATAAAGATTATTAAATTAAAATCATGGGGACTACAGTGATAGTGCAGCGATTAAATTTTTTGCTTTACAGGCAGCTGATCTGAGTTTAATCTCCTGCATGCCATATGGTTCACAGAGCACTGCCAGCAGTAATTCTCCTTTTTTTTGTTTTTGTTTTTGTTGTTGGGCCACACCTAGTGATACTCAGGGTTTACTCCTGGCTATGAGCTCATAAATCACCCCTAGCTTGGGGGACCATATGGCATGCCAGGGATGGAACCAAGGTCCATTCCCTATTAGCAGCTTGAAACAAAAATGTCCTACTGCTGCGTCATCACTCGGGCTCCATGCCAGCAGTAATTCTTGAGTGCAGAGAGACAAGTTATCCCAAGCACTACTGGTGTGGTCCAAAACCAAAATAAAGTATAATAAAATCATAAATATTTTACAGCATCATTTTACTAATATTTTGAACTAAATAATTCTAGAAAACTTTACTATTTAAAGAATACTTCTATCTCTCAATCTTCTAAGTACCCAAGAGCTTTTGTTTGTTTATTTATTAAGAAAACATTTTTTATGTGACTTATAAGTAATGATATGGAATCAACTAAATTCCCTACAAATGAATCTGAACAAACATGTAACTTGAAGTAATTAAATAAAACTGCCAATGTGCTTTAAAATTTTATATTTACAATGACTACAGTGCTTTTATTGATAAATTTTGTTAATCAGCGAGGGAGCTATGAGGATAAAAAATTTCTCTCCATTTTGTAGGTGAATACAACTGAGTCTTGGCTTAATTTTGTGATACATAACAGTTATATAAATAAATCACAGCAGAAACAGACTGAGTGAGGATCTGTGGCACAAGGGGTAGGGCATTTGCCTTGCACGCACTGACCTAGGACGAACCGCAGTTTGATCCTCCGGCTTCCCATATGGTTTCCCCAAGCCAGGAGTGATTTCTGAGTGCATATCCAGGAGTAACCCCTGCGCATCACCCTTGAGCATCACCCCCCCAAAAAAAAGGACCACTCTAGGACATGAGTCCTGACTTCAAATTTGAGATTCTTCTCACTATGTTTTATGACGTTCCCTGATATTATTTAAAAGCACTATATATTAACATGGTATAGAATATTGACCTCACATTGTTTTTGAGTCCCTGACTAATAGCTGATGAGTTTGGTTACTTTTGGGTGATAGGAGAAAAAGTTTACCTAAAGCAAAAGGGTATAGTTTAAAACTAGAACACTTAAGTTTCTTTGCCACAAAGTAAAATAGATTTAAACTTTATATTTACACATATGTCATGTGGGAGTTCAATGTTTACTAACAAGAACCTTTTTTTACTTATAAGATTTTCAAATATTATTTAATATATTTTTCAACTCAAGAGAGTGGACCAAAATTGTTCAAAGAACTTGACCTTTAAATGCAAAACGTTTAAATTCATTAGCGTTACTTCTTTAGTTTCACAGCTGAGTTCTCTTGTAAATAAAACTTTTCTTCTCAGAGGAAATGAAGCCAATCTTGCATTTCCCTTTAGGTTTCATATTGCTTAAACCATTCAATGCTTCATATATTAACTTGGAACCTAAGAAAGGCCAAATGCAGTTGTGAGTTAAATAAGAAGTGCTTTTCTGAGATATTCTGTTATTATCTTAACAGTTAAGTAACAAAAAATAGTCAAATTCCATTCATTTGCATTATGTGTAAAAGATGTTGCAATTAATTTTGGAAAGAGTTCTTGGGACCTACAGGGACTGACTCCTGGCTTTCTGTTCAGTGTTACTTCTGGCAGTGCTGGGGGATCATAGACAGTACTGGAGATTGATCTGGGATTGACCTTGTGTAAGGAAAGTACCGTAAGTGCCTGTATTCGTTCTTGCCTGAGAAACACCTTAATTTCATAGGCAACTGGTTAGCTTTCTTACTGTAAATAAAGCACAAATTGTTTTAATGTAAATTGTTACCTGAATAGGGTCATGGATATTCTTTGATTATGGCATAAGTCCTTTTAACTTTTGCAATCTTTTATAGTGTTCCTCATTAATTGTGCTACCAAGAAACTTTAGCTTCCTGAAGAGATTTTTCACCCTTCAAGTAATATCAAAGATTTGTCAACAAAGCTTAACGGAGGTATAAAAAATATTTTGGATCAATTCATTGTAAATACTGAATTTCTTAACCCATTTTTAGTTTTGTTTTTGGGTAATTCCTGGCAGGCAGGGTGCTGGTTGAGTCCCACCTGGCAGTTCTTTGGCCTAAATCTGGCTGAACTTTGGTGTGATTTGGGGTCCCTGGAATAAAATATTGACAGGTCTATATGGATTGGCACATATAAGATCTATTTTAGAGCCTTTATATCCCTAACTTTTTTTCTGTATCTGCGAATCTTTCAGCCTAATTTTGCCTCCTTATCCTTTTTCTCCTATTGCCTCTTACTTTCTTGATTCCTATTCATTATTTCAGTTTTTAGAGTTTTAGTCCAGATGTTGTAAGAGTTTGCCTTCAGAGTTTTAGCCAAGACCTTTTAAGTTGATTTTCTGGCCTTCAAACCTTTTTTGAAATAATCTCTTTGGCCAGAGTCCAGTATAGCAAAAGTGCCTATTTTATAATTTACCATTCACAAAGGGTCACTGTTACAAATTCATTAATATACACCCAGTCTTCCACAATAAATAACCAGTAAATAATGTTATTTTTGACATTTCATGTCATCACATCTAAATTTGTATTAGATCATTAAGGGCTCTAAAATATTCTGGAATTCAGTCTCTGTCATCATTCCTGTTAACACTTCTTTAGTTGATATTTTAAGATCTCCTACTCAATTAATTAAAGATTCCCTCACATTTTTTTCACATTGCTTTAAATAAATATTATTTAAAATCAATCTAGTTATATTCTTCCCATGCATAAGACTCTGTTATTATAGAGATAGAATAGGGGTTGTGCATGTCTTTCCTATCCCTGGCACAGTGTCATCTGAGATCTTCTAGGGTTTCTAAGGAATCACAGGCACAACAGGGCCTGAGAAGCAAAGTAGCATCCTATGCTGCCTCTCCAATATATTTTGTCTTTTTGGAGGATGTTTTTGGAGGATGTTCAAAGAAATCAAATAAAGCATGGAATAAACTGAATGAACCACAACTAAGGCCCAAGAAGATATGAAATTAAAAAACTTTAAACTGAAATAACAGGACTGAAAAACTTGGTTGGTGAAATTACAAATCAACT
Organism: Suncus etruscus; assembly: GCF_024139225.1. Taxonomy (NCBI): domain Eukaryota; kingdom Metazoa; phylum Chordata; class Mammalia; order Eulipotyphla; family Soricidae; genus Suncus; species Suncus etruscus. Next base: position 89,222,041 of record NC_064858.1, read on the forward strand.
AGAAGGCCACAACAGCAAAGTAATAACTCCCGAGGACAGAATTAGTGAACTGGAAGATTAGCTGTATAACAGTTCCATTACAACACAAGAGGCTGAAAAAAAAGAGCCTTAAAATAAATTATTAGAAGATGGAAAAAATCCTCAAAGAAAGTGAAAAAATGATAATTGAAATATGGGATAAAATAATAGAAATAAGATAACTAGAGGTCCATAAAGAAAACCCCATCAGTCAAGGACATTATTGAGTCAATCCTAGAGCAGAGTGTGAAATTACATCCTGGATGCTTGAAGAGTACGAGCTTAAGGAGATCCAAACAACAGCTTCCTGAAATTCATTTGGAACAATAAATGCCTATGAATTGCTAAAGAAATTCTTAGGAAAAAGATGAGAGGCATAATTTCCCCATATTTAAGTTGAACTATTTAAAGCAATAGACATTGAAACAGCATGGTATTGAGATAAAACCAAACCATCAGATCAATCAAATACACTTGAGTATTCAAACTGAACCCCAGGCATGTAAACAATTAATCTTTGATAATGGGGCAAATGCAAATTGAGCAAGGAAACCCTCTTTAACTAGTAGTGTTGGAATAACTGGTCATCTACATGCAAAAAAAGTGAACTCAGAACTCATTTTGACATCATTCATTCACAAAGGTCCAAAAAATGTATTAAAAATCTTGACATCAGACCTGAAACCATAAAGTACATAGAAGAAAATGCAGGTATAATACTCTATGACATGAGATAAAAAAGATCTTCAATACCACTGTCCAAGCAAGTGGAAGCAAATATAAACAACTTCTTCACTTCAAAGGAAACCATTACTAGGGTATAAAGACTTCCCATGAAATGGGCAAATTTTTTACTCAATATCCCTTTGATAAAGAATTAATATCTAAGATATACAAGGTAATAACAGACTTAACAACACAAAATTTTAACCCCATCAAAAATGGAAAGAAAAATTGAACAGACATTTCCTCTAAGAAAAAAAAAATAGATTGCCAAAATGTAAATGAAAAAATGCTCCACCTCACTAATATCAGAGAGATCCAAATCAAAATGACAATGAGATATCATCTCACATCATAGACTGGTAGACTGGTACATATCACAAAGGACAAGAAATGTGGATGCAGAAGATAAAGGGATTCTCACTGTGTTGGCAATGCCATCTAGTCTATCCTTTCTGAAAAATAATATGGATATTATTTAAAAAGAAACAAAACTGGAAATTAACTTCCATATGATCCAGCAATACCACTCATAAGAATATACTCTAGGAAAAAAACCCACAATATTATAATGTCCTCTGTACTTTTATGTTCATTTTTGCACTATTTAAAATAGCCAGAATTTGGAAATAACCGAGGCTCCTGACAAAGTTGAGTGGTAAAAAAACTGAGTACATCTACACAACTGAACAATATCCATCCATTACAAAAATAAGTCATAAAGTTTGGACATGGATAGATATGGAGACTGTTATTTGGGAAGCACACCCAGCGGCGATCAGAGGTTACTGTGCTCAGAAATTGCCCCTGGCTTGGGGAACCATATGGGATGCTGGGAATCAAATCCATGTCTGTCCTGGGTCAGCCGTGTGCAAGGAAAATGCCCTATTACTGTGCTACCATTCTGGCTCAATGATATGGAGATTATTGTGCTAAGTAAAATGAATGAGTCAGAATGAGAAGTATAGACATAGATTGTTTCACAGTATATTTTGAAATATAAAATACTATATGGTGATAGTGTTCAGAGACAGTAGAAATGAGCGTCAGGAAGACCAGTCCATGATAGAAAGTTTTCTTCAAAGATCAGTAAGAGCCATTAGAGTTTAGAGGAGTTTACTAGACAATGAATGTTAGAACTGATCACTGTGGACAAGAACTGATCAGTGTGGAAAGAACTGAATGCTGAAAGGGGATAAAGTGACATTCTTAGCATCACCGCGTTAACAGTAATGCAAATTATGCTATTAGAAAGGAGAGAGGGTGAGGAAGAGGAGAGAGAGGCAAAAACCAGAGGCAGGAAGTTAGTATTGGGAGTGGGGGAGAAAGGAGGACATTGGTAATAGAGAAGCTGCACTGGTGAAGGGTAGTGTATATTCTATGTCTGAAATCTAACTACATCATTACATTTCTGCAATGATGGGGATTAAATAAAGCAACTATATATAAAAAGAAAAAAACAAAAATTTATGTTTTGTTTCACTAGAAAAATTAATATCCTTTTAAAATTATATAGTGTTACCAAGGACTGAAGCAGAAAGGGGCATCAATGTGGCAGCATCAAGGACTACATTGTGAGATAAATGACTCCCACTACCAGGGTCTGAGACAGAAGAAGGCATCTGTTTGGTGCACCCAGGACACTACTGCGAGACTTAAAATGTGAAAATCTACAGTGTGAGCTCGGTGGAGTGAAACCAACAAGAACACAGACACTTTACTCTGTGGCTGCACGTTATGTCCAGTCAAGGAACTGTATCACAACACTTAATAAGAGTACAGTACATCAAAATTCACAGTAGGAAACAACACAGAGTACCACACCTTGTGACTGAAGTTTTGGAGACCTAACCAAAACCTGCCTCCTACACAATATTTCTGATCAGGACTTTAGAGAGGAAATGTTATGAGTATTCAACAAACTTAGAGAAACGATGGAAAGGACAGCCCAGAAGACTTAAGAGGATATGAGAGTAGAAATGAGGAAACCTCAAACAGAAACTTTGGCTAGAAAATATGGTAGGTGAAATGAAACCCTCCCTGGAAAGCCTCTTTTGTAATATTTTAGGTAATAGTGACATTGAGTCAGGGAATTTCCACCACCGAAGGAAAATGTATAACCTTGTAAGCATTCATGTGGAAGGAAGAGCCTACCTAATAACTTAATAAAACAGCTTAAAAATAGATAAAAATAAAAATTGAACCAAAATATGCAGACTGAAGGAAATAATGAAGGTCTAGAAGAAATTAATGAACTGGAAACACAAAAATAGATATGATGAATCAAGGATAGCAATATTTGGTTCTTTTAAAAAATAAATAAAACTGATAAACCACTAGCAAGACTCACAAAGAAAAAGAGATTATTTATAAGCTAAATTAGAAAAAAAAAGGGAGAAATTGTTACAGAAAATACAGAAATTTGTAGAGTAATCAGAAATTACTTTGAAAAACTTTATGCCAAAAAACAAGTGAACTTGAAGGAAATGGATAAATTATTGGACTCCTAACACCTCCCAAGGTTGAACCAGGATAATTTGGCATATCTGAACAGATCTATCACTATTAAGAAAATTAAAATGTAAAAAAAAAAGAAAATTAAAATGTAATAAAATATTTCCCCAAAACAAAAGCCCCAGCCCAGATGTAGTCACTAGTTAATTCTTTTAAACTTTTAAGGGACCTACTTCCAATCCTTTTTCTGGTCTTTCAGAAAATTTAAGAAACAGAAATACTCCCAAATATTTTTACCAAACTAACATACCCTAATACCATAAAAGAGAGATGCCACAAAAAAAGATAACTATAGACCAATATCCTTGATGAACACAGATGCAAATATCCTCAACAAAATCCTAGCTATCAGATCCAACAGTTCATTAAGAATGTCATACATCATGACCAACTAGGGTTCATCTCAGATATGCAATGCTTGTTTAACATATGAAAGTTAGTCAAAGTAATACACCATGTCAATAAAAGGAAAATAATAACCATATGATTATATCAATAAAAGTAGAGAAAGCAGTTGACAAGGTCCAACACTCATTCATAGGGAAAAAAATAAAGCTCTCAGCAAGACCGGAATGAAAGGGACTTTTCTCAATATAGTCAAAGATATTTATCACAAGCCCATAGCAAATATACTTAATGGAGACAGTCTAAAAACCTTTCCTCTAACATCTGGTACAAGACCAGTTTGCCCCCTCTCGCCACTTCTATTCAACATTGTAAGGGAAGTACTTGCCATGGCAATTTGACAAGAAAAAGATATCAAGGACATCCAGATAAGAAAGGAAAAAATTTACCTGTCACTGTTTGCAGATAACATGATACTATATTTAGAAAATCCTAATGACTCTATCTAAAAACTTCTAGAAACTGTAGATTTGTATAGTAAAGTGGCGGGCTACAAAATAAACACTCAAAAATTTACGACATTTTTATATACAAAGAATGAAAAAAAGAAAGTGATATCACAAAAACAACTACATTCACTATTGTGCCTCAGAATATCAAGTACCTTGGAGTCAAATTACTAATATGGTGAAAGAACTATACAAATAAAACTATAAAGAACTGCATCAAAAATAAAAAAGGACACAGGAAATGGAGAAACATGCCTGGTTCTGGATTTGAAGGATTAACATCATTTAAATGACAATTCTTCTTAAAGCATCGTACAGATTTATTATCATTATTTTTTATTATTATTATTATTATTATTATTATTAGGTTAATGGGTCACATTCGGCAACACTCAAGGGTTACTCTTGGCTCTATGCTCAGAAATTGTTCTTAGCAGACTCAGGGACCATATAGGATGCCGGGATTCGAACCACCTTCTGCATGCAAGACAAACACCCTAACTCCAGGCTATCTCTCTGACCCCCAGATTTATTATTTTATAAAAAGCAAATCTTTACTTAAGCAACTTATTACAAACATATAATTGGGTTTTACGCATTGTACAGTTTTAATGCAATTTCTCTAAGAATACACATGACATTTTTTTCATATAAGATCAAACACTCCTAAATTTATTTGTAACAATAAATGCAAACAAAAATCTAGTGCAATACTTGGAATACATATGAGAGGCATCACTTTACCCAACTTTAAATTGTACCATAAAGCAATAGTAATTAAAACAGCATGGTATTGGAATACAGACCACCAGTTCAGTGAGATAGACCTGAATATTCTGAGACTTAATCCTTGGTATACAACAAAGTAGACTTTGATTTAGGGCCAACAAATACAAGATAAAGCAAAAAAAAAAAAAGCCTCTTCAAAGATTGTTATTAAAAACTAGTCAATTAATTGCAAAAAAGGTAAACTCAGACCTCTCTTTAACTACGTGACAAAAGTTAAAGATTAAAGATCTTAATATTAGACCTGAAACCATAAAGTGCATAGAGAAAAACATAGATAAAACACTCCACGACATTGAGACTAAAGGCATCTTCAAGTAGGAAACACCACTGTCCAAGCAAGTGGAAGCAGAGATAAACAAATGGGACTACATAAAACTGAGAAGCTTCTACACTTCAAAGGAAATAGTAATTAGAATACAAAGGCTACATACAGAATGGAAGAAACTATTCACCCAATTTCCATCTGATAAAGAGATAAAAATATCTAAGATATATAAAGTAGTGACAGAACTAAACAAGAAAAAAAATCATCTAACTTCAACAACAGCAAAAAAATGCGAAGAAGAAATGACCAGATATTTCCTCAAAGAAGAAATACAGATGGCCAAAAGGCACATAAAAAAAAAAAAAAAACAACCTCCACATCACTAATCATCAGGCATATGCAAATCAAAACAACATTGAGATATCATCTTACACCACAGAGAGGTGATGTAATATATTATCTTACACCACAGAGGCACACATCTCAAAGAACAAGAACAACCAGTGCTGGTGTGGATGTGGGAGATATGATTTCTCATTCACTAATCATGGAAATGTCTTGTAGCTCAATATCAGGGAGGGTGAGAGGGAAACTTGACATTGGAGATAGGAAATGCACATTGGTTAATTACATTCAATGACTGTAATTCAATAATGAACAACTTTAGCTGTAAAAAAAATAACTTATTATGAGCAACTTTGTAACTATGGTGTTTAAATAAAAAATAACCATACGGTGTGGTATAGTACATGGTGAGTATATTTTAATTGTAGATCAAGTGTTATAGCAAATTGTTGATCTTAATTATTTAAATTATATTTACTTATATGAATTTAAACATATTGCCATCATTGTACATGTTATATAATGTTATATATCTATGAATTGTAGTTAATAATAATACAGTTAAAATTATTTTATAAGAAACTTTAAAATGAAAGGGTTTAACATTGTTTACACAATTTTACTATAATCCTTCACCACCAAGCATTTAAGAATTCATGTCTATTAAGATTTTCAGAAATCTTACACATTATTATTTTATTTACCAGTAATGTGAAATTAAAAGCTTGTGAAACCTCTTTGAGAACTTTTTCTTAATCTGCAAAAAAATGAGATGGAAAAACTCCTTGTAGGCTGCTAGTAGTATTGATTGAAATCACTCGCTTTGTACTGAATCTGAAGAAGTTATTTCTCTTCCCAACGAAGAACATGCATCAATTAAAATGATTCTTAGCACATAATCAGGGAGCACTGTAAGAAAACTTAGTGCCTAGTGCTTTAACCATGAGTTTTAAAAATAATATGCAATGGAATATATATGCCTGTACCTTTCATTAATTTTCTTTACTGTTTCATCATTCATTTATATTAGAATTTAATGAGTCCATGTATATTTGTTAAATGTTAATGTAATTCTCTTGTAAGTATAAGTGATTAAAATCAGTAGTTTCTTAGTATCCATGGCATGATTTTTCTTGTTCCAAGTCATATATTTAGAATCATGGTATAGTACAGATAAAACATTTGGTGTATGAATATATTTTTAGAGGGAATATTTCTGGCTCCCTGTTAATATCTTAGTTGCTTTATATTTTGTTAATAAGAATCAAAATATCTTAGGAGGCCTAAGGTCAAGTGTGAGGTAGAAATTTATTGAAATGTGCTTTTAACTGTAGCACTTTGACTTCCTGGAAATTTTCACATTTTATAAGGATATTTCCTTAATTGTTATTTGGAGTTGGTTTTATTTTCTCCTTGCACTTGGACTCAGAGTTCAAAGACTTGAGTTTTCTTTTGACAGAATAAGTCTTTGAGATGAAACCAAATTATATTATTTACTTTTGTTTCCAGTAAATTATCGAGCAAGTTTCCCTTTAAAGAGTAAATCTCATGCATTCTGAACTATGAAATTGGGAAAAGAAGTAGTTATTTGCTAGAAAAAAAAATGGTGCAATAAGGCCTAATAACGCTATGCTATATTTTGACTCATATTATTAATATTTTTAGAAAACATATTTAGAAAACCATATATTTAGAAAACTACCTAAACCATGTTTAGGGAAAAAAATGGAGCCCATAAACAAAGATCAGGAAGAAAAGCATCAATTTATTTCATTTAATTGAAGGGAGCAAATGAATTTAGATGAAAATGAAAGTATATCGGATGAAATCTCAATGCTAAAATCTGACATTATTTCACATTTTGACACATTTTAAAAACAGGTTTTATTTTGCATTTGTAACCAATATATCAAATTCTGTTTTATAAGAGATTATTTTGATAGGCAAGTAATCATGCCCTTCATTTACATGGCAACAATTGATATGGTTGCTTATTATTAGTAGTAGGGTTTAATCCCCAAAACTTCAAGTGTCCAAATATAATATAATACCCAAAACTTCAATTCATATTCAGTTTTTTGACTAACCAATATTTTGCTCCTGTTTTTGAGGCATTTAGTACAAAAATTATTATGCAGTAGTAATGACAATTAATAATTTACTAACCCTTAGTATTAGTTAATGTTATTAGCTAGTAGTGAAGCAAAACTTAACCTGATTCCTCAATTCTCCCACAGGCACATACTGTATTTTGTTATTTCTGTAGAGTTGCCCAGAGTGATCTGTTTTTGTATAGTACACAACTATAGGTGATGCCATGCATGTTCTACATCCATATTGCAATATCCTAAGATATATTGATTTTAAATAATAATAAATAATTGAATTTTATTATTGAATTAAATATTTTAAGACCATTACTTTTTTAATCAATGGTAAAGAGTGAAGGATGTTAAACCAATGTCACTCCAACCACCCACCTACCCACACCCTATTCCTTCTCACTTTCCCTCTGTTCCCTCTTTTCTACTTTCCTTCCTTTAAGTAAATTTAATGATAAAATAATGGGAATTAACTTAATGCGTATTTTTGCCTATTGTGATTTCCACATTGTGTAGCTGATGCCTTTAAGGGAATTAAATTCCTTCTTTCGAATTATTATTTTAGCTAGTATTAGTGAAAATCCTATAATGCCACCGAGTTCTTATTTTGAAGCTTCAGGCTAGAATATTCTTTTACGATTATTTATTATTGTCATGGAACCATTAGCTTTTGCCATTAGAAGCTATACTTATACTAAAGGTGTTACAGCTGGATGTATGTGTTCCAAATTCTCATTATATGCTGCTGACCTCTACCTATAAATCTTGGCTTGGAGTTATCAGCTTTCTACATGGTGGCCCTAATTGGAATGCTCTTTGCTATATTCAGGTACAAAATGTACTATCAGAATTTGAATTTCTTCCCCTTATTAACATCGCTTTTGTGACTTATTTCTTCGATTCCCTTTCCATTGGCAATCCAGCTAAAACAAATTTCTTAGTTTTATATACAAAGTAAGCTTATGGCAGAACACATTATAAATCATGCACTGCAATGCATAAAATCACAAAGTAATACCTTTGGTGAATATTAAAGTGCCCTTTATTTTACTAATTAATTAACTCTATCCTACATTTTACTTTTTTATCTAGAAAAAATTTATGAGGTATTTATAAGTTTGAAAGTCTTCTTAGTGTGAAATTCCAGGGGGCAATGGTAAAATAATAAAGTTCATGGTTTGCAAGAACTTGAGTTGTACTTTTCCTTTTCTTTCTTTCTTTCTTTCTTTCTTTCTTTCTTCTTTCTTTCTTTCTTTCTTTCTTTCTTTCTTTCTTTCTTTCTTTCTTTCTTTCTTTCTTTCTTTCTTTCTTTCTTTCTTTCTTTCTTTCTTTCTTTCTTTCTTTCTTCCTTCCTTCCTTCCTTCCTTCCTTCCTTTCTTCCTTTCTTCCTTCCTTCCTTCCTTCCTTCCTTCCTTCCTTCCTTCCCTCCTTCCTTCCTTCCTTCCTCCCTCCCTCCCTTCCTTCCCTCCCTCCCTTCCTTCCCTCCCTCCCTCCCTCCCTCCCTCCCTCCCTCCTTCCCTCCCTCCCTCCCTCCCTCCCTCCCTCCCTCCTTCCCTCCTTCCTTCCTTCCTTCCTTCCTTCCTTCCTTCCTTCCTTCCTTCCTTCCTTCCCTTCCTTCCTTCCTTCCTTCCTACCTTCCGTCCGTCCGTCCTTCCTTCCTTTCTTTCTTTCTTTCTTTCTTTCTTTCTTACGTTCTTTCTTTCTTTCTTTCTTTCTTTCTTTCTTTCTTTCTTTCTTTTTCTTTCTCTTTCTTTCTTTTCTTTCTTTCCTCACTATACTCTGAGACCAAGAATGTTCAAGACAACTCCGACTTGAACCATTACATTTCTTTATGCAATTATTCTATTAACCACATATAAGTGATATTATTCTTTATCCTTCTTTTGATTTCTTCATTTAACATGATATCTTCCAGTTCCATCCATGTTGCTGAAAATTGCATTATTTCTTATAGCTATGGAGTATTCTATGTTTTATGCTCAAAAATTTTGTTGGAGCAATAGCATAGTGGTAGGGCACTTGCTTTCTACACTGCCAACTTGGGTCTGATCAGAGTCTGACCCAAATTTGAACCCCGGTAACTAATATGGTCCCCTCGAGCCTGCTAGGAGTAGTTTTTGGGGTGGAGCCTTAGCACTGCAGTAAGGTCTTTGCCTATTAAGCTTCCCATGTGGAACCCATTAGATTCAAGGCCAAGCATTCTATGTATAAATGTGTGGAATGACAAAATAACATAGAATGATTAAAATAACGAAGAATGATTAAAAAAGAAATTAAAAACTTTAGATATTTTTTTTGTTTGTTTTTGTTTTGTTTTTGACCACACCGGTAATGCTCAGGGGTTACTCCTGGCTATGCGCTCAGAAGTCGCTCCTGGCTTGGGGGACCATATGGGACGCCGGGGGATCGAACCGCGGTCCGTCTCCTAGGCTAGCGCAGGTAAGGCAGGCACCTTACCTACAGCGCCACCGCCCGGCTCCAAGATATTTTTTTAATTTCTTTTTGGCCCACACCCGGTGATGCTCAGGGTTAGTCCTGGCTATGTGCTCAAAAATTGCTCCTGGCTTGGGGGGACCATACGGGATGCCAGGGAATCAAAATGCTGTCCATCCTAGGTCTGCTAGAGCAAGGCAACACCCTACCACTTGTGCCACTGCTCCAGCACCAAGACATTAGATTTTTAGAATAATTGTAGTAGTTTGCCTTAAATGCTCATATCTTATCTGTCAAATACCATGAGGATCCATGCTACCATTTACAGCGAAAACCATGCACCAGGCCAATTGTATGGGAGATTTGCAATAAAAAATTATCAAATGTAATATGGTTCTTTGGCATTACCTGTCAAATAAAAGTATTTTTATGTTCTAACAGCTGAAAATATGCAACATTTATTTTCAGAAACAGTGAAGAGTCTGTTATTCTAAGTGGGTTTAAAAAAAAACAGTACTTAGATAATGCTTTCACAGGAAAGTTGAAATTATTAGAGCTTACTTTTTGTAAAGGAAATGCAATTATAAAAATTTTGCTTACTTTTTTTCTGGTTAAAGAAAAATGAGCATCTTTTTATAAAAATATTTGCACTATATATAAACAAATGTGCCTACTGTTTACATATATATTTGAAATAATCTTGTGTAATCTCTTTAAATATTAACCTCTCTGTCTCTAAACTATGATAAACAAACAAGAACAAATGTTGAGAAGTCAGAGTAGCCCTACAATGTAAAACTCTGTGTTTTATGAAAAATACAAGTCTAATTTTTCTCATTTTTTTTTGTGGGGAGGAAGAGTGAGGTTTAGTATACTTCATTGTGCTCAAGGCTTCAGCTTTTGCTCAGTAATCATTTCTGGAGGTGTTTGGGGACCCATATGCAAGTGTTATTCATTGAACCTGGGTCGGCCATGTGCAAAGCAAATATCCAACTTGCTTTGTTATCTCTACAGTCCTTAAATCTTGCCTCTCATTGTATAATTTATTTTATTTATTAATTTAATAGTATTTATAATACCTAATTTTACTTGGAAAGAAAAAATTATGAATAACAAAATAAAATCTGATGAGAGAAATAAGTAGTTAATTTTAAGTTACATTAATTGTTTTATTTTAGGTTTCATTAAATTTAATTTCAGTTGCATGTGTAGAATAGTTGTGTTATCTCTTATGATATAGATCATATATTTACATTTTTGGTTTTGGTTTACAGTTACCACTCCTCACCGTCACCCAAAGAGCGCACAACCCTCCATCAGTAACTTTATGTTATCTAATTTACCTTTTCTTTACTACCTTCCACTCCTTACTAACTTGCATTTTCAGACCCAAGGATTTGATTCTGTTAACTCATTTGATTTGTACCCCTGTACACCACAGATGAGTGAAGTTATTTGGCATTTGTTAGTTTTTCCTCAGACTTACTTCACTTATCCAAGTCCCTCCAGTTTCATCAAAGTTGTAACTGACTGCAAGATTCCATCTTTTCTTATGACTTCTAAGTATTCCATCATGCAAATATACCATGACTTCTTTATTGATTCAATTGTTGTTAGATATTAGTTGCCAATCCTTGCATTTTTATTGATGCTTTATTCTGTATATTTTGCAGGGTTTTTTTGGGGGGAGGGTTTGGGTCACACCTGGCAGCACTCATGGGTTACTTCTGGCTCTACACTCAGAAATTGCTCCTGGAAAGCTCGAGAGACCATATGGGATGCTGGGATTCGAACCACCATCCTTCTGCATACAAAGCAAATGCCCTACATTCATGCTATCTCTCCGGCCCCCATCTTTTGCAGATTTTTAAGACTTTATTAACAATAGAAATAAAGTTTGTGGTTGCTTTTTTTAAATAAAATGTTGTCCTTATAACTTTTCTAATTTTACTTTCAAAGGAATAATTTTAATTTGTTTTTCTGATTTAGGGAAAGTAATGAACATTACTCACTACGAGTATTTCCTTCTTCATTTGTGAAAAAGGCATGTTTTTCTACAATCTAAAGTTTACTGAATCATTATCAATTTTGCCTTCTAAAATGGCTGTTTTTCTTTATAGAGATATTTTTAATTATAATAATTAATTTTTTTTTTTTTTTTTTTTTTGGTTTTTGGGTCACACCTGGCAGTGCTCAGGGGTTATTCCTGGCTCCAGGCTCAGAAATTGCTCCTGGCAGGCACAGGGGACCATATGGGGCTCTGGGATTCGAACCGATGACCTCCTGCATGAAAGGCAAACGCCTTACCTCCATGCTATCTCTCCGGCCCATAATAATTAATTTTTAGGAAGAGAATTAATAATAATAATTCATACATTTGTAATAGTAATAACACATCTATGTTATCTAGACAACTGAATAAAATCTAGCATATAGGTCTTTACTACATTTGCCATATCTGATTTTAAGGCAAAGATGATGGAAATTATGAGTTAAAATATTATTACATTTTGAGCCACATCTGGCAATGTTCAGGGCTTTTTCTGGCTCTATGCTCAGGGATCAGTCTCTGACTGAGCTCAAGTGCCATATGGGGGACCAGAGATGAGAGCCCAGGTTAATTCCCAGAGTATAAGAGAAGTGCTTTCTACCCATTTTGCTATCTATCCAGATCCTCTTATTATTATAATATTTTCTTTTTTTACATTTAGCACAATCTAAAATAAGCCATATATATGTATATATATATATATGCTGAAGATTTCCTTGGTTGAACAAATGCAACAAAAACCTCAAAATAAATGTATTGTTTTAGCATTTTTATATAAATATATTGTAATTTGTTTCTTTGTTTTATTCGACTGTGGACTTGTAGGAAACTCTCCTCTATTTCTTTTTAGCCTATTTAAAGTTCCTTAAAAGCAAACTCCTTTTTTTTTTTTTTTTTTTTTTTTTTTTTTTTTTAAGATTATTTTTTTTTCTCTTTATTTGGATATTTTGATTACATAAATGATTGTGATAAGGTTTCAGTCCTATAAAGATCACCCCTCTTCACCAGTGCAACATTCCCGCCACCAAAGTCCCAAATCTCCCTCCATCCCACCCCACCCCCACCTGTACTCCAGACAGGCTTTCCAGTTCCCTCATTCATTCACTTGATTATGGTAGTTCTCAGTGTAGTTATTTCTATAACTGTGCTCATCACTCTTGTGGTGAGCTTCATGGAGTGAGCTGGTGTTCCAGCTCTCCTCTAATTGTCTCTGAGGATTGTTACAAAAATGACTTTTATTTTTCTTAAGACCCATAGATGAGTGAGACTATTCTGCGTCTCTCTCTCTCCCTCTGACTTATTTCACTGAGCATGATAGATTCCATGTACATCCATGTATAGGAAAATTTCATGACTTCATCTCTCCTGACGGCTGCATAATATTCCATTGTGTATATGTACCACAATTTCTTTAGCCATTCGTCTGTTGAAGGGCATCTTGGTTGTTTCCAGAGCCTGGCTATTGTGAATAGTGCTGCAATAAATATAGGTGTGAGGAAGGGGTTTTTGTATTGTATTCTTGTGCTCCTAGGGTATATCCCTAGGAGTGGAATAGCTGGGTCGAATGGGAGCTCAATTTCCAGTTTTTGAAGAAACCTCCATATCGCTTTCCATAGAGGCTGTACTAGACGGCATTCCCACCAGCAGTGGATAAGAGTTCCTTTCTCTCCACATCCCCGCCAGCACTGATTGTTCTCATTCTTTGTGATGTGCGCCAATCTCTGTGGTGTGAGGTGGTATCTCATCGTTGTTTTGATTTGCATCTCAAGTGGAAGCAGAGATTAACAGATGGGAATACATTAAACTGAAAAGCTTCTGCACCTCAAAAGAAATAGTGCCCAGGATACAAGAGTCACCCACTGAGTGGGAGAAACTATTCACCCAACATCCTTCAGATAAGGGGCTAATATCCAAAATATACAGGGCACTGACAGAACTTTACAAAAAAAAAAACATCTAATCCCATCAAAAAATGGGGAAAAGAAATGAACAGACACTTTGATAAAAAAGAAATACAAATGGCCAAAAGACACATGAAAAAATGCTCCTCGTCACTAATCATCAGAGAGAAGCAAACTCCTTTTAAGAAGCATTGCTTTTTCTAGGATTCTCTGCCTTTCTTTTACTTACCATGGTCTTTTTTTTTTAATATCCCTTTTTAGTCTTTTAATAAAGCCATGCCAAAAGTTTCTTCATTTATAATATTAAAAACATAAATTTAAATTTAAGCTTTTTTTTTTTTTTTTTTTGGTTTTTGGGTCACACGCGGGGTGCTCAGGGGTTGCTTAGGGCTCAGGGTTTACTCCTGGCTCTATGCTCAGAAATCGCTCCTGGCAGGCATGGGGGACCATATGGGACGCCGGGATTTGAACCACAGACCTTCTGCATGAAAGGCAAATGCCTTACCTCCATGCTATCTCTCCGGCCCCTAAATTTAAGCATCTTGATTTACAAAGCTGTAAATGATGGAATTTTATGCACAACATTTTTCATGACTTATTTTTGGATAGCATTCCCAATTAGTTTCTGAACTACTTCATGCTACAAATATCACTCCATTCAGCTTTGTAACTCTATAATCTAATACAATATCTGGTACACAGGATATCAAGACCTGTATAGGCAATTATTACAAAATATTGTTGATTATCTGGTATATAAAATCAGAAAACTCTATCTTATGCTTTGAAGGGCTGGAAGTTTGAAATCAGGGTGTGATATGAGCTGTAGAGACTCATTTCCAGTTCACAAATTTTGTGTGTTTTTACATAGCAGAAGACATCAACTAGTTCTTCAGTACATCTTTTAGAAAGCCTCACGACCTAATTCATAATCACATCACAAAGCATTTACCTACTGTAGTTTAGACATAGAGCTTTTCTTTTACTTTTTTTAATATTATCATACATAGTTGATATGCTTAGAAATAAGCCTGCTATGAATTTTTAAAAATAATATCTTTATTTTAGGCATATAGTTTTCAACTTATTAATCATGGGGGACAAATATCCAGGCTAGAGCAAAGATGGTACTCATCATATATCTATTTGTATGACTTGCATGAGTACATATTTTTATTTGTTTGTTTTTTTTTTGTTTTGTTTTTTGAGTCACACCCAGCAGTGCTCAGGGTTTACTCCTAGCTCTTCACTCAGAAATCACTCTGGGCTGGCTCAGTGGTCCATAAGGGATGTCAGGAATGGACCCAGGTTGGCTGCATGTAAAGCAAATGCCCTACCACTGTGTGAGTGAATATATCTTAAGAAAAATTTTATTGTAACCACAGTACTGTTGGGGTGGGACATGAGATTATTTCCACTGATTTTTGACCTGGCAATATAGATATGACGCTTAGACTGGTGTTATTAAGGAGCCACTTACGGCCATGTGCAGCAGTGTTCAAAGAATTCATAGTTTATAAAATTCAAATTTCAGGGACTAAAGAAATAAGGTGCTTTACTTGCATGGAGCCAGTCAGGCTTTAATCCTCAGTGTCAAATTGGCCTCCTGAGCCACGTGATTTCTGAATGCAGAACCAGAAGTAACCCCTTTACAATGCTGTCCCCAAAACAAACAAATGAAAAATAAAATTCCAAATTTCAGTGGTTCTGAGAATCTGAGATTGAACACAAAACCTCATACAAACTAGCCATGTGTCACCCCTCAAGCTATCACTGTGGCTCAGAAATGGCCAGAGTTACATGGAAGAGTTCAAAGGAAGAACACAATATAAAGACTATTATTTTCCCACTGTGATAGTTATTAGTGTTATGAAATGTAAGACTTTTAATGAAATAAAAGTTGACTGATGAAGAAGAGCCTGCAACTTAGGTCAGATAATTGAACTAACCATATTGTTAGGCTGTGATTATAGAAACAAATTGAGTTAGATTACAGAATGCTTGTGAATAATTTGTATAGAATAAGGAATCATAAAATTTAATTGAAGAAACTATTAAAATGACTGATTCTACTTTTAAAGCCACTAGATAACTTAGATTAATACAATTCACTAAAGAGCTATATAAAAATAATTTAGTGATATTACCTACCACACGTTTCTCTGTGTCATGTAATCTGTTAATATGTGTATACTTTTGTCTGCATTAACTTTACTAATACATGTTCAAAAGTAATTGCTCGCATCTATAAATAATAAAATGGGTTAGATTTTTTTCTGTTTGTATTTTTGTATTTTTGATCATACAATTATTTAAAAAACATGTTTGGTAATAATTTCTTGAAAGTCAATGTTTTACTATACCACATTGCAGTATATTCCAACAAGTTTCAGAAATTTATGTTTTTCTTATGAAATTAATGGGATAAACAGAGACCATAGGGATAGCACAGCTGATAAGACACTAGTCATGACCATGGCTATCCTCGTTTGATTCTTGGCATCCTATATTGTACCCTGAGTTCTGCTATCAGTGATCTTTGAGCATAGAGGCAGGAGTAAGCCTTGGTCACCACTGGATGTGGCCAATACATCTAAAGAAAAAATATAATTATGATTTAAATATTAAATATAGGAATTTAGTTATCTCTTAAAAATTCATTCATTTGTTCTTTAACTCATCAAAATTTTTGATAATAGGAACTGTTCTAGGGTCTTCTTATTGAACATTTCCAAAGTATTTTATGGAATTATTATTATTATTATTATTATTATTTTGTATGTTGGCCACACCCAGTGGTACTCAGGAGTTACTACTGGCTTTGTACTCAGAAATCACTCCTGGCAGTTTTCGGGGACGATATGGAATGCCAAGGAATGGAACCCGCTTCCATCCTGGGTCTGCCACGTACAAGGCAAATGCCTTATCACTGAGCTACTACTCCAGCCCATATTTTGTGGAATTATAATGACATATATTATTGTTAAATGAAAAATAACTAAAATAACAATTTTGAAAAATACCTAAAAGAAAACATATAGTGTTTTCCTTTAAGTAGAATTTGGAACATATTTACTTTCTTATGGATGACTGTAATTTTATGTGTAACATAGCTTACTGTAACCCAAGAAGTTGTTTAAAATAGCTTTAGATAAGTAGTATTACATCAGTGTAATCAAGCAAATCAGTTGTAAAACATTGGTCTTCAAGCAGCCTTTCCATATAACAAATAGGTTTATGTTGAAGAAAATTGTGATGCTACATCTAACAGGTTTAGAGATTTTATCAAATGTTGCATTTGTATTTTAGATTTAAAAGGTGACTTTAGAGCTACATCTATTCATTCAAAACAAAACAAGTATCTAAAAAAATTTGTATTACACTACTATATGGATATATACTTCTATATCAATATTTAACTTTCTATGTTAAGTTAGATGCTTTACTTGTTGTGTTGTTTTTTTTTTTTTGTCTTTGTTTTATTTTGGGGGGTGGTGAGGGGTTTGAACCACACTTGACTGATCTCACGGCTGGAGTCTGGCTCTACGTTCAGGGATTACTCATGTTGGTGCTAAGAAGACCAAATACAGAGGTAGGGATCAAATCCAGGTCCTGGGAAGCATTTGTGCTAGACAACTGCCTTACTTGCTATACTATATTTCCATGACCCGCAATGGGAGGTTTTGATGAAGAACTGTTGAGATCAGCTTTATTAATTATGGGTATTTTTTCAGAGATTGCTAATATTTGGCATAAGATGTATCTAGTAAAACAACAGTTCACATCATTTAGGACTTAGAAACTAAATTAAAAATAAAAAGATTAAAAAAAATGGGAACAAAGAAAACAAATAACAAATTTCTGCCCAACTTTAATAACAAACAAAACTCTGACTTTACTGTCATTCATAGTATAGAAAATTACAAATTACAAGAACTGGAGTAATTGGGTACTTTACTTGCATGCAGTCAATGAGGCCTTAATCCCTGGTGTTCAATTAGTTTCCTGAGCCCACCAGGTGTAATTCCTGAGTGCAGATTCAGAAATAGTCCTTAAACAATGCAGTCCCCAAAACAAACACATGAAGAAAATTCCAAATTTCAGAAATGAAGGCTGCACTATACTATTATTAGTAGCAAGTTTCTAAGGAATTTGTTGAAGTTGCCCCAAACCACTTTAATTTAAATTTCTTGCCAATTATCATTGTCATACTTTAACCCCTAGTTCCACCATTGCTTTGCAAAATGTTGCAAACACATAGAAAACCTGAAATTTTCTGAGTTTGAAAGTATTTTATTTTCTGAAAATCTGAAATATTTTAAGATTTAAATGTTTTCCATTGTCATGGAGCAGTTGAAATATTTTTTATAAAATAGTGTGAATGTATGTGAAAGATAGACATTAAATAAGAAATATGGCCTCATATTTAGATATTAGCTATTATCTCAATATTGGATATTGATATATCTAGAGGCCAGACAGAAAGCACAGCGGTGGGTTGTTTGCCTTGCACCTGGTCTACTCAGAACAGACCTGGGTTTGATTCCCGGCAGCCCATATGGTCCCCCATGACTGCCAGGAGCAATTTCTGAGCACAGAGTTATTAATAACACCTTAGCATCGCCGGTGTAACCCCAAAACCAAACCAAACAAAATCCAAAAACTTGTCATGTCTAGGCTCTTAATTTTTATTGTGTGATTTTTAATATAACACGTTATTGGGAAATTATTATAGTGTCAAGGACTTTTCTTATTATCTTATTCCTATGTCTTTTTATGTACTTCACTCATAGAGGAGAGATTTTTAAGTTGAATTTTGAAGAATAAATAGGAGCTTGCTAATAGAAAAATCATTTTTACTATTACAACAAAGATGTGACACAGAATAGTATAGGATGAATTTTAAAAGGTAAGAGTATTCTTGGAGTTAATAGGACAGGATTTAAGCAATTTCTCATGGGATTTTACCAATAATTATCAGAGATTTGGGTTGACAATAGATGAGAATGAAGGGTAAAGTGGTAATATCTGATGTCAATATCATCATAGATCAAGAATATATACCCATCTGGTGATGAAAGACTGATTTTGTGACCAAAAAGATTTTGCTTCTATTACCTTAGCAATAGGACATAAATGAAAGAGCAATAAAAGTGTAAGAAAATATACAGGTATGAATTGATATTATGAGATTTTTTCCTCATCTGATAATTTCTGTCTTCTCTAATATAGAAACCATTTCACTGTTTGTGACAAAGAGAAACTAGAGAATTTGAGAAGAAAGCTTTTTTCAACTATAGTGAAAGTAAAGGAACCAGCCAAGAAGAAAAGAGAAAATCTTTTGAGAAAGATATTGTAAAATTTGAAATCTATCCATCTGCAGTAGCAAATATTTATGTTGTTAATACCCTTTTTCTCTACATCTACTCAGTACTGTTGCAGGGTATATCCAAATTTTAGGATTTCTAAATTTTTTTCTAAATTTCATAATTTTAGGATTTTCTAAATTCTAAAAAGACTCCTTTTAGCAGGAAGACTAAAGTTTATGTGGCTTGAGAGAGTTGGTGATTATAGGAGACATTTATATATAGGGAATTGTGACACTGGAAATTGTATTTGTACATTACATATTTTGCTATATTTATTTTCATTTTATTTGAGTAAAAATGAACATTTTGCAGCCTAACAAAGAAATAATTGAGGCCAGAAAATGCCCGATGTTTAGCGAGAATATATAAATGCAAGAAAATGTAAAATTTCAAGGAGATCCCTGGCCAGGATTAATGGAAATAGCTTTTTTATAGCTGCATTAAAAATAGGAAACTGTAACAATTTTTAAGACTTGAGTGATAGAGGTACTAAGAATGGATAATAAGGTTGAAGTTGAAATAGGTTACTAAAATGAGAATTAAAACGGAAGAAGTCATAAATTATCTGGCTAAATTATTGATTGAAGTTCATGGATATTGATTCTGAATATTGATTATGATGGCACTTTGGAGTGAAGAGAAATGATCTAAGAGAAATGATCTAAAATAAATGACCCGAAAGCTGAGTTCTAGTTTATTTAGGGAAATGAACATAAGGGAGGAAAGTTTTCTTTGCATGAGGTGAAAAGAAAAGTAGTCTGTTGTAACTGTAATTACATCATTGCCTGATGATAGGGTTTATCATATATT
Organism: Suncus etruscus; assembly: GCF_024139225.1. Taxonomy (NCBI): domain Eukaryota; kingdom Metazoa; phylum Chordata; class Mammalia; order Eulipotyphla; family Soricidae; genus Suncus; species Suncus etruscus. Next base: position 89,242,214 of record NC_064858.1, read on the forward strand.
TAAGAGAACTTTAAGTAGCTTATATATATATTTGGTTTTTGGGTCACACCCGGCAGTGCTCAGGGGTTACTCCTGGCTGTCTGCTCAGAAAGAGCTCCTGGCAGGCACGGGGGACCATATGGGACACTGGGATTCGAACCAACCACCTTTGTTCCTGGATCGGCTGCTTGCAAGGCAAACGCCACTGTGTTATCTCTCTGGGCCCAGTAGCTTATATTCTTATAGAGAAAATAATGTGGAAACAACATAATAGGCTAATAATAAGGAATTTGAATTTTAAAAAATGGCATTCAAGGGAAAACAATAAAAAAATGAACTACGGTATAGAATATGACCAACTTAAAATAAAAACATCATACCAATGTTTTTGATATAATTACATAAAATAGTAATAGTACTAAGATTTTAGTACTATGAATTTTATTTTGTAGAATTAAAGACAAGAATAATTTTAGCTATAGGGAAAAGAAAAGGGCTCTCAATTAGCTCTCTGAGTTCCTCTATACGTGTGCTCTTTACAGCAGCCACATTTTCCTACATCATAAAAAATGTGTTCAAGTAAACATAATGAAATATCAACAAGTTCATTAAAAGTGTTCTTCGAATTTTTGATTTTGTATAATTTTACAATCTTTGTTAAGAATTTATATTTGTTTTTATATCAGTTGGTTTTTTATGATAGTCTTAATATAAGGGGCAATATACTCCTAACAAAGATAAGTTCAAAGTAATGTTTTTGGTAAGATTCTGGGATCAAAGCATTTCTATTTTTGTAGGAGCCTCTACCAGGGGTCCTCAAACTTTTTAAACAGGGGGCCAGTTCACTGTCCCTCAGACCATTGGAGGGTCTGACTATAATAAAAACAAAACTTATGAACGAATTCTTATGCACACTGCATATATCTTATTTTGCAATGAAGAAACAAAACAGATACAAATACAATATGTGGCCCGCGGGCCATAGTTTGAGGACCATTGCAGGGAATCCTGATTACATAAACTACTGGGTAGAAAACTTTAATGATGGGGTTAATTGATGAACTTTCAACTTGGATACTATGGTACTGGTGACCATCCAAGACTTCACAACTGTGCACAGTGAACTTCAGGGCTCAGGAGGTATGTGATATTAGGGCTTTACCTCAGAGAATTCAAGTAATGGATTTCTCAACTCCTCAACACCTTAACTAATTTTCCATAATTCTACCCAATATTTTCTCACTTATTTGTCTAAATCTATCTTAAGGTGAGAGATAGTACAAGTGTTAAGGGCACATGGCTTACATTCAGTCTACCCTACCAGTTTTTCTGAAGAACCACATCTCCACAGGTGGATGCAGTCTAGAAGCCAGTAAGCACCCCTGGGTGTGACTTGGAGTCCCGTGCCACTGTCAATTCTTGCTGACAGAGAATTCCCAGGCCTCCTGAAATCTACTTGAGAATCTCCAACTCACCTCCATATAAATAAAATATGAAAATATACACCACAGATGTGCTCTTTTTGATAAAAAAAAATGTACTCTTTTTGATGAAGCACAATAATGCTTTTTAGCGATTTTAGATCTGTTAATATTAGAGTACAGAAGAATTTCTTGAAATCAACTAAGAAGATTATTATATAGAGTAGTTGTGAATGTTTTTATACTTGTAACAGGGGTAGAATATCTAACTACCTGTGACTTTCAACAATCACCTTTGTGTAATCTTATCTAGTTTCTCATTTTTGTGTACCTAATAGTATGTGAAGAGGTGTTCCATTCCTGCCATTTAACAACAAAAGGAATATTATTTTTCAACTCTGCTATAATGTCTTTGTGTTATTCAACCTTGAGTCAGCCAGCAACTTACTATGTGATATGACTTTAAATTGCTGCTTTGATTACTAATCTCTCATTTAATGTTTCCTTTAGTAATGTTTGCTTTTTGCTTCCTAAACAAACATGTTTCCTGGCCTTGTAAGAAAAGCATAAGAGCAGCACAGTTAATTTTAAAAGAGCATAATATTTTAAATTTATTTTAGGTATTATTGCTAATAAGAATTACCGTAAAGCATGGGAGTATGGTTGAGGAAAGTATGAATAATTTACTCAAAGAGCATTATATTTTTAACTATAATAAATACCGAATATTTACAAACATAGTTGGATAATGCTTTTAAAAACATTCCATTAAGTGTTGCTGTATTTATCTTCTTCCACTGAAAAATTGGTTGGGATCTTCCATGGTGATATACATATATTTCTTTTAGATTTATTATAGTTTATTAAATCAGTTCACTATTTTAAGACTTTATTGTCTATCTTGTCAGATATGTCCCTAAAGTTAGTTATTTTAGTGATGCATTTTAAAAAAAAATTTTGTTTTGTAAGTTATAGCCTATCATTTAAACATAAGAAAGTTCATGGGACCTGAGCAATGGCGCAAGGGGTAAGACGTCTGTTTTGTCTGTGCTAGCCTAGGACAGATCACAGTTAGATTCCCTGGATTCCCATATGATCCCCCAAACCAGGAGCAATTTCTGAGCACAGCAGGGAGTAACCCCTGAGAGTCACCGGGTATGACCCAAAATCCAAAAAAAAAAAAAAAGAAAAAAAAGAAAGTCCAGAAATGTGTCTTTAAATGGTCTTGCGTATAGGTGGTCTTGGGTATGATTCTCTGCTCTTTGTACCTTTGAAAGGTCTTGAACACCATCTGGCCTTAGTTACCCTGGATTACAACCAGTGTGGTACCAACAATAATAACAATTACTTTCAATAAGATCATGGGTAATTCATATCTGTCCTGTGTCATGGATTAAATACTTCAATACAACTATAAAATATTTTAATTGAAATTTTTCATACGTTAGAACATATTGGAAAGCCCAAGTTAATTAATCTTAGCTATAACTAAAGTTTCTAATCAATGCGTCATGATATGACCATGTACCAGGCATACAAATTTATGCTATCATAGCATATTGTGATTCTAATATTGTTATAGATAATGTTTTTTTCTAAATAAACATTTTACCACTAAAATAATGTAAGTAATGTTCACTAATAATATAAAATTTAAAATATGTTATCCAACCTGAAAATTATGTGAGAAGTTGAATATGAGCAGAACTTTCCAAAAGCTCTTTTTTAAGTGTTGATTTAAGTATAATGGATCGAGAAATTTTGCTTAGCCTTTTATTTTGCTCGATGTGAAGATTAGTCTTTGGTATTAGGTTTTTATCAGGGGACTTATTTGGGTAGCTTTATTGTGAAAATAATTGATTTGGTAAAGGCTTTTTAGTGCTTACATGTGTATGCATGTATTAGACATGCATGCTTTAAAGGTTCTGCATTCTATTTCTACACAAAATTAAAGTTACTCAGAAGCTTCCAGGCATGTCAAAAGAACTAGAACATATTTTATTTATTGCTTCAATTTTCTTTATATTTTTGTTTAATACATAATAATGTCTTCTTAGTTCTTTCTCTTTGTTTTTTTTTGTTTTTGTTTTTATTTCTCTTTGGCCACACCCTGTGATGCTCAGGGGCTACTCTATTGCCTCTGGTTTATGGGACCAGATGCAGAGAGATTAAACTACTGTCCATCTTAGACTAGCATGGGCAAGGTAGAGGCCTTACCACTTGCGCCACCACTTCAGCTTTGTCTTCTTATTTTTTTTTTTTTTTGGTTTTTGGGCCACACCAGTTTGACGCTCAGGGGTTACTCCTGGCTATGCGCTCAAAATCGCCCCTGGCTTGGGGGGACCATATGGGACACCGAGGGATCGAACCGCGGTCCGTCCCACGCTAGCGCTTGCAAGGCAGACACCTTACCTCTAGCGCCACCTTCCCGGCCCCTGTCTTCTTATTTTTTAATAAGTAAACTTAGTTTAATACATATTTAATTAGCATTATTTCATTTTATTTTAACATTTTTACTGGCACAGAAATAAAACTTTCAATCTATGTATCCCCTTTCACAAAATAAAGGAAAATATCATGGTAATATTAGATTGAATGAGGAATTTTTTGTGGTTTCATTTCTACATAACAAGTATTATAAAACAAGACTGGCATTTTAATGTTCTAGAACAAAATTAGCTTTTTAAACTCACATTATTAAAAGAAGTTTATGGAAAGTAATGTACCTTTTCATGGTGGTAGTGAGGTGTGATAACACCAACAACTGACAGTTGTAAAAAGGATCTTATTTACAAACTTTTAAAGTTTATAATTAAAATAAATGGAAAGGAAAAAGTCCTTATGCCACTATTAAATGTATTTCTATTATTATTTTATTTGATACGAATATGGAAATAGATATACTGCTATGTCAAATAATATAGTTGCTAAAGATTGTAATTATAGGGCTAATGGATGATATAGGCTCTTGTTTGGCCTATAACTCACCAAGGTTACCCCCTGCATACACATAATCTCCCAATTACAGCTAGGAATGATCTTTAAACAGAGAGTCAAAGTAATTCCTAAGGGTGCCAGAAATGGCATTAGATAAATAAACAAAACGACAATAATGCAATTATGTAGCCAAAAGTAGACCATGGTAAAACCTTCTAAGTTATTATTAATATCAGTGAAATGAATTCCAAATTTTATGATTCAATGGTAGTCATTGAAGCAAGGAACGTTTGTAATAAGATAGCATATCCGTAAATATACTAACTCTATTGCACAAATTTCACTACTGTAGTCTAAAAATAGCAAGTAATTTTGTAAAATATATTTGATATTGATTATAAGTTAACTAATTTTATACTTTCAAGGAAGTTCATTTACCTAGAGCTGACATAATTTTTGTGTTATATTTATTAAATGAGAATATCATTGGCACAGAGCCAACATATTATTTAATTATTTTATTGAATCATCATGCAATACCAAGTTAAATAATATTTGATATTTGAGTTTCATAGAATATTTCAATGCCCATTCATTCATTCATTCATAAGTGTTAATTTCCTTCCATTAATGTCCCCAAATTTCCTCCCTTCACCACCACCATCTCCCTACACACTTTGCTTTCGTGATAGATACTTTTTTTTCTCCCTTTTCTCCTGCCTCGTCTTTTTTTTAGGCATCATGGTTTCCTATACTGTTACTAAGACATTGACAAGCATAACAACTTTACCTCTTTTCAGCACCCAATTCTTGCCCAGAGTGATCATTTCTAACTATCATTGTCATAGTGGTCCCTTGTTCTAATGTCACTCCCCTTCCTTTTATGATACATTTTCTATTATAAATCAGTCTTATTGGCCATAATTTCTGTTAAATTTGGGGATTATTCTCATATTAATTTTCATATATGCTGCAAATTATTGGTTATTCTTATGTATTTTAGTCCCTGTGGTATAAGATTATATCTCATTATTTTTTGAAATGCATCTCCCTTATCATTATTGAGTTGGAGCATTTATATTTTTGTCTTTTGACTGTCTATATTTTTTCTTTGAAAATTTTTCTGTTCATATTTTTTACCAACTTTTGATAGGATTAGATATTTTTCTCCAGTGCCTGATATATCTTGGATATTAATCCCTTATCAAATGGGTATTGGGTAAAACATTTTCCCATTCTGTGGGAAGTCTCTTTATCCTGGTCATCATTTCCTTTCAGAAGAAAAAAAGCTTAATTTAATGTAGTCCCATTTGTTTATCTTTGCCTCCACTTGCTTGGTCTGACCTGTTGTATTCGAAATCATAGTGAAAGATTAAGTGATGATCTAAAATTCTATTTTATTTTTTAATATATATTTTTTTTGGTTTTTTGGCCACACCCGTTTGATGCTCAGAGGTTACTCCTGGCTAAGAGCTCAGAAATTGCCCCTGGCTTGGGGGGACCATATAAGACTCTGGGGGATCGAACCGCAGTCCTTCCTTGGCTAGTGCTTGCAAGGCGGACACCTTACCTCTAGCACCACCTCTCCGGCCCCTAAAATTCTATTTTATATTCTAATATTTTGAATTACTTGGCCAAAACAGGTGACTTTCAGGTACTAACTAAATACCTCATGTTACTACTATTTTCTTCTTATAATCTTTGCTCCTGTAAATTAGAAGTATTTAATTTATGTATTATTTCTTTATTAATATTTTGCTTTGTTTTGTTATTTGGACATACCTGATGGTACTCAAGAGTGTTTAGAAGTTACTTCTTGGGGGTCTGTAGGAACGATCTGATATGGGATGCAAGATATTGAACCCAAGAGAGCCACATGCAAGAAAAGCACCCTAGTTTTGTACTTTGCTTTGGCTCTTTTCTATTTAAAAAGTCTTAATTTTCTAAGTCATAATATAAAATTTATCTATTTATTGAGACACATCTGGATAAGGTTTCTTTATTTTTATTCTTGCATAATTTTGGGTCATACCCAGTTGTGCTTAGTGTTTACTCTTGGCTCTGTGCTCAAGGATCACTACTGGTGATGTTGCTTAGTGTAAGCGTGCTGCTTGGGATCACATCCTAGTCAGTGCATGCAGTGCAGGTGTCCTCCATGTTCTATCTTTCCGGTCCCAGGGTTTATATTATTTAAGGTAAGGTCTGTAGATCAGGTCTCAGGTTCTGTTGCATTTTGAACATTTCTGTTCCCTTCCTATGTTTCTTTATATCCCAGAAAGAGAGATCTGTTTGTATTAGTCCCTTTGAAAACACGCTTCATTCAATATAATATTAAGAGGTAAATCTCATAATTTTTCTTTCTATTTTAGTTGTATTTAATTGTATGTATACGTATATATGTATATGTATGTATATTTACTTTATTCTTTGATTCTTATAGGAGACAACTTTAAGAAGTTGTACGCTTGCTTCAAAACCTAAACAAGAAATCTTGGTAACTTAAAGACTTTAGAACATTGTAAGTATATTCAGTCTGTTATAGTATTTCTTATTTATAGTTATATAAATAGTGTTTATGGAACTGCTGCATTTAAATTGAATTAATATTGTATTTGTTTGCAAACCATCAACTTTATAGTTGGATTTTTTGGCAGGAGGGAGCATATCTGGTGGGTTGTAGAGTGCACTCCTGGTTCTGTGCTCCTCCCTTATCTTCCTGTCCCAAACCCAACTCCCCAAATCCTGCTGTGATTAGCTTATTATTAAACTCTATTTTTTGTTTATTTTTATTTTTTATTTTTATTTTTATTTCCTTACTATGTTTCCATCTCACGTATAAGAAAGATCATTCAGTATCTCTTTAACATTATAACTTTTTTTTTTTTTTGGTTTTTGGGCCACACCTGGCAGTGCTCAAGGGTTACTCCTGGCTGGCTGCTCAGAAATAGCTCCTCGCAGGCACGGGGGACCATATGGGACACCGGGATTCGAACCAACTACCTTAGGTCCTAGATTGGCTGCTAGTAAGGCAAACACCGCTGTGCTATCTCTCCGGGACCAACATTATAACTTTTAAAAATATGTTCTATTTAGAAAAAAATATGGTATTGGATTTTATTATATCATTTATACTTTATATAGGGAGTGTCCAGACACATGCTTTAATCTGATTTGTTCTTTAATAAAAGTCTGGTATAATGCTGAACATTTCTCATGTTCTATTTTCTTTGGTCATTTGTTATTTCCTTGTGGAAACATCCATAGTACCTGAACCAGTTTACATTCCCACCAACAGTACTTCATTTTCCCCTCTTTCTATATCGTTGATGGCTAGTAATTTTCTTCATATCTTTTTTGAAAATAATTAGTATACTTTTAATCAATATTATTATTTTATTAATTATAATCATATTTTCATTATATTAGCATCTAAAAACATTATGCTTTCATTTACTGACAGTTCCATTCGAAGTTTTCCACAATCTGTGCTTGCATTAGAGATTATTTTACAGAATATCATTAAGAATTTATTCAAGTAAAGTGCAATGGTGCTGGAATACTAATTAAAAAGTGCCTGATTTTATTAAAATTAAATTATGTATTTTTGGTAAAGAGGGAAAGGGAAACAACTAGATTTGAGTTTCTATAGTAGTAAATACAGAGGTTAGCATCTTTGATTTGGTTATGGAGAAGATAAACTATTGCTAATTCTGAGACTACTGAGCCACTGATAAAAGAATGATGTGTTTCTGAGAAAGTGGTGAAGACATGGTACATGTTTAATGATAGCAGGGAATTAAGTGAACTTAAAAATTCAGCTATAAGTGTGTGTGTGTTCAATATTTGGGTGACACCACTGGTTATCAGGGTTTAATCCTGGTATTACACTTAGAAATCACTATTGGCTGGCTTGAGGGACCACAGGGATTAAGGGGGTTGAATTCACTTTGGCTTAATGCCAGGCAAGTGCCTTACCTACTGTACTATCAGTCTTGCTCCTATAAGGATAGTTTTAAAACACACACACACACACACACACACACACACACAAAAAAAAAAAACCTCTCTTTGAATATGTTTCCTGTATTGGCTGAGTATTGCATGATTACAGACTGGATCACAGTTGATGAAGGAAAGGACTAATGTTTTATGTACTCACATAATTCTCCTCATAATTCTGCTCTATACGTAAGCCAGAAGTGGGGTATCTGCTTAAGTAGTAGAATACTTGTTTATTTTGTTTAGGGTTATCTTGCTTCTGATTTCCATTATTACAGTGAGATCTAATGGAATGATTTTATACTACTTTATTTTATATATCCAAAATGTTTAATTTAAAATATTTTTATAATTATACAGATTAAAATCCATTTTTATTTTAATTAAAGACAATTTACTCAGAATTTCTTCAGCTATATGTTGTTTTAGCTCCATTACAATTTTATAAAAAAGGAAATAGCAAGATCAAGTCAGTTAAGTAAAATGGAAGTTAAGGCTATGATACTCATTTCAGGAAAATGATAAGATAAAATTGTACAGATGAGAACAGTGATCCATTCCAAGATTTCCATCATGTTTATGTGGTATATCATTTTTTGGTCCTTTGTCTAGTTTACAGCTATTTCTCATCCTCCCAAAGTATATCTAAGTTTTTGCTCTGTAGTTCTTATTCTTTTTACTAAGATGAAAATTATAGACTTTTCTAAAGTAATTCAGTTCAGTCCTTAGTCATAATACAAAGAAACAACAAAATCTCACAAGGGAACTGTGCAAATGTTGCTCGTAACTTGGGAATAATACAATAAACAAATTCACTGCCAAGAACTTATTGTCATGTTTCAAACATATAATTAATAACCTATTCCAAGAGTACACATGCAATATTGTTCATCTAGGTATTCCCCCGACATTGGATTTCCTAATTCTCCTGTCCCCACATCATTGAAGAATTTTGGAAATTGGAATATTTTTAAAAAATCATATTTTTGGAATTACTCTTGAGAATTTGTAACCTTGGCAAAGGTTAATCACCTTCAGTCATTTTCTCCCTTGAGCTCTTGGGAACAAATGTGTTTTGCATTTGCTTTGCTTTTCACAAAGGTTTGTATAGCAAACACAACTGATTTATCTCACATTCCACAGACCTCAGTCCAACTTTAATGATTTCTCTGTACTTTAACTAAGATATATGCTGGTTATTAAAAGTGAGACAAACTGAAAAGTGTGTTTCATTGTTATTGCTTATTCAGATGCCACAAGTTGCATTTTTGACAGTTAATATGTCTAACTACATACCTATTTTTGTTGTTCTTTACGTTGGCAATGGGCACTGAAGCACTGCTGAGGAAGCCAGGGTATCTTCTCAATATGCTCAGCCAACTGATTTCATGATTCAATATTAAGATTAGAGGATAAAAAGCTACTAAGTCTTTGTGGTACTGGAAATCACCCAGGTTACCTTGTACTTGAGGGACAAAGGTAGGGGCCCATGACTGCAGCCAATGACGCTTCAGAAACCATGTGTTGTCATGGATTGAACAATGGTCAAATGTATGCAAGGCATGTGCTTTCACCCTCATCCTCTTTATCTGGATCTTTATTTGCTCTTTTACTATTTTAGCAAATAACAAATTAGTAATGTTATATTTATGGAAAATAAAAAATACAAAGTATTAAAATAATTTAGTAGGAGTCCAGAGAGATAGTACTGAGATTATTCCTGAGCACAGAGACAGATCTGGCCCTGAGCATGCTATGTGTGGCTCAAAACCAAAAATGATTTTAAAAAATGATGAAACATGACCATTATGTGTTTTTATAGTAGTGATCTTTAATCATTATTTAATATCTACCTTTTTCTTTTGCAAATTTTTTAGTGATAAGTATAATTTTTTAAATTATCTTTATATAAGCACCATGATTACAAATATGATTGTAGTTGTATGAATACAGTCATGTAAAAAACACCCCCCCTTCACCAGTGCAAGATTCCTACCACCAATTTCCCAGATCTCCCTCCTCCCCACCTCACCCACACCTGTACACGAGATAGGCTTTCTATTTCCCTCATTCATTCACATTGTTATGATAGTTTTCAGTGTAGTTATTTCTCTAACTGCACTCATCACTCTATGTGGTGAGCTTCATGTCATGAGCTGCACCTACATGGGTAGATGGAGGAAAATAATGGTTGGGACTGAGGCAGTAAAAGATTAGAAATGAACTTTGTAGGGCAGTATCAAGGTCACAAGATAGATATTATGCATATATAAACTACATGCATACAATACTATCAATAGGAGACCAAGGAGAAAAAATTCCCAGTGACTGTCCCAACATAAACCAGTGCTAGAACAGCCCGCCCTACTAAGCGCATTCCCATTAATGTAGGGAGAGGTAGGGGGAAAGCCTGATGACCCCTATGGAGTCCACCTGGACACTACCCAGGGAAGGCCTGGTATCCAGGGGAGAAAGAGGGGGATGGCTGGGGGCCTGCCAAGCATCCCAGAACTCCCCAGGTTAGGGAGAAGGCCTCCTGCATGGGGACTCCCCAAACCCCATACCTGGCAAGAGCTGGCCTCCAGAATCAAATGGAAACAGGAAGCCAGATATCTGCCCACCCTCCTCCCCATGCACCTACCCCTGGAGTATGGAGGGAGGGGGGAAGCCCGAGGACCCCTAAGAGTCCACCTGTACCCACTTCTGGCCATTTGAGCTGGCACCCAGGGAACACCTGGAGTCAGGGGAGAAAGAGGGGGACGGCTGGGGGCCCGCCAAGAATTGCAGCACTCCCTAGGCTAGGAAGAAGGCTTCCAGCATGGGGCCTTCCCAAACCCCATACCGGCAAGAGCTGGTCTCCAGAATCAAAGAGGAAACCGGAAGCCAGATATCTGCCCACCCTCCTCCCCATTCACCTCCCCCTTGGAGTACCGAGGGAGGGGGGAAGCCTGAGGACCCCTAAGGCTCCACCTGAACCCACTTCTGGCCATCTGAGCTGGCACCCAAGGAAGGCCTGGAGTCCAAGGGAGAAAGAGGGGAATGGCTGGGGGCTTGCCAAGCCTCCCAGAACGTCTCAGGCTAGGGAGAAGGCCTCCAGCATGGGGTCTCCCCAAACCCCATGCCTGGCAAGGGTTGCATATGCTCAGTTTTTCAGACCTGTTATTTCAGTGTGAAAATTTCTAATTTCAGTCATAAAATCTTCTTGATGCTTAAATGTACTCCAGTCAAGTCTATTGATGCTTTTTTTGAGCTCCCTAAACATCTTCCATAATTCTACTCTAAAACTCTTACTTGAGAGGATACCTAGCCGTTTCCTACTTTTTAGATTATCAGAGCAGCCATCTTGATTTCTTTAAACATGTGGGTGTGCAAGATATCTTCGCTGTTATCTTGGCTGGGTATTTGTGAATCCAAGAACAGTCCCCAGAATGAGAAATTACTTCCCATCCCCTTGTCCCCTTTCGGGGGAAGACCTTGGTAATATTTATCCGCAGCAAGTAATAATCCACACAGACAAGAACGATAGGGTTTAAAAGATCGGGCAAGGAGAGCCAGAGAATCCTCCTGCAGCCAGCAGCTTTTCACAGAAGGACCCCTCACTCCTGTCCCTCAAGCTATTTATTGCCAACTCCACAGCGCCCCACCTGGAAGGGTTAGGTGGGGCAAAAGTCACAGAACAATCCTAAGGAAACACTTTTATATACAATTCCAAGAATCATCTTATGGAAACTTTTTCATATGCTACATGGGTGTACTGCAAAATTTCTCCATTGGTAAGGCTGTAGATTGCTTCTTACAATGTGGAGAAATGGAATTCAGGAGTTGAAAGTTAAGTGTGGCCGCAGAGCGTCCTTGGTGTCTCTAGGCTGGCTCAGCAGAAAAAAGGCAGAGAGCATGGCCTCTGTCCTTTGTAAATCTTTGAATGCCCAATCACACGGCAGGAATCGGCCCCACATTTGTTGGGTGGGGACATCTTACCGGGTGTGGTTCTTGGAGCGATTATGGTCCTTGGTGTCTCTAGGCTGGTTCACCAGAAAAAAGGAAAAGTATAATTTATCCGATAAATAACAGATACTTTCTACACTTTTTTTGGGAGGTGGCTACCCCTGGTCATGCTCATTGAACACTTGTGGCTCTGCTTAATGTTCATAACTGGCATGATGGTGGATCTTAGAGGTCAGAGATTGAGCCCTAGCCTGTCATATAGAGAGATAGAGTCTACCCTGCTGTGCCACCTCACTGGTCCCAATCTTTCTACAGTCATTATCTATTTTACTGGGTTTTCCAAGTCTTCATCTTTAATCTAAGTTTGTCTTTGTATCTAATGTGAAACTAAGCTAGTAGAGTTGGTAGATCTTACTTTTATTCCTATCCAGTCATTTTGTGTCTATTTATGATTAGTTCAATTTATACACATTTTAGGTCATCAGTAATTAACCATGCTTAATTATTGCCATATTGCATATTTTTGTCCCTCCCTTTTTAATATGTCTATTTTTGCTTATTGTTATTTCTGTGAGTCTATTCACTTCCTCAAAATTATTTATTTTTGTTGCTCTTATGGTATGCTCTTACATTTTTTCAATGTTGGTTTATTTGGGGGGAGTGTGATATTTTAAAATCTGAGTTATTTATATCTACCCAGTTATTTTGTGTGCTTGTCTCATATAATAGTTGTTTGTATAGCTACTCTATTATTGCTCAAGATTTTATAATTTTTCATTAGCACTAATCTATTCTTGAGATATTTAAACACCTGTATGACTTATTTCATAGTCATAAATCTAATCTCATAACAATAAAACTGAACAGAGTTTTTAAATTTAGATTTGTTTGGGGGCCTCAAATGGTACTTTTCATGTTGAAGAACTCCTTTCAACACTTCTGTAGAGCTATGCGGAGGTGCTAATTTCTGGAGACTTTAATTTGCATGGAAATAATAAATATTTCTTTCTCACACTTAGATGATTATATTGCTAAGTATAGTTTCCTGGCCAACAGTTTTTTACCTTTAATATTATTATCTAATATGGCATTTTATTCTCTCTAAGCCTATAGGGTTTTTGCTTATCAATCTGATGGAAGTATTGTTAGAAGATCTATTTTTTCTTATTTTTATCCTACTGGATAACAGATGTATATATATGTATATATATGCTTATATACATATATATGTGTTTATATGCACCTATTTTTTTGTATGATGAACTCAATAATCAGAAATTTGGGTATTCTCCAAACTTTTTGGACATCAACTTTTTAATTTGAATTTTAGATATTCCCAGCTGTTATCTTTGGATATAATCTCTGCTTCTTTTTCTTGCTCTTCAGAACCTGACATTCCTGTCATTCTAAAATGCATATTCTGGAGTCTGAACTTCCTCAGAGATGTCTCCTTATTTTTTCTAAATCTTGTGTTCTCTTCTTTTTGAAACATCCTGTAATTTTATATTTACTTTCTAATTTACTTAATAAAATTAAGTCTTTTTATTGTACTTTTTTTTTTAAATATGGAACGTTCCACGAAATTACATGTCATCCTTGCAAAAGAGTTATGCTAATCTTCTCTGTATAGTTCCAATTTTAGTATATGTGCTGCCAAAGTGAGCACTTTATTGTACTTTTAATATCATATACAATATTATTTAATGTGTTCTGCAAAAATTCTCTATCTGGTCTTTTGTATCTTGAGTCTCTGATGAAGAACTCCTGTGTTCTTATATCTCTTTGGGTTTTCTTTTCTTTTTTTTTTTTTTTTTTTTTGGTTTTTGGGCCACACCTGGCAGTGCTCAGGGGTTACTCCTGGCTGTCTGCTCAGAAATAGCTCCTGGCAGGCACGGGGGACCATATGGGACACCGGGATTCGAACCAACCACCTTTGGTCCTGCATCAGCTGCTTGCAAGGCAAACGCCGCTGTGCTATCTCTCCGGGCCCTGGGTTTTCTTTTCTTTCTAAGTTTACTATATTTTAATATGAAGACTCTCAAATTTTTTAAATTTTGTTCCTGTAGATTTCTGTAGATAGAATACCCCAGAAATTCTATAGTTATTATACTTTAAATAAAATATTACATATTAAAAGAGAAAAATCAAAAATTATGAAGGAGTTCTTACTGTGCTTATTGCTGTTGTTACTTATGGTTGACACTTATATCACCTTACCATAGCTAAAGTGTAAAGATTCTCTCTATATACTGCTATATCATGTCCAATCCACTCACTCCCACAACTAATCTAATGTTCTTTGTTTGAACTCTTGTACCAGAGTTTGTAATCCAATAATATTCTCTGTACTCTTGTTTTGTTTCTTACACACCAGACTTAAATCAACAAGTACTTGTCCTTCTCATTTCTATTTATTTTGCTTAATATGACACCTACAATCCATTCAAGTTGTAATAAGCCATGTGATGTTTTTTTTATTCTTAGAGCTGCATAAAATACCATTGCACATGCACACCAAACACACATACCACCATTCTATGTCTATAGATTTGTTTCCATATATTGGGTGTTATCCTAAGCACTGAAATTAACATAAGTATGAATATATATTTTTGGATTAACCTGGTTTTGTTTAGACAGACGTCAAGAAGTACAGTCACTGGGTCATAAGGAACATCTTTTTTTAGTTTTCTGAGAAACCTCCATACTGTATTTCATGGAGGTTGAACAGATAATATTCTTACAGCAGTTAACAATATTTTTTTTTAATTTCACCCTATTTTAACCAATACTATGGTGTTTCCAATATTTTTAAAGCAGTCTCTTCTCACTGATGGGGGCATGACACATCATTGTTTTTGTGTAATTCTCTGATATGAAGTGACCATTACACTTTTTCAGATGCTTATTATATGTTTGATGTCCATTTCATGAAAGTTTATTTCTACTCCCAATTTCTTTATTAGAGTAATTTTTCTTTACTTTGTTTCTATGCTTTGTGAGTACTTTATATATTTGATTATTAGTCCTTTTCCTAATGTCTTCTGAGGAAATATTTTCTTCTATTCAGTCTTTTTTGTTATATCCTCAATTTCCAGTACTATGCAGATACATTTTAAATTTATCTAATCAGATTAGTTTATATATTTTGTTACCTTTGCAAGTAGGATCAAATTGTTGAAGATTTTTATGTTCACACACATTTTATTAATGATGTTTTATGTACTAGAATATTATAAGAATTTTGATGGGAGTTAGGTTCAATCTACATAATATTATGAGTACAGTAGCAATGTTTTACTTCTTTACTTGGGTTAGATTCTTTTGTTGTCTCTTGTTTGTGTAATGGTTTTATTACTACATGTCTGTTCTGAGTATATGGTAGGGAGAAGAAAGGCAATGATGTTAAGAAGATACAAAATTATGACAGGTCTCAATGTGCTTATCAATTTGGTTTGTTGTGGGTACTGGGAGAGCAAGAGTATAGAAGGATAGTTGCCCTGCCCCTTAACATCTGTGGAAACTTATTTACCCCTTATTTTGCCTCTTTCCTGCATGACAGCTTTCACCTCTGATCTTTGGATGAGTCTCAATACTATTCTAAGAGAGGGTAGCTCGACATGTTTGTCATCAAGTTTTCACTAGTCTAAAGTACCTGGACTCAGGATTGCTATTCAAGCCTCTGTGCTCCCTTGTATATGTACTTCATTTGTTCTCTTTCATTGTTTGCTTTATCCACCCAGGAGAAGCCCATATTCTTTCTGGAACATGTTTTTCTCTTTCATTCCTTTCATGTCTTACTAAGTAAATTTGTTTAATAAAAACTACCTTGCTTCATATTCAATTTGTCCAAAAACTCTGCTTTTGCCAGTAGCAGTCTTACACTGCTGTCTGAAAGGTCGCTGATATGACAGGCAGGCTGTTATTTCGACAGTCTCAGATCTCCCTCAGATGTGTCATTTCTGGTAATGCTATCTACTGCACCAGCGCATCTGCCCCCACCAAATGATTGCTGCTACGCCCACTACAGATATATAGTGCACATGTCTTTTAAGTGGTGCAGGTTATGAGTATATGAAGCTATTTCTGTATTATATTTTTCTGGTTGTACTTTTGATTGTAGTATTGCCTGCCAGTGTGTAATCCAACATTTTTCCAGAAGCTCCAAGGTCATGGGCACCAGTTAAAGCAGTTATTGATTAGTTATTATGTTTAAATAGTGAAATATTTCACTCTAAACAAATTATCTATGTTTACTGATCATAGAATAGTTTTTAGTGTTCAGAAAATGTAGACCTTGATTTCAGACAAAATGAAAATAGAACCCAAGATGTAATATTACTAGCTATTTTATTTTACATAATTATATAAAATTCTGAGTCTTAATGTTATTGTACTTGAACTATGTCTGTCTTATTTAGGACTAAAGTAACAGATGAAAAGTACTACTATCCTTGCCATGAACATTTAATAAATGATCGGTGGTTAATCAGTGAGTAGTGTGTTTGCCTTGCACATGACTGACCTGAATTTTATTCCATGTATGCCATATTGTCCAAAAGCCCGCCAGGAGTGATTCCTGAAAACTGAGCCAGGAATAACCCCTGAGCACTATCGAGAATGGCCCCAAAGCAAAAACAAACAAAACAAAACTAAACTAAAAAAGATAGTCTTAATTTTTTGAAATATTCTAATGTTGAAAGCCTTGACCAGCTTTGAGATTCATCATACCTTCTTTAGAAAAATACCCTTTGTGGTGATGACAGCATTTACATAATTGGTGCATTTAGGAAACAAAAGGAAACTAGCATTCAGTGTTTAAGCACATAGCATTGGCCTTTTATAACTTTTCATAACTTTTTTCGTTATTTAACCTTGGATATTGTGAAGAGTCATTGACATTTTTACATAGTCCTTGAGCAATATTTTCTATACATGATGCTAAATGACTTGGTAAGCTATACCTATTCAAAAATGCAGTTTTACCAACTATCATAGGGAAAAAAAAGAATTAGATTAAACTTTAGCTGTTCGAAGTGCCATATTTGGTCACCTTCTTTGACCTCTGATGTAATTCCAGCAAAGTTAACTTTACACTGTGAAAGTCTGAGCTTGCTGTGCATATCAAAGCAAGTTCTTCAAGAAGAGAGAGGGCTACCTCTCCTCTGTTTGAGAACAGCCAGAGTAAGGGCAAAACACAGCCTCTCTTGAGATAGGAGTGCAAGTTTGCTTCCGGCTAAAAGTTAATGATCACTTGCCTTTGTTCTCAGCTCTGAGACCTGCGAAGAGCTGCAAACTTGAGTTCTCCCTTTATTCAGGTAACTTTTAAATTATACAAATTCTACCCATGTTAAGCTATACATCTTTAATATCAATTGATATCATGTTCAAAATTTGGTTTTCTCAGTTCATGTTTTAAATTTAAGAAAAGACCAATTGAAAACTTTTTAATACTGGCTGATATTAATTATTAATCATAACACGTAAGGCTGTAATGCTCTGTGCTTATATTAATTTTAGCAAATTTTAATTGAATTTTAAAATTGCTTTCAATTAATATGACTAATTGTTTTGTTATATTTAGTGGCTTAAATATGTATTAATCATGCCTATTTAAGTAGGATAGCACATAGTGTATATTTTGCCAAGTAATCCTAAGTAAGAAAAATTATTTTTAAATTTTTATGAATGACTTAATTTTAAAAATTATTTGTTTTTGGACCACATCCAGTCACCTCAATGCTTACTCTGGTCTGTGCTTAGGGTTCTTTTTTTTATTTTTAATTTTATTTTTTTGAGGGTTTTTGGGTCACACCCGGCAGTGCTCAGGGGTTACTCCTGGCTGTATGCTCAGAAATCACTCCTGGTAGGTTCGGGGGACCATATAGAATGCCGGGATTCGAACCACCATCCTTCTGCTTGCAAGGCAAATGCCCTTACCTCCATGCTATCTCTCTGGCCCCATTAGGGTTCTTTTTGATTGGTTCATAGGGGTTTGTGTGTGCCAAGGATCTAACCTAAATCTCTAGTATAAAAAGCATGAGCTTCAACACATTGAGCTTTCAATCCTAAGGAAAAAAACATTATTTTTGTTTGTTTTGGGCTACCACGGGTAGTAGTGCTCAGGTCTTCTGGCTCGGTTCTCATAGATTATTTCTATTGAGCTAAGGGTGGGGGTATCATATGGAATGCTAGGAACCAAACCTGGGCTGGTTATTTTCTAAGATTATTTTTTTTTCTCTTTATTTGGATATCTTGATTACATAAATGATTGTGATAAGGTTTCAGTCCTATAAAAATCACCCCTCTTCACCAGTGCAACATTCCCGCCACCAAAGTCCCAAATCTCCCTCCATCCCACCCCACCCCCACCTGTACTCCAGACAGGCTTTCCAGTTCCCTCATTCATTCACTTGATTATGGTAGTTCTCAGTGTAGTTATTTCTATAACTGTGCTCATCACTCTTGTGGTGAGCTTCATGGAGTGAGCTGGTGTTCCAGCTCTCCTCTAATTGTCTCTGAGGATTGTTACAAAAATGACTTTTATTTTTCTTAAGACCCATAGATGAGTGAGACTATTCTGCGTCTCTCTCTCTCCCTCTGACTTATTTCACTGAGCATGATAGATTCCATGTACATCCATGTATAGGAAAATTTCATGACTTCATCTCTCCTGACGGCTGCATAATATTCCATTGTGTATATGTACCACAATTTCTTTAGCCATTCGTCTGTTGAAGGGCATCTTGGTTGTTTCCAGAGCCTGGCTATTGTGAATAGTGCTGCAATAAATATAGGTGTGAGGAAGGGGTTTTTGTATTGTATTCTTGTGCTCCTAGGGTATATCCCTAGGAGTGGAATAGCTGGGTCGAATGGGAGCTCAATTTCCAGTTTTTGAAGAAACCTCCATATCGCTTTCCATAGAGGCTGTACTAGACGGCATTCCCACCAGCAGTGGATAAGAGTTCCTTTCTCTCCACATCCCCGCCAGCACTGATTGTTCTCATTCTTTGTGATGTGCGCCAATCTCTGTGGTGTGAGGTGGTATCTCATCGTTGTTTTGATTTGCATCTCTCTGATGATTAGTGACGAGGAGCATTTTTTCATGTGTCTTTTGGCCATTTGTATTTCTTTTTTATCAAAGTGTCTGTTCATTTCTTCTCCCCATTTTTTGATGGGATTAGATGTTTTTTTTTTGTAAAGTTCTGTCAGTGCCATGTATATTTTGGATATTAGCCCCTTATCTGAAGGATGTTGGGTGAATAGTTTCTCCCACTCAGTGGGTGACTCTTGTATCCTGGGCACTATTTCTTTTGAGGTGCAGAAGCTTTTCAGTTTAATGTATTCCCATCTGTTAATCTCTGCTTCCACTTGTTTGGAAAGTGCAGTTTCCTCCTTGAAGATACCTTTAGTCTCAATGTCATGGAGTGTTTTACCGACATGTTGTTCTATATACCTTATGGTATCTGGTCTGATATCAAGGTCTTTAATCCATTTGGATTTTACCTTCGTACATGATGTTAACTGGGGGTCTATGTTTGCTTTTTTGCAAGTCGCTAACCAGTTCTGCCAGCACCACTTGTTGAAGAGATTTTCTCTGCTCCACTTAGGATTTCTTGCTCCTTTGTCAAAAATTAGGTAATTGTATGCCTGGGGAATGTTCTCTGAGAACTCAAGCCTATTCCACTGATCTGAGGGTCTGTCTTTATTCCAATACCATGCTGTTTTAATAACTATTGCTTTGTAGTACAGTTTAAAGTTGGGGAAAGTAATGCCTCCCATTTTCCTTTTCCCTAGGAGTGCTTTAGCTATTCGAGGATGTTTATTGTTCCAGATGAACTTCATAAGTGTTTGATCCACTTCTTTGAAGAATGTCATGGGTATTTTTAAGGGGATCGCATTAAATCTGTATAATGCTTTGGGGAGTATTGCCATTTTAATGATGTTAATCCTGCCAAGCCATGAGCAGGGTAAGTGTTTCCATTTCCGTGTGTCCTCTCTTATTTCTTGGAGCAGGGCTTTATAGTTTTCTTTGTATAGGTCCTTCACGTCTTTGGTCAAGTTGACTCCAAGATATTTGAGTTTGTGTGGCACTATTGTGAATGGGATTGCTTTCCTGACTTCCATCTCCTCCCTATTATTATTGGTGTATAAAAAGGCCATTGATTTCTGTAGGTTGATTTTGTAGCCTGCCACCTTGCTATATGAATCTATTATTTCTAGAAGCTTTTTGGTGGAGTCTTTAGGGTTTTCTAAGTAGAGTATCATATCATCTGCAAACAATGAGAGTTTGACTTCTTCCTTTCCTATCTGGATTCCCTTGATATCTTTTTCTTGCCTGATCGCTATAGCAAGAACTTCCAGTACTATATTGAAGAGGAGTGGTGAGAGAGGACAGCCTTGTCTTGTACCCGAATTTAGAGGAAAGGCTTTTAGTTTTTCTCCATTGAGGATAATATTTGCCATTGGCTTGTGGTAGATGGCTTCAACTAGATTGAGAAAGGTTCCTTCCATTCCCATCTTGCTGAGAGTTTTGATCAAGAATGGGTGTTGGACCTTATCAAATGCTTTCTCTGCATCTATTGATATGATCATGTGATTTTTATTTTTCTTGTTGTTGATGTTGTGTATGATGTTAATAGATTTACGGATGTTAAACCATCCTTGCATTCCTGGGATGAAGCCTACTTGGTCGTAGTGTATGATCTTCTTGATGATGCATTGGATCCTATTTGCCAGGATTTTGTTGAAGATCTTTGCATCAGCATTCATCAGGGATATTGGTCTGTAATTTTCTTTTTTGGCAGCATCTCTGTCTGGTTTTGGTATCAAGGTAATGTTGGCTTCATAAAAGCTGTTTGGGAGAGTTCCCTTTTTTTCAATTTCATGGAAGAGTCTGGCTAGGATTGGTAGTAGCTCCTCTTGAAAGATTTGAAAAAATTCATTAGGAAAACCATCTGGGCCTGGGCTTTTCTTTTTTGGTAGATGTTTGATTACAGTTTCAATTTCCTCAGTAGTGATGGGGGTGTTTAGATATGCTACATCCTCCTTACTTAAATGTGGAAGGTTATAAGTGTCCAAGAATTTTTCCATTTCTTCTAGGTTCTCATGTTTTGTAGCATAAAGTTTCTCAAAGTAGCCTCTGATTATCCTTTGGATCTCTGCAATTTCTGTTGTGATCTCCCCCTTTTCATTTCTGATACGGGTTATCAGATTTCTCTCTCTCTCTTTCTTTGTGAGTTTTGCCAATGGTCTATCAATCTTGTTTATTTTTTCAAAGAACCAGCTTCTGCTTTCGTTGATCTTTCGGATTGCTTTTTGGTTTTCCACTTCATTGAGTTCCGCTTTCAGCTTTATTATTTCCTTCTGTCTCCCTATTTTTGGTTCATTCTGTTGGTCATTTTCTAATTGTTTAAGCTGCGCCATTAAGTTATTCAGGTATGCTCCTTCTTCCTTCCTGATGTGTGCTTGTAGAGCTATAAATTTTCCTCTCAGGACTGCTTTTGCTGTGTCCCATAGATTCTGGCAGTTTGTGTCTTCATTATCATTTGTTTCCAGGAAAGTTTTGATTTCCTTTTTGATTTCATCTCGGACCCACTGGTTGTTCAGTAGCAGGGTGTTTAATTTCCAATTGTTAAAGTTTTTCTTCTGTGTGGCTTTGTAGTTCACATCTAATTTCAGAGCCTTGTGGTCAGCAAAGGTAGCCTGCAAGATTTCTATCCTCTTGATTTTATGGAGGTATGTTTTATGTGTCAGCATGTAGTCTATTCTGGAGAATGACCCATGTACATTGGAAAAGAATGTGTATCCAGGTTTTTTGGGATGGAGTGTCCTGTATATATCTACTAGTCCTCTTTCTTCCATAACACTTTTCAGGGCTAGTATGTTTTTGTTGGGTTTCAGTCTGGTTGACCTATCAAGTGTTGATAGGGCTGTGTTGAAGTCTCCCACAATGATTGTGTTATTATTGATTTCTTCTTTCAGATTTGTCAGTAATTGTATTAGATAATTTGCTGGTCTCTCATTGGGTGCATATATGTTTAATAGTCTGATTTCTTCCTGTTGCACATATCCCTTGATTAGTACATAGTGTCCATCTTTGTCCCTTACCACTTTTCTGAGTATAAAGTTGGTGTCATCTGATATTAATATGGCCACCCCAGCTTTTTTCAGGGTGTTGTTTGCTTGGATAATTTTCTTCCAACCTTTGATTTTGAGTTTATGTTTGTTCTGACTATTCAGATGTGTTTCTTGTAGGCAGCAGAAGGTTGGATTCATCTTTTTGACCCATTTTGCCACTCTGTGTCTTTTAATTGGTGAATTTAGTCCATTGACATTGAGGGAGATGATTGTCATAGGATTTAATGTCATCTTTGTAGATAAGTTTGCTGTGTTTGTTGGTCTCTCTTGTCTTAGAGTAGACCTGTCAGTTTTTCCTTTAAGGCTGGTTTATCTTCTGTGAAGTTTCTGAGCTGTTGTTTATCCGTGAAGCTGTGTATTCTTCCTCCAAACCTGAATGTGAGTCGGGCTGGGTGCAGTATTCTTGGGGAGGCATTCATTTCATTCAATCTTGTCACAATATCCAACCACTGTCTTCTGGCCTTGAGAGTTTCTTGTGACATGTCTGCTGTAAGTCTTAGGGATGCTCCTTTGAATGTAATTTCCCTTTTTGATCTTGCTGCTTTCAGTATTCTATCCCTATCTATGGGATTTGTCATTGTAACGAGGATGTGTCTTGGTGTGTTTTTCTTTGGGTCTCTTTTAGCTGGTATTCTTCGGGCATGCAGTATTTGATTGCATGTAGGCTTTAACTCTGGGAGTATCTCTTTGATGATGTCTTTGACAGTTGATTCTTCTTGGAGATCTCCTTCCTGGGTTTCTGGGACTCCAATGATTCTTATGTTGTTTCTGTTGAGTTTATCAAAGACTTCTATTTTCATCTCTTCGCATGCCTTGAGTACATTTTCCATTGCCTGTTCGTTTGTCTTAATGTTCTTTTCCAATTTCTTCTGTTGTGTTGAGCTTTTCTGCATCTCATCTTCCAGTACTCCGATTCTCTCCTCAGCTGCTGATACCCTGTTGGCGAGGCTATCCATTGTGGTTTTCAGTTGAGCAACCGTATTTTTCAGATCTGTTATTTCAGTTTGGAGTTTTCTGATTTCTGTTTTTGTGTTCTCTTCAGATCGATCTATGCTCTTTTTGAGGTCTACAAACATATTCCATATTTCTACTCTAAACTCCTTATCTGAAAGGTTAATCAGGTGGTTGTAATTTATTAGATCAACCGAGCTTTCGTCTTCATTCTCTATGGATGGTGTTTGCCTGCGAGTTTTCCCCATTGTCACGCTTGTAGTGTGGTTTTTCCTGCGTGTTGTGGTGGGGTTCATTGATTAGGAAGAGTTCGCGGCTGCAAAGGGAAGCGAAGCGGCTGAGCGCTTCTGTTGCCTCTAGTTGCAAGTCCTCAGAGTGAACAAAGGCAGGGCAAGGTAGAGCGATCCCGCAGCCCCAGAATGCAGCTGCTCACCAGCTTCAAAATGCAGTTTTTAGGGGTGCACTCCCTAGGCCCCTGAGGAAACCTTCGGAAGTTCAGAAGCACAGTTTCAGGCAGACAGAGATAGGAGTTTTCCCCGAAGTCCTCAGAGTAAACAAAGGCAGGGCAGGGCAAAGCGATTCCGCGGCCCCACAATGCAGGCACTCACCAGCTTCAGAATGCAGTGTTTTTGGGGGTGCGCTCCCTAGGCCCCTGAGGAAACCTTCGGAAGTTCAGAAGCACAGTTTCAGGCAGACAGAGATAGGAGTTTTCCCTGAAGTCCTCAGAGTGAACAAAGGCAGGGCAGGGCAAAGCGATTCCGCGGCCCCACAATGCAGGCACTCACCAGCTTCAGAATGCAGTGTTTTTGGGGGTGCGCTCCCTAGGCCCCTGAGGAAACCTTCGGAAGTTCAGAAGCACAGTTTCAGGCAGACAGAGATAGGAGTTTTCCCCGAAGTCCTCCTGGGCTGGTTATTTTCAAGTGAGCACCTGACCAACTATATTATCTCTCTTGTTCACTAAGAAATATCTGTAAGTTTGCTTATACTAAAAATTTGAAAATAGCATTATGCTTTTAATCACTACTACTTCATTTATCTTATGTATTGCCAATATCAAAAGTAATATTCATTCATCATTTTAAATTATGTTATATAAGTGCTTTTATGTACATTGAAAGAAATGCAAATATATTTTTTATTGTGGGCATTTTTTTCTTCAAAAGTATGATATGAAACAACTACACAGGTATTCAAATGATACTATATGTGAAAACTTTAGGCAAAGGTCATAATCGCTAAATTTGACAATGTTTAAAGCTGATTTTAGAATTCTGCACTCAAGAATATATTTTAGCAAGTGATTTAGTATTCTTTAAAGAACATAATATCAAGGGATTATGCTCTATAAACTGTGTTATTAGTGATTTTCAAAAATGTATGGGTAGTAAGTAACCATGATAAAATATATAATATTTAAGCCACTCAAGATGCCAATTAAGTAAAATTTATGTAATTTTTTTCTTTCGTAATAGTCTAGCTACTACTTTCTTTATTCAGTGAATATATACTTCCAAGAAAGTGTGCTTTGGTTGTATTTAATATCAAGTGATAAAAGACTCATACACTAAACAATATATTTATTGTGTTCTAATTCTATTTTGGTATTCTAGCAGTGCCATGGGCCTACTCCTGGCTCAGGGATTACTACTAGCAGGATCAGGAGATTATATAGGATCAAACCTGGGTCTACTGAGTACAAGGCAGCTGTACTACCTGCTATACAATTTCTTTAGCCTTGATATATTTTAGTATAATGTACGACATTTTCAGTTTTAAGTTTGTTGTACTCTTGAAATAAACTTTGGATATGATATTGCTTTTGAATATGAAACAGAATCTTGAAGTACTTATTTTATTTATGAGGAACTGGGTTCAGAGAGGAAAATAACAACACTTGGGAATGCTGGGATGAGAATCAAAGTCTCTACTTTCAAATGACAAGTAAAATTAATGGAAGATGAAGCAATTTTAATGGTGCTTTTAAAGGGAAATTATGCTGTGAAGCAGTTTTGTTCACTCTTGAGCGTGTATCTTTCTTTCTTTCATTCTCTACCCTCAAACTTTGTTTTCCAAATAAAGCTATTTTGCTTTACTTAAAAACAAAAATGAAATAACCATACTATTTAATTTATTTTAAGTTAATTTATTAATTTCTGTGTTTGAGATCAGGCCTGGCCATATTTTGGACTGCTGGTTCTGTGTCCAGACTTCACTTCTATCAGGGATTGGGGACCATATGATGTGAAGGGGACTTAGTGTAGGTCAGTTCTATACAAGGAAAGCACTTTACCTGCTGTACTATCTCCATATTTGATTTGCCCCATATTTGATTTTAATATATTTTACTTGCAGTATTATTATGTAGTAATATTTTCCAGATTCAGTTTCCACATGGCTACAATTTCTGCATTATTATAATATATTTATATACTATTATAATGAAGTATATAATACTTTATGCATATATTATATTGCTTAGGTCTATTTAAGTTCACTTAGTTACTGAAAATTATGCTGCTTGTTCTTATTCTTTGTGATGTGTGCCAATCTCTGGAGTGTGAGGTGGTATCTCATAGTTGTTTTGATTTGCATCTCCCTGATGATTAATGATGTGGAGCATTTTTTCATGTGTCTTTTGGCCATTTGTATTTCTTTTTTGTCAAAGTGTCTTTCCATTTCTTAGACATTTTTTGATGGGATTAGATGTTTTTTCCTTGTAAATTTCTGTCAGTGCCTTGTATATTTTGGAGATCTTTAAAGAGGAAACTGCACTCTCCAAGCAAGTGAAAGCAGAGATTAACAGATGGGAATATATTAAACTGAGAAGCTTCTGCACCTCAAAAGAAATAGCGCCCAGGATACAAGAGCCCCCCACTGAGTGGTAGAAACTATTCACCCAATACCCATTAGACAAGGGGCTAATCTCCAAAATAACTTTAATTTTTAATCAATGGAAAAGTATGGGAAATCAAAGTTGTGAATGAAATTGTTTTTCTTTTTTCTTTTTCCTGACAAAAAATTATTGACTGAATTTTCTAAAATTTCTTTTTATTAATCTTTTGACTCTTTTGGTCTGCCTGCATTTTCTTTGCTGTGTTTATTTTTACAGTATTATATGCTGCTTAGAAAGGTTTTGGAGACCTGATTCCATTATATAGCAGATCTACATTTTTCTCTCACATTAAAAGTCTTTCAGTTGAAAAAATTAGCATTATAACTATTCATTGTACAACTTTCTTATTGTTTATCATATTCCCCAATGTTTATTTCAGTTTGCATTTGACATGTACACTCTGCCTCTGGGCCTTCCTATGTGTTGTTTTATCTACCAGAGCATCTCCTTCAGATAACCTTAGCTTGTGCATAATTGCCTTTCCAGTTATTTATGTAAAACCTCCCTTTTCAAGGTCACTTTTTCCTGGCTAGCAAGTTTCAAATGGTATCATTCTTCATCCTGATTTCCCTATCTACATTATGGGTTTCATCTTACTTTCTGGTAGTTATGGAAAATACTTTCCATATCACTTAAGTTTTTCTACTCTTCTTTTTTTCCTATTAGCATGTAAATTGTGCAAGGGAAGACATTATAGTTTGTTAAATTTGGTTTTTACCTATAGCCAGTGCTTAAACTTGTGAACAGCATACAGTATGTCCTTCTTTAATATAATTAGTGCTTTAAAATTAAATCCAGGGCCGGAGATGTGGTGCAAGCGGTAGAGAGTTTGCCTTGCACAAGCTAACCTAGGACGGACTGTGGTTCAATCCCCCAGCATCCCAGATGGTCTCCCAAGCCAGTGGCAATTTCTGACTTCAGAGCCAGGAGTAACCCTTGAGTGTCACCAGATGTGGCCCAAAAATTAAAAAAAGAAAAAAATCTAATCATCTCTTTACTAATGATTCAGAAATGCACACATTTTCTTCCCCCGACTAGTCCCTTCTCATTTCTCTGTTCTCTAAAATAATGAATGGCCTTATTATTCTCATTTATGCCGAGTATATATGCATATATAATTAACAAAGTTTTAAGTTATTAAACTTTATACATTTTTATTTTACTAAATTATTTTTTGCTACATTTTGTGTTTGAATGAGTTAACTCATTCAATTTTCCAATAGTAGCCTCTGCTGTACTTGCCATCCCTTTCTGTTTATTCACTTGTAAAAGTGATTTTTTTGAGGGTTGTTAAGTTGTTTTGAAACACATTAGCCAAACAAATTTTGAATCGTGAAAATAATCTACCAAGATGGATTATATACACATAATTATACATATATTTAGATCTTTTTCAAATTTTAAGTCATATAGAATCTGATATAAAGATTAATTTACATGTCTTCTAGAATAAAAATGCACATATAAAGGAAATTTTAAGATAATACACAGCTTTGGGGCCTGAGTGGTGGCACACGTGGTAAGGCATCTGCTTTGCCCACGGACTGTGGTCCGATCCCCTGACGTTTCATATGATCCCCCAAGCCAGGAGCGATTTCTAAGCGCATAGCCAGGAGTAACCCCTGACCATCACCAGGAGTGGCCCAAAAACCAACCAAACAAACAAACAAACAAACGAAAAGATAATATACAGCTTCAACCTGTTTGAAATATGGGAGAATTTCTGATGCTTTATGTTCATATTAGAAATTATAGGGATTCAATCATTAAGTCATGGGATGGTTTTATTTGTCTTTTAATTATTAATGTTGGAGCCACTCCCAGCAGTACTTGGGAAAAATTCAGTGAAATTATTGAAAATAGAGACTTGTGCTCTACCACTTGAGTCACATAGTGAGGGTTGCTCAGTTGTCCTATCTCTCATTAGATACAACCACATAGTATTATTATTATTTTAAATGGTGTTGGAAACCTATTTTTAATTCTTCTTTTATTCAAGAGACTCATGCCTGTTCTTGGTTTGAAATATGTAGATTTGTTTCCCATCTGCATAGAGTACTTTGACTCCCAACATTAAGAATATAAACTTATTTAATTTGCTCTTTCCAAATTTATCAAAATTTAACTAGACAAATTGTTTCATTACATTGTGTTTTCCCAGTCAATGAATTTCTCATTATACATAGTTATTTTTATTTTGTTTATTTTTTTCTCTTTTTACATTGCCTTATTATAACAGATGTTCGCAACAAAAATGTTGCATCAAAATTTAGATCTATAAAATTTAAATTATCTAGTAATTTTTTTATTTAAATTGAATTGTAATTAAGTGATTTTAAGTGGTTGAGAGTTCTGAATTATCTATTCAAATAAAAGATTGGTTTTGTCGTCTAAGTGTAGGCTTTGTAAAGCTGAAAATATAAACACTAAAGAGCTTCACTTATTTTCTTATCTAGATGAAAGGAAATGTCCCAGCATGGTGAAAGAATATACTATAACTATATAGTAAAATGGAAATAATTTAAATATAATTTTGTAAAATACTGTTTGGACCAAAGTTTTAATAAAGCCATGGATTCTGATCTATTTTTATCAGGAAGCTTCCATTTATATTTTACAACATAATTATTTAGAAGCCTCTTATTACAATCTAAAATTTTGAGAAATTTAATAGGTACCCTAGAATTACTATGCAACATTTTTCTCACATAAATTACTCCTTATAATTTTTAGAATTTAATATATGGATGGAGAAGGGTATTTATCTAAAAGAATGAGACTTGGCATATATGATGCCAAGTTATTCATTCTAATAATTGCTGACAGATACATTCAGGAGTTTCTTGAGATTAGTACTGGATTAATTTAAGAAAACTATGTGACTTTTATGGTAAAATGGATACAAAATCAGAAAAATTCATAATGTGAAATAAAATACAGCCTGATAGTAGTATAAGAAAATATTTTTCTTATAATATAAATAGGTTACCTTTGTCTACTGAAAATTCTGAAATTTTTATTGAGAAAGATATAGAAAATGTCAAAATTTAATTAATATGTTACTCTCTTTAGTATACATTAAAGTACAGAAATGGTAAAAAAAAATTACCTTTTATAACCTAGGAGGACATTTCCAATAATGAAGAAAATGCCATAATAAGAACATCTTGCCCATAACACTGAACAGAATATTGGAAATAGTTTACAAAGCCAAAGAGATATCTCTGTGTTGAATTCCGTATGTCAATTCTTTCAAGTTACTATTCAAGTTAACTACACTATAATTACTATTCAACATTATTTGATTTTTCAGAGACTTCATTTTGTCAGAACAAAAATATCAATTTATCTAAGAATACCAGCATTTTTTACAGGTATCTTTGCAAAATCTTCACCTTATATGATTTTTAAAAAAGACTTTATCAAATCATAGTTCAATTATTAGCACATATAGTTAATGCAAATGTGCATTAATACATATACATTATATTGCTGATTCAGATTTCATCTTATTAAATTACTCTTATAACTATTATATTGGTTTTCTCAAATTTTAATAAGAAAATATAGGTATAAATGATATAAACTTACCCACTAAAGCATACACTGAATATATTAAATAATGTTTTTTCCTATGCATCGAGATGCACAATATTTATATATCATTAGTAGGTGACTAAAAAGTATTACATAAACTCATTTTCTGGCTTTGGCAATTCTTATAAGTGTAGCTATTATGGCTTGCAATGGGTTTTTTAATTTAACTTTATTTGTTGTTATCTCTGAAATAATTGCTTTCTTTTCTTCCATCATTATACCTAATAATAAGTAGATATTGAATTTTTTTCTGTTGGATTTATTTCACAAATATTTGTAAATTAAATAACAGACTGCAAGAAAGTTTTTTTTGGCACAACTTTAGTGGTTTACTGATTATTCTTATTACAGTTTTAGATGCATGAATATAGGTTAAATGTAAACTCATATTAGCATTTGAAAGGTTAATTCAGATGAAAACCACAGTGGTTAAGTTGTTTTAGTGAATGATAGGGCTGTTTCTTTAACTCTCAGTTCATTTTACTTATTTCTTTCTGAGCTTGTGAAAGCCAGTAAGAACCACAAAGGGATAGACATATGTCTCACTATGTACAAAGGCATATTTTGGTTCTTTAAGAACAGAGGGACTAACGAAAGTGCCAGAAAGTACAAGAGACAGATAACTGCCAAAATAAAAAATGATTTGGAAGGATCTGCTATTGTTATATTGGATACTGTATAAATGACAGACTGTTTCTGTCAGCCACAAGTTCAGATTTTATAAGTCTAAGTTATCAAGATAATGATAATTGGAGATAGGGCCACGAAACTGGAATTTGACAATAGGCACAAACATGGGAGGATATGATTGGTGAGAAAGTGACTATCTGTAATTCAATGAGGAGACATCAAAAAGCATGAGAAAATGTATTCCTGTTGCTTACATTTTGTTATGGAAGCCTATATTTACTAATACATGTTGCAAATTACTTGGCCAAAATTACAGTAAGAGTGAAGAAATTTATTTAACAAGATGAATATAGAGAAAGGAGTAATTTTTGACCTATTTTGTAATTGATCTTGATCAAAACAGTTTTTGAAAAAATACATTTATAATGATAAAATTTTGTACATACCATAAATTGATACATTTTATTTTTATTCATTATGAAACATCAGAAGTAAGACTTTGAAAGAATGACCTCTAGTCAAATGTCCCAATGTTACTCATTGCTTTGTTTTGCTAGTTTCTCAGGCTATCTCATATTTACTAGAGGAATTGTACATTAGATCAAATGATAGTTGAATCTAAATGTCCATTAAGTCTAATTTTAGATAAGCTGGTCAATAATTAACAAATTGTAGTGTGGCGCAGCATTAGGGCATTTGCTTTGCATGTTGCTGACATAGGAAAGACCATGGTTCTATCCCCCTGCATCCCATATGGTCCCCCAAGTCAGGAATGGTGTCTGAGCTCAGAGCCAGGAGCAACCCCCTGAGCATCACAGGGTGTGTCCCAAAAGCAAACAAACAAAACAAAACAAAACAAATTGTATGACTTCATTGCTTAGACCTGCAGCAAATAGTTCGGATATTTATGATTCCTGCTCATATTTCCAAGAATTTCTTGGAATATGACTATATTGCTGAAATAATAAAGTCTCAAATATAATGTTGCATGCATTATTTTCTCTTAGAATTCTTATCTTGGTTTTGGTATCAGCATATTCGTCAGTTTGTCAAAGTGCTTGTGTTTTCTCTTCTTAAAAATTTTGAAAATTTTTGAGAAGCATAGAAATACATTCTTTCAGTTTTAGAATTCTGCACTGAAACAATCTAGTTATTTCCTGCTATTTTTGCTAACTCTTTCAATTATCTATAACTGTTCATATTTTCTATTTCTTGTGGTTTCAATCTTGATATAGCTAGGAATTGGTCGTTTTCTATTAGGTTATTCAATTATTTTGGTACAATATTTTTATAGCAGGCTATTATTTTTTACAGAATATTAATCTGTGGTGTTTTTGCTGCTGTGTTACCAATATATATTTTCCACTTCTGATTTAATTTGTGTTTTCTCTATATTTTTATTTTATGGTCTATCCAAAGATTTTTTGATTTTATTGTTAAGAAACTTTTCTTATTTCTGTTATTTTTTATATTTTCAAGTGTTTATGCTATTATTTCAATATTTTCTTCTAACTCTGAATTTATTAATTTTTTATTTTATTTGTCTCATGAAGAACAGTTTGTATTCTTTGTCTCATTATTTTTTGTTTGTTTCTATTTTTGTTTTTGGGCCACATCCTGCAGTGTACAGAGGTTTCTCTTGGCTCTGCATTTAGGAATCACTCCTGGCTTGATCAGGGATGCCAGAGATCTACTTATGTTGGTTGAATACAGGTCACCCTACCCGATTTGCTATATCTCTGTTCCAAATTTTAAGTTTTTATTTGAACCTTTATTTGAACATTTTCCTTTACCACTTTCAATGCAGGTATTTAGAGTTATAAATTTTCTTCTAGGATTGCTTTTGGTACTATATCCAATTTTTGCATTTTTAATTTTAAGCTATTTTTAACTTAATTTTTTTTATTTTTGGGACATACATGGCAATGCTCAAAACTTTCTGCTGGCTCTATGCTCAAGAATCACTCCTGACTATGTTTGAGGGATCTTATGTGGTGCAAGACTAACACCCTGCGTGGTGCTATACTATCTTTCCTACCCATTTAACTTAAAATTAGATTTCTTTTTTGATTCATTGATTGCTTTTTTTCCCCACAACTTTGGATATCCAATTTTTCTGTTGTCATTCATTTACATTTTAATTTCATTTGTGTTTCTAAGTCATACTTTCTCGCTATGTTTTAAGTCCTTTTAAATGTGATGAGATATGTTTTGTAACCTCACATATACTGTTTCCTAAAGAATAATCCCAGACCACTTAGATAAATGTAAAAATATGTATTCTGGTTCTGTGGGTAGAATTTTCTGCTTGTCTGTTTGTATCATTTAGAAAGTATTTTTCAGATCAGTATTTATTAACTTTTAAAATCTTATTAATCTAGCAAGGATTGATTATTTTGTATTAAAATCATCTATTTTCTTCTCTTCTCTTTTATTTTTATATTGTATTTGCTGACTATAATTTTTATATCTTCTTGATTAATTAAAATTCTCATAATTATTAGCCATGATTTAAAGTCTGGACAGAGAAAGTCATTCTTATATCTTCAAATGTCTTTTATATTACCTTATTTAAGCATCATAGTTACAAAATTGTTCATGATTGAACAATTCTATTATAGAATGTACACCACCCTTGGCCAATGCAATTTTCCCTTTCACCCACCCACTCCCATCCACCCCCACCTGCCTCACTGTCAGATGTTTTACTTTTTTCTCTCTCCCTTCCTCTCTCTCTCTTTGAATATATGTTTCTCCGTCTCCTTTATCACTTACTTTTAGAAGCTTTGGTTCGTACAGTGGTTAGTGAAGGAGTACCATACATGTCACTCTTTACATTTCAGCACTCAGTTCTTTTCCAGTGTGATCATTGTCATAGTGTACCCTTCTCCTTCCAAAGTGATCTCACCATTCTTCTTGGCAAACTTCCTACCATGGACTGGTTCTCCTGGCTCTCATTTCTATGGTCTCTGAATATTAATGCCTTACTATCTTTTAGTTTTCTTATATTTCACAAATGAGTGAGATTATTCAATATCTATCCTCTTTCCTGTGACTCATTTTTCTCAGCAAAATACTCACTATATCCATCCAGGTATAAGCAAATTTCATGACTTCATTTTTTCTAACAACTCTATACTATTTTTCTAACATTTGCATTTTCCTAACTGCATAGTCTGCCATAGAATCTTGATGATCTTTGTTTTATTTTTATTGTATTCATTTTTTTTGTTTTAGATTTTCTATTTGGTTCATTATTTAAATAATGTTTATCTCCTTGTGAAACTCATTTTGTTTACTTTTTCATTTTCTTGTTTATGTATTTTGTCTTTGTATTTTACTATTAAAGTTTCCTTAAATATATAGTTTGAAAACTTTATTTAATAATCACAGGGGCCATTACTTTAGGAAACTAAAATGATTTTGTGTTCCATTTATGGTGTTATTTCCAGTTTTTTTCATGTTTCATACTACTTGCACTAATGACTTTACATTATTAATTGAAATTACATGATTTACAGTCTATTAATTTTGAAGGACTCCACGTTTTAATCAGGAGATCTGGTGGACCTGCTGCTTTGCAATTTATTCTAACCCATTGGTGGTAGGAATTACTGTGCCTTCTGGTCTGTACCTGATGAGTCTTGGGGGAACCATTGTTCAAATGTGGATTAGTGTCTTGCAAGACATGTGCCTTAAGCTATGTGTTATCTCTCCAGCCCCAGTAGTAATATTTATTTTTATGTATAAAATATCACTTTATCACACCAACCACCAAAAGTTCAATATTCATCTAATAATGTCAATTTTTACTTTTTGAATTTGCAGAGACTTCCCTCCACTAGACATCCTGATCCATATCAGATTAATGTATTCTATGGTCTTACTGTAAATTCTGAGACTTTTTAAGATCTTTAATTTAAATAATAAATCTGCTGTTCCAAACTTTTTGATCTCCCATGTAGCAGAATTTTAAAAATCATATGTCTTTTTTCATGATTTTGAATAAATGCCCACAGTGATTATACAGTGAGTAGGGCATTTGCCTTGCATAAGAACATGCTTCAATTCTTGGCACTTCATATGGTTCCCTGAACATTGATAGGAGTGATCCTTGAGCAAAAATCCAGGAGTAAACCCTAAGTACTGCTAAGTTTGGTACAGATTAAAACAACAGCAAAAAATAAATAAACAAACCTTAAAACACAGGAAAACTGTTTATAGTCTCCTTTTTAACCTTTAGATAAAGCTAAGGGCTAAAATTTGTGGTTTCTTTCAGGCCTGTGAGTGTAGGGCCACACTTGTAGACATACATGAAGTGTTGGTAGTAAGGTATTTGTTTACATATGCAAGATGCCAATGGATGCCTATGGGTGTCTTGGTGTCAATTAGAAATATGGTATCTATGACAGCCTATGAGCTGATTTTTCAAACGTAGTCCATGATGTGTTAAATAGGATTGATGGTTCTTTGATGTATTTCTTTCTGAGTTCTGATTTTCCCCAGGCTGCTCACTATTCCCAAATGAATATGGTCCATTGCAGTGTTCTGTTATGAAAAAAATAGGTCTCTTTCACAGTTCCATATGGATTTGGAGCAAATATTTTTACTCATACTCTTACTTTTACCTCTATAAAATTAATTCACTGAGAATTCTCTCTTGGCACTGAGGTATGTGGGGAAGTGGGGATATGTGCAAATTTAAATTATTTCTTTTGTTTCATGAGCAGCACCCTCAAGAAGTGCTTAGGAGACTCAGGGGCCCTTGCAGCATATCATGGCCAACTGGGTTGGAAGTTCAGTGTAAGAATCTGTTGCTTAAGTCCTACTGGGGGCTTCCAAAAACATACCAGCAATGTTTTAGGGACTATGTGATACCAGCAATAAAACTTTGGTTGGCTGCATTTAAGGCATATGCCTTAACCCCTATATTTTTTTCTGGTCCATAAACTATTTATCTATATATTTTTATTGTATACAGCTTTAGGGAGTTTTCTGTAAAGTTAGCTAATTTTTTTACTTGTCTTCTGGGTTTCTATTAAGAAACTCTCTTATCATAAATAATTGACTAAATGTCCCTGAAAGAAACGGTGTAATTTATTTTGCTGTAAGAGTCCTGTTTATTATGAGTTATGTTTATTACATATTTTATTGCTACTTTTCATGTTTACCTCATAAAAATATAAAAGGAGATAATTTCAGGATATAGTTATAGGAGAGCTTTCTTAAAACAAGTAGTACTGCAGGTGGAGATTCTTACATATATGATGGTATGTACACTTTTTTATCCATATGCTTTTTAACAAAACCAGGGGATATTTGTAAAGTTTGGTTATTAAGAACTAATTGCCAATTAACCAAGTAATCTTCAATTACTGACTTATCATGATAATTTTTTTCAATTTACCCTCATGTCTAATATTTATTCTATTCTTAATCTCTTTTTAAAATTTGTTCTTAAAATTAACTACCGAAGTATTCACAAAATTATCTTCAATAATAACACTCAAATATGACTGCTTTCTCTTTGTTCCAGTAACAATTTTTTTTCATGGCTTTTCTATATATTGTGGTTGCCTTTTCTACATTTTTGAACTGTTTCCAATGTCAAAAACTTTTTCTGTTTTCTCTATCCCTTGTGCTATTTTAAGTGGAAACTAAATATTTCATGTAATTATAATATAGTAATTTTTTGTTCCTTTTTATTTAAAGTTTTAATTTTAAGGTAAATAATGTGTTTCCAATTATATAAGATTTGCATTATGTATTTTATATCTAGGACATACTAATTGGTACCTTTTCTAGGGGTCACCTTTTTACATCAATTTCAATCCAACACCATATGGCAAGTGAATCCCTTCAACATTTGATGTTCACCTTACCCATGTCAGTGTAACTGTAAACTCTCAGAAGAACCTCTTGACTATGACCAAATAGACTAAATGTTTTCTTTGTCTACTTCCTAATTTTTGTCCTATATCTACCTAGCTAACCTCATGGGCTAGGTAGACTATCATATTTATTTCATTTTTAAATTTTTATTAATATCTTTCTTTAAACACCTTGATTACAAATATATTGTAGTTAGGTTTCAGTCATGTAGTGAACACTCCCTCCACCAGTGCAACATTCTCACCACCAATGTTCCAAATCTCCCTCCTCCCCACCCCATCCCTGCCTGTACTCGAGACAATTCCCTCATTCATTCACATTGTTAAGGTAGTTCTCAGTGTAGTTATTTCTCTAACTGCACTCACCACTCTTTGTGGTGAGCTTAATGTCATGTGCTGGACCTTCCAGCCCTCCTCTCTTTGTCTCTGTGGCTTATTGCAAAAATGTCTTTTATTTTTCCTAAAACCCATAGATGAGTGATATTATTCTGTGTCTATCTCTCTCCCTCTGACTTATTTTCACTTGGCATAATAGATTCCATGTACATCATGTATAGGAAAATTTCATGACTTCATCTCTCCTGATGGCTGCATAATATTTATTGTGTATATGTACCACAGTTTCTTTAGATATTCATTTGTTGAAGGGCATCTTGGTTGTTTCCAGAGTCTGGCTATTGTAAATAGAGCCATAATGAATATAGGTGTGATGAAAGGATTTTTGTATTGTATTTTTGTGTTCCTAGGGTATATCCCTAGGAGTGGTATAGCTGGATCATTTTTCATTGAAAACATTGTAGTTTAAAAGTTCTTCATAGTTGGATTTCAGACATACAATTTTTTAGGGCCAATAATTTTAGGGCCACCATTGTTTACATACCTTCCTCCATCAATATTCCCAAAGTGCACCCTATTCCCCTGATCCTGTTAGCATTGCAGGCCCATTTTAAGCTTTGGTTGTTAAAGTTTGGGTTTCCTGATTTAATTGTTGTTTACTCTGACTTGAATATTTAGTTCTATCCTTTATTAACATCAGCATTGCAACTGAGACATCTTGGTCCTTGTTTCCACCTTCCATATTTGTATTTCTCCTCCTCTACTCATTTCTTTCTTTCCCCTCACTGTACTCTGGGACCTTCTTGATAACCCCAATTTAAACCATTACATTTCTTAATGTAGTTATTTTAAGTTCCACATATTAGTGATATCATTCTGTATTTATCCTTCTTCTGTCAACTCAAGATTGAGCTACTAGGCTGAAACTCAACAAGGATATACTAGTAGCCTTGTAAGGAGCAAATAGAAGCTAATGGGTCAATAGATTTATATAGGCATTTTTATTCCTCCAAATATTCATATATATATATATATATTCTTCACCATGACATATGAGACATTCTCCAAGATATATTTCATGCTGGGCCACAAAATATACCTCCATAATATTAAGACGATATACATTGTATCAGCTATCTTCTCAGACTATGATGCAATGGAAATAGAAGTGTATTTCAAGTAGAAATAAATAAAAAAAAAACTTTTAACACCTGAAAATTAAATAACTCACTAGTGAACAATACTTGATTAGAGTGGTAGCCATTAAAAACATGGTATTGGAATAAAGACAGACCCTCAGATCAATGAAATATACTTAATACTTACATATCCTGATACTGATTCTCAGGTATTTGAACAATCAATTTTCTATAGAGGCAAAAAACATGAAGTGAAACTAGGAAAGCCTCTCCAAGTAATGTTGGAAAAACTGGTTAGCTACATGCAACAAAGTGAACCCAGAACTATCTTTAAAACTGTGTACAAAAGTCAAATAAAAGTGGTTCTGTAATCAGGGTAAGGCAAATAAAAACAGATATCATTACATACCATTGAGACTGGCACAAATCAAAGTTCAAGAACAAGAAATGCTAGTATGAGTGGAGTGAGAATGAATATTTCTTATAAAACTAGATATTGTGCTACCATATGGCCCAGCAATACTGCTCAGAGGAATATAACCTTGGGACCCCAAAACACATTGCAGAAAAGCTCTGTGACTTACTATATTTATTGCAACACTACTTACAATAGCCAGAATCTGGAAATAACCCAAGTGCCTGGGAATAGATGAGTGGATAAAGTAATCATGCTATATCTCACAATAGAATACTATGCAGCTGTTAAGAAGAATGAAGTCAGGAAATTTGCTTATACAGATACAAATAGTAGTATGCCGAACAAAATGAGTCAGAAGTATAGACATAAAATAATCACACTCATTTATAACAATTTATATATGATAGTATGGTAGTAATATATAATATTCCAGGACAATAAAGATGTGTGCCAGCTAATATCATCTTCATAGATGTAATACCAGTGGTGAAGCTAGTAGAAGCAAAGATAAACTTATCACAAAGTAACTTACCACAAATAGTGGGGAAGTTCAGTTTGGTCAGAAAAGGGATCACTAGGATAATTATAGTTGAAAATAATCACCCTGGACAAGATCTGGGCTTAAAAGGACATAAAGTTATATATATTAACAATATTGTCAACCACAGTGTCTATATCAAAAGAAGCGAAAGAAATAAAGGGAGAAAGAAAGAGAACAAAAGGGTAAGATTTCTGCCATAGAAGCAGGCAGGAGACAGGGCAGGGAATATGGATGGAGGGAAACTGGGAGCATTGAAGTTGTAAATTTGCACTGATGAATGGTAGTGTACATTTTATGATAAAATCCATCCATAAAGTACTTTAACTGTTTTTCTCACAGTGATCTAATTAAGTAATTTATTTTAAAATATGACAGTTTTTCCATTTTTATTTATATGTGAATTTTTAGTCTAAATTTGGTAACATAAAACATAAATTTAGGTAAAAAAAGTTTTGGAGAAAACTTTCAGCACTTAAATTTGATAACAATTACAAATAATTCTGTCAAATTCTTCAGGACAAAGCCAACATTTCTATTTATTTTTTGCATTTTAAATTGCACTTAAATTGTATTGAAACTATTAAGAATTGCAAAGTTCTCTGTAGTTGGGATTTATACATACAATAAATTAGGACAAATCTCACTACTAGTATAGACCTCCCTCCACCATGTTCCCAGAGTACATACAAACCACCACCATTTACTACCCCCACCTCCACCAGCCTGCCAATGTAACATCCCTATTTAAAGTTTAGATTGTTAGAATTTGGGTCTCTTCTTTCTATTTTGGTTGATGTTGGTTTGGAAATTTTGTTGTTCTCATTTTTCTCTAGCAATGCACCTAGACTACTTGGTCCCTTACCCCCATCTTTTCACTTTTGGGTTTCTCCTCCTCCACTCAGTTTCTTTTCTTCTCTATGGCCAAGTTGTTTGGACAACTCCTATTTAAACCACAGCAATTACTCATGCAGTTATTATAAATGCCACATATACATATACACATATACATGATATCTGTACTTATCCTTCTTCTGCTGGCTTACTTTATTTAACATAATAACTTCCAGTCCCATCCATGTTGTGGTAAATTTCATAATTTTATTATTCTTTACAGATATGCAGTATTCCATTTTATATTCCATATCTTCATGAACCACTTCTCTGTTGTTGGATGTCTAAGTTGATTCCAAGTCCTAGCTATTGTATTGAGTGCTGCAATGAACAGAGGTGTACAACATCCTTTTGGATGAATATTTTTCTATGCTAGGAACAGATACCCAAAAGAGGAATTGCTGGGTCATATTATATTACTATATTATATTATATTATTATATTACTACATTATTATACTTTGTTTTGTAACAAATTAAATTTAAATATAAAATGATACAGAGGAGAATTTACTAAAATTTTAACAAATATATCATTTAGTAGAAAATATCTCAATTCTTTTATCATTTTAGTAAATAGCCTTTGTACAGTTTATGGCATAAACATATTTCCAATGAAGAGTTCATGTGATTTTAAGATTATGGAATGGTAAAAATAAATAAGCTTGGAATTTTTAAGGTAATAGTATTTTTATGCCTTTATTTCAAGACTGTGGGATATCAGTGGGACATTTAAACATTGAATAGCACATGAGGAATATTATAAAGAGATTTTTCCTATGCAGAGTTCATGGAAGAAAACTGTTATATAGAAAACTGTGATAGACAATGATGAAAAATTGCAGATCGGTCTTTGTGAGGTAAATACAGATGTGAGCTATGTGTGTGAAAGGGAAAATGGAATGGAGATTTATTTTAAGAGTTATTAAAGAAAAATTTATGTAAAACAGTAGAGAAAAAAAGGATCTGAAGTTTTTAGTCTAGGAAATGATTTTTATTATAATTTACTGTCTTAAAGGAATTTTACAATTCAATGAGTGTATTTTGACAATGTTCAGGAATGCAGTGTGAGAGAGAAAGGAAGTATTAGATACACTATGAAATAAAGAATTGGAAAATACAAAATGTAAAATTAGTAAGCTTAGGTAGGTAATAGTGGCACTATATAAAATGAACAGGAAATTCACAATATTTGCTTTCTGAGAATCCACATATGTTTAGCAAGAGATAACTAAGTGATCACAATTGGTATAGAAACAAAATTGTGGTAGACACCAAAGTCTCAAGTACATGGTGTCATTAAATGCCATGAAGTGAAATATTCAGCAATAAAGAGCAATGGTTTTAAAGATTGGGAATCATAGATCTTCCTTAAGAGAATGTTTATTCAGTGAAGCTTGCAAGTATAATGGTCCATGGCATGGGATTTTAAATAGGTGGTGAGAAGGTATGGCTATGTGAAAGGATAAACCTGCTATGAAGTTTCAAAATACTGATGTAGGGCTAGAGCGATTAGCCTAGCACATGTGTAATCTGGGTTTGATATCAGACTTCACTTGTGGTTTTGCAACACCACCAAGAGAGTCCCTTGAGCAAAGAGAGTCAGGAGCAAGACATGAGTACGGATCCTGCTCCCTTCACAGCCCCACCAAGACAACAATGAATGAATGAATGAATGAATGAATGAATAAGTAATAAAGAAGATAAAGATGAGAGGAATATAGTGCCAACACAATAAAGAAGGGAACCTAGAGAAGATTATGCTTTCCATCTACTTTTATATTTGAGGGATTCCACTAAATTGAGGCATTTCTAGATTTGGGGACACCACTAATGTCCCTAGTTTCTCTCCAGCTATCTCCCATTGCATGCCTCTTGCTTAC
The DNA here is from genome assembly GCF_024139225.1 of Suncus etruscus. Classification (NCBI taxonomy): domain Eukaryota; kingdom Metazoa; phylum Chordata; class Mammalia; order Eulipotyphla; family Soricidae; genus Suncus; species Suncus etruscus. Next base: position 89,283,804 of record NC_064858.1, read on the forward strand.
CTGTGTAGCAGACATTTTCTCTTTCTCTCTCTCAATATCTCTCTTTATTCCTTTCTATCTCCATCACATTTTGTAGAAAAGCAAAAGAACCATAAAGGACTAACAAGTTAAAATTTAAGTACGAGAACTGCTATTACAAGCCAAATCACTAAAGAGGCAAAAGAGACTTCACAAAGACTGTAAATAAATGAATATCTTTATGTTTGCGCTTGAGAAGAGGTATGTCCTTTATTTAAGGATAGGATAGTAGGGAAAGCTATGTTGGAGATTTAGACAAAAGAAGAGACTATCGTGTGTTTTGTTCCCGGCGTTTGGAATGTTGTCATTTTAAGTGAGTAGGGCAAATAGCACATAGTCTTTCCTATCTGGGCTGCTATCATGTTGTCTGTCAAAACGGTATTAGTAAACAAAAAAGCCAGAAAGACAAAATTTTCTCCTGTAGAGTACAAAATGTAATTAGAAATTCTTAAGTGTAGGCTATTTATCCCAGATACAACTAAACTAGGCCAAATAGGAATAGAACACTTAGGGCAAAACAAAACAACCCCATTCTGGCAAGACACATTTGTCACCACTTAGGAACAACGAGTAAGGTAGAAACAAAACCAAACTGACAAAACTATTAAAAGAGAATTTAAATTATGTTTAATAGGATGACTGAAATTATCATCCCTCGCCTATTGACAGTCAAAACTAAATGAAGGTAGAAAGCCAAAGGAGGGAATGCTGGATGCTATGTGCAAGATGCTAAATTTACTTTCAACTTGCTGTGGTGTAAATATGTCAATTATCAGAAAACTGTATTTGTTCATGTGTTCAAGACATGAATTAGTACAATATGGAAAAGAAAGATTCAAAATGAAATTTATTTTTTCTCTCTTTTGGGTTGATGCTTCTTTCTGGCGACCTTATAGAAGTGACAGTCATGATCGAACCAATTGATTTATTTCTCATACAGCAGCTCCTTCCTGTAGCTCTTATCTAGGTTATTTTTAACTTTGGGTTTGTTTTTGTTCTAGTCAGCACCAATTTAATTATTACTGTTCAGTAAATATTACATAAATATAACATCACACTGTAGAAAGGACTAGAAATAGTAAAATCTGTGGATCTTCACAATGAGACATTTTAAACAATTGTGGTCATTTGAGGTTCTGTATCTTACTTCAGCTAGGTCTGATATATATTTTATAAAAATAAACTGTCCTACCAGTCAAATATATGTTTATGATAGGAAGTTTGATTTTTTGGAATGTTTGTAGTAAATTATACATTATTAATGGTATCTTTAGCAACTGTGTGTTCTTGTGAACACACAAGTTTTATTGAACAATATAAGATTGGCATTACTCCTATTTGCAATGGTAGACTATACATTTAATTTAAGAATATAATTTTTTGCTGACACAAGACTAAAACATATAGTGGCATAGGACTAAATCATATAAAACATTAAATAGTACACATTTTAATAATTTATGTTATTAAAATTATATAGTTTTATTAAAAGTCATATAATAACACTATATTATTATATAACAATGTAGTAATGATATAATATAATATTAAAGTTATATATAAAAAAGTTATATAACAGAGACTGGAGCAGTGGCGCAAGTGGCAAGGCATCTGCCTTACCCGTGCTAGCCTAAGATGGACCCGGTTTAATCCCATATTGTCCCCCAAGCCAGTAGTGATTTCTGAGCACAGGCCAGGAGTAACCTCTGAGCGTCACCGGGTGTGGCCCAAAACAAACAAACAAAAAGTTATATAACAAAATAATGCCTGTTATTATTATTATGCTAATAATATTAACACAATGTAAAATAATGTATGATTCACGTCAGATAATGTTTTTGTCTTTTTAACATATCTCCATATGATTTATTTGCAACATTGAACCAAATTGTTCCATTTTATAGGAGAATTCTTCTGTTAAAGAATAGGAAATATGCATTAATATTTTAAATTTTGTTTTTATTTTGATGTCATACCCACCAGTGCTCAGGGGTTACTCCTGGCTCTGCATTTAGGAATTACTCCTGGCAATGTTTTGAGGATCATAAGGGATGCTAAAGATAAAACACAGGTGGACTGCATGCAAGGCAAGCACCCTCTCTACTGTACTGTCACTACTATCCTCAATATTTTAATCTGGATAAATTAAAACTGTTCAAATGTATAGCAGTTTCTGTGAAGCTTTATATTTAATTATGGAAACTAAATTTTGGATTGGATAATTTAGTAGAATTCTAAGCACTAATGAACTAATTTGGATGTTAGGCCTTTCTAGTTATTTAGCTGTTTAATATATTGAACATTCAATGTTCAAAATATAAATTTTTCAGTCATAATTTAGAACAATCACTTTATATCACTTAGAATTTTGGAAATGTTACTGAAATTATGTATGCTTGTATGTATGTATGTACATATATATGCTTTAATCACTGATTTTTCTATAAAACTAGAATTTTACCAGAGAAGTGACAAAATGGGTATTTCACATGCTGTTTAGGTCAAAAAGAGATTTTAGTGTCATAGAATTAAGCAACATGAATTTAAAGGGAACCTCAGTAAGTTTTTTTATTTAACAAGTAATATATGTGGCTTTCATAACCTCAGAAGCTAATATAGCATTTAATGGCTTTTTCTGTGATGCCATTTACTGTGATGCCTGTTTTTAAATTAAACAAGTGATCTATGGGAAAAATGCTAAATAAAGGATTAAGGAGAAAAATAAATAAAAATAACTCAAATAATACAGTACTTTTAAAGGAAAACTTGAATGTGTGTAGAGTCAAAAATATTATGAGAAATAATGTAATTTGATAAAGTAAAGAAACAAACTTTTAATATCAGACAATATGTTAGAAAATATTGGTGTATTATTGAGTATTATTGAGTATGGATCAGTATTTCAAGATAATTTTTAGTAGGGACTCCCAAAGAAATTTAGCCAGCTGGAGTGCCACTCTAGGAATCTGTCAACTGGATCAATACAAGGAAGTTCAAAGAGACTTGAAGGCCTACAAGATGCTAGTTATGGCAAATGGACCAAGTAAAGCCAGAAACAATAAAGAGGTAGTTTTATGCAAAGTATGTGCCTTCAACCCTGTACTTATCTCTATAGCCTTATCCAAATGCTATTTCAGAAGAAACTCTAGGAAAATAGTGGAGTATATATAGTCAGTGAGTGCAGATAAACTGTCAGACATTTGTTAAATAATTTATTAAAATAATAATAGTGATTATTATTATGCTTTGGTGCTCAGAGATTCCTCTCAATTCTCTGCTTAGAGATTTCTTCTAGTTGTGTTCAGGGGAATGTATGCAGTTCTAGGGATAGAACCTGGGTCAACTATAAAAAAGCAAGTTCCTACCCATTGTATATATCTCTGGCCCTTATTAAAAACATTACTAAAGAACATTCATGAGCATAAATAGACATGATTTAATTTTAGTGGGTAGGGCATTTGACTTGTATGTGGCTGATCTGGGTTTTATTCAAGCAGGAGTGCAGATCCAGGAGTAAACCCTAACCCTCAAAAATGTGATTGATACCTAGAGAGTATAGAGTATATAATATATATAATATAGTCATACACATTGTCAGTGATAAATATCTAGAGGTTGTTTTATGTACTTGTATATATGTACATATATTAATTAGCATGTATGCTGAGATGTTCAAGAGTTGCAGGAAAGTATTGTAGGAAAGTGATAATGTAATATGATGTTACTATGTTTTTGTACCTTACCTTAATACCTTAAGTTACATTTAACAAATTTTGAAGTTCCTTTACTTAGTGACTCCATCCAAAATTAGTCTTTTTTTTTTTTTTTTTTGGTTTTTGGGCCACACCCGGTGACGCTCAGGGGTTACTCCTGGCTATGCGCTCAGAAGTTGCTCCTGGCTTGGGGGACCATATGGGATGCCGGGGGATCGAACCTCAGTCCGTCCTAGGCTAGCGCAGGTAAGGCAGGCACCTTACCTTTAGCGCCACCGCCCGGCCCCCCAAAATTAGTCTTTTCCCAACTATTTATGTCATTATTATTTAAGAATGCTCTGTGAGAAAGTAATAGCTATAATTTTTAAATTTTAGCAATTATACAAACATTTCTAAATTAGCCACTGAGGTTTTAGAAATTGCTAAAAGAATCAATTGGAACCTTTTACTTTATTAGTAAGCTCAATTAATAAAAAAAATAAGAACTGTTATTCATAAGATGAATGATATTCATTCATTGATTTAAACCTTCAATCAAGACCTGAAAATAAATAAAAATGTTCAGTTATAATAACAGATGGTAAGTTAATATTACAATAAATACTGCATTATTGCTGAATTAGATATTTGTTATTCAACACAATTGATAAAGTTGTATGTATAACACAAATATTCTTCATGTATTTCTGGTGCAAATATATATAGAATTTTATAGAATATGTTAGCAAAAGTTTCCTCAAGAAACAATATAAAAATAAGAATGCTCATGGTGGGGCCGGAGAGATAGCATGGAGGTAAGGCGTTTGCCTCTCATGCAGGAGGTCATCGGTTCGAATCCCGGCGTCCCATATATGGTCCTCCCGTGCCTGCCAGGAGCAATTTCTGAGCCTGGAGCCAGGAATAACCCCTGAGCACTGCCGGGTGTGACCCAAAAACCACAAAAAAAAAAAAAGAATGCTCATGGTGGCACATTGGTAAAGGCAAATGATTAGGAATAATAGAACTATTTGTGTATATATATATATGCAAATGGTAATGAACAATATAAATTTCATGGTTTAAAATCCCATATTTATGAATTTAGCATCATGAAAAATTCTTATAACAATGTTTACAATAATTTTTCAGCTATTTACAGAGCAGTTGCAAAACTGAGCCAGCAACTGAGGTCCTATTTCTTTATTCAGCTCTTCCACTGTATAATAAGTATTCTTCAAATACTTGAGTACAGTGCTTTTATATATCTGTAACTTTTGTGGGTGAATTCTGTTTTCATTGTCCTAGAGTCTATTTATGAAGAGCTGAATAGTGTCCCAGTAATGAGTAACACTTAGATGTACCTGACTGAAAACTTACATCTTAGATAAGTTAGAAAACTTATGTGTTAGATAGTAGCAGATAGTAGCAGTCAGAAATGTTGTACAGTATTGATTTTGAGTTCAATCTTAAGGAATCAACAATATGAGTAAGATTTCTTTAAGCAGAGCACTTATAAAACTGGGCTATTATGAAGAATCAGACCACAATAGAAAAATCAATTTCAGAATGAAAAAGATTCCCAGGTAACAAGTAAAAATAGTGTTATAGACAGAGTCTGACTGTGAACATTAATGGGAATATTGTTGGGAAGGGATGGGTTTGGGAACAGTAAATAATAAAAGAAGAAAATTTTTAATTATTCAATGAGTAATTTATTCTAAATTAACTTCATTTATCTTATTCATAGAAATCAGATGGTTTATTTTATTCAAGAATGGCAGAAAAAGTTGGTTATGAAGAAATAGTTCAAAGGGTCACTTGATCGTTTGCAGGCAGATGGTGTGAATTTACAGTCTGCTAAAATAAGGTCTTCAAGGCAATAGTCAGGTACAGTCCTGGTAGCCCAGACCTAGAACACATGCATATGTGCTATATAAAAAAAACATTTATGAAAATAATACCCATAAGTAAAAGAAATACCAGACTACTGAACTCTAGCAATTCTGTAGCAATTGTTGGCCTGGACGACTTATTCCAGCAAATAGTCCCTGGACTGCTGAGGAGGACCATATGCCATACACACACACGCACACACACACACACACACACACACACACACACACACACCTCTTTCCTGTCAGACCTCAATAGAGACATAAATTCTTAAATATTAAGAAGACTTCTTAAAACTCAAGAATTTCCTTAGTTGGCCGGAGCTGTGATGTAAGCAGTAGGGCATTTACCTTGCATGTGCTAACCTAGGAGGGACCAGAGTTCGATCCCCCAGCGTCCCATATTGTCCCCAAACCAGGAGCAGAGATTTCTGAGTGCATAGCCAGCAATAACCCCTGAGCATCACTGGGTGTGGCCCCCAAACAAACAAAAGGCAAAAACAAACAAAAAAATTTTTTCTTAGATTTTTGTCATTAACCATTTAAATGCTTTTCAATAATATGACTTGACAGTTACTTGAATCCCTTATATTTTATGTTATGTGTATTTAAGTATGAATGAGAAGTATGTATTTGTGACTATAAATAGAAAGTATTTTGATGACTGATACATAAAATACTATTTTAAACTGTTTTGTCATTTCTTACAGAGGCCATTTGAATGTCAAAGACAGAAGTAGAAATGACACTACCACCTCCTGATGGAGGATGGGGCTGGGTAGTGATTGGAGCAGCTTTTATCTCCATTGGTTTTTCATATGCACTCCCCAAAGCCATCACAGTATTCTTCAAAGAAATCCAGTTAGTATTCAACACTTCATACAGTGATGTAGCATGGATTTCATCCATTATGCTGGCTGTTATGTATGCAGGAGGTAAGGTTCTTTGTAATTAATCGAATACAGATTAATAAAGCAATTCTTCCATGTTAAGATATTTTTTATGTAGTTTTCTGGGAATATTAAAACCTTTTTGATATCATAGTTATATAAGACCTACCAAAATTGCAATTAGAATAAGATATTAGTTTTAGTGACTCTTAAACTATTTATATTATCTGTATCTTAAATATTTAAATTAGTATGTATTAGTACCAATTACTAAATTATAAAATAACCAAGGGTGATACTTTTCATTGTATTCAGAAAGGGTCTACCTTATAGAATAGTTAATATATTTTCCTAAAGAAAAAAATTCCTGATAAGTTATACATTCAGATTATTTTTCCATTAGCAGAAAAATGAAGTGTAATTCATGTTTGTGTGTTTGAAATTATTTTATTATTATTGTAGTACTATTAGGTATGGTGATTTTATTTAAATGGTCACTTAAATGTTATCACATGTAATTTATGTTTAAATGAGCTTTAATTTTTGTGAATAATCAATTTATAATGTCATTTCTAAGTATTAAAATTATTAAGAGAGTATTTTGATATCAATTGTATTTTTACCTCAACTGAGCAAGAGGACATACATTAAGTCATTACTTAAAAATTAAGTTTATCTTTTTCTACCAGTGTGAATACATTTAGAGAGAATATCATGTTGGTAAAGTCAGTCAGAAATAGAAGAAAAGCTATAGAATGACCTAATTATATATGGGGATCAAAGAATAATACTAATAGATTAAAAATGATCAAAGGCAATTGTCAGTAGAATTAAATTTGACAATATGGTTGGGGCATTTATAGTGTTTGGAACAGAGTGGATCTGAGGGACATTGTAAGAGAGAATCAGACACTATTGGTATCCGTTAAAACATTGAAAGCATAAAACTCTCATTAACAGCAGTACAAACCATGGTGCCTCGATAAAAAATAGATTTTGCTTTCTATTTTTAGTTTGATATTTGACTTGAGGAAAAATGTGTAAGCTATGAATATAAGAATTTTAAAGAGACCTGGAAATAGTCTTCTATAATGTAATTTGATCATTGAGTTAATATGATATGTAATGATAGAAATGCGACATAATTTTATAATCTTAACCCAATATTAGTTACTTTCAATTAAGGTATCTGTATTTCCTTGCTATTTTTAAATGAATCAATCCTCTTAAATTTTTGAAATAAACATTAATTAATAATTAATTAATAAACATTAATTTCTCTTCATTCTGTAGATATATTCTGAAGATATACTAATTCAAATAGATTTCTACATAAAATAGATCATTAGTGACACAAACTAGAACCACAAAACTTTCATCACTATACTGTACTTTCTGCTTTTCTACCTTTCTCATACCATACTTTTTTTTTACTTCTGATGACAGTCATATATAGATCATATCTTCTATTTATCCATTCTGCAGGAAATCCCTCCCCTTCTAAGTCATTTGTTCGGTGACACAATTATTCTTCTTATTTATTTATTTATTTATTTATTTTGGACTGAACTTGGTGGTTCTCAGGGATGACTTCTGGCTCTTCTGATCACTCTGGATGGCTCAGGGGACCATATTATATACCAGGGATTGAACTCAGGTTGGATGCATGCAAGGCATATGAGTTACCTATTCTAATAACACTCTTTCCTAAACATACAGTTATTCTTGAGAGTGTTGTCTCTTCATTGTACTAGAAAAGTTAAAGAGTTTCTAATAATCTTATGTGTGTACATGATATTGTTGTGTATAAATTAAAGTATAAAGCCTACAAAAATAAAAATAAAGTTGGATATAAGATAATGTTGAGGAGCCATCTCCAGATATATGAAGAAAACTAGGGAATTTCAGAACTTTTTCTATTCCTTCATCTTTCACTTGAAAACACACAACCAATTTCAGGCTGAGATTTATTGTATAGAAATGTTACTGGTGACTGGATAAAGAAACTATATATAGTGAAGTATCATAGACTGTAAGAAAATATGGAATCATGCAATTTGCAGCTACTTGAATGAAACTGGAAAGTATCATACTGAGAGAAGTTAGTCAGAAAGAGGAACAGAAACAGAGTGACTCTTATATGTGGAATATAAAGAAATATGGTTATGAAATACAGATGCATAAAGAAATCAGAAACTCAGCACTGGCGTCCAGTAAGAAGCTCAGATAGAGGAAGAAGAGATGGCTATGTGTTTTGGATGGGGGAGGAAACTGGAATGATCGTGAAGAAAGAGAACACTTTGGTGGATGATGTGGTGCTTGAAGTATTAGGCATTAAAACATACCAATTGCAGTTTTGTAAACCACATTGATTAAAAAGAGTAAAAACTATAAAATAAAAATTGCTTATATTACTATTTGCCATGCCCCCTGATAGATGAAGGGGTGGCCTATGTATGATATTGACTGGAAATAATATTCACATATTACATTAATGATTAGTTTTACATTTTTAACATGAAACTACTGATCCATTTCAAACATTAAGCTCAATATGAAAACAAATTCCTTTACCTAAATAAATAGTATATTTTTCACAAATAGGGCATTTTTAATAAAATTAACTATTTTATTTAAAATTTATTAACGTTTTAATTAATTGAAGACAGTTATTAATTCTGTTATTCACATTAAATTGTTTTGTTTAATGTGGTCCACATACTTTCTGTTTTTAATCAGTGGTGTCCTATCTGGTCCCAGCAAACTTTTTTATACAATTTGTGTTGATTCAGAGTAGAAACTTATACTCCTAAAAATGATTTCATTTTATATTAAGAAATGAGATTCAAGTTATTAAAAGTTATTATTTGATTAAATTATTTTCCCGGTAATATTTGTAAGTTTTTGTATAGAGGCCCATTGATTGATTATTTGAAAGAAAAATTTAAAAAATAAGTAAAGGACATAGAGTTTACCATGGTGTGCAATAAATATTTCTACTAAGTAACTAAAATATTCTGTTAAAAAGAATGCTAATTACATTCTCCTAGAGAGCATCTGAGATCTAATACACTCATTAGGGCTTAGCACTCAGTCTATTAATCACTGCAATGGGGTCACGAGGTAAAATGGGTTTGTACAGAGGGCTGGCCTCTGATGTCAGGGCTGGAGTCTCTTGTAGTAATTAGTTGGCACCTGGGCCCTTTAGCAAGTATTATCTTCTCTTATGTCTAAATTTAAAAAGGAAATTAATCAAAGATATTCAATCAAGGTGGTAAATAATACAATTTATATTAATCCTTACTTTGTTTTTATAATAATATTGTTAAGTTACACAACCTTATAGTCCATCCATATGGTCTCCTGGACCTTGAATACAATTCATTATAAAGGTCAAGCAATGTGGTCACTCCATAAATAAAACATTAATAGAATTAATAAGTAGAGGTGAAGACAAAACAAAACATGTTTAATCTTTCCATTTTGTTTGGGTACAGGGATTCCTTAGAATACAGTGATGATATAGAACTATTTCTTTAGTATAATGTTTGACCTTGTTGCTTTATCAAAATGTATTGTGAGGGATTTGTATGATAGTATAGGTGTTAAGGCCTTTGCCTTGCTTATGACCTGGGACCATTTATTGTCCCTAAACACCATCAGAAGTCATTCCTGAGCACAGTTGGGAATAGTCTCAAAACAAAACTAAATAAAAAAGTGACATGATGTGAACATTATCAGCTATGTAATTCTATATTCAAGTTTTGTATTACCAATATCTAAGTACTGTATTTTCCGGCATAAAAGATGACCGAGCATATAAGATGACCTCCTAATTTCACAGTTAACACATAGATTTAGGCCTATATCCGCTGTATCAGACAAAACGTTCCTGTGCTGCAACTGTATGTACCACAGTGAGCCAATCACAACAAGCAAAGGTTCAAAGGTTCTACTGTAATAGACTTCCTCTCTGACTCTGGCCGATCTGAGCAGGCTTTTGACAGTGTAGATTCAGTACAGAACGTTGTCTAATTTGCATGCATCAAAAGCCTGCTTGGATTGGCTGAGTTAGAGAGGCGGTCCGAACAGCCTTGCAGTGATTGGTTTAGGATCGAGTTGGAAATGCGTTTGGTGGCAATATCCAGACAATTTTCGTTTAGCGGCATATCGAGATGTTTTTCGGGATATACTCGACATATAAGATGACCCAGGATTTTCAGTTGACTTTTTTTTTGTTTCAAAAGTCGTCTTATACGCCAGAAAATATGGTACCTAAAAATTTTTATTAATGTTACAATCTCTATGATTTAGAAGAAAAGCTATTAACAGAGAGAAGTACTGACTTTGACTCTTACTATTCTGGTGTTTTTGTTGTGTATGTATACTGCCAATTGTGCTAAAGTATGGGTGCTGATTTTATGATTTTATGTTAAACAGATCACCACGCTAATATTAGTTACTAAATTAATTTTATTAGTGTCTAAGTAGTGAAAGGTTTTTGAATATATGAGATTAGTTACTATAATTCATATTCCCTACTGCTTTTTAAATGCAAAGTCACATCTTTTTTTTTTTTTAATACGGAACGCTTCACGAATTTGCGTGTCATCCTTGCGCAGGGGCCATGCTAATCTTCTCTGTATTGTTCCAATTTTAGTATATGTGCTGCCGAAGCAAGCATGCAAAGTCACATCTTTTAACTTTTGTTTTGAATTTAAATAAACTATTCTTTTTACTCTATGCTTTAAATACCTTACAAGAAAAAGTTAATGATTATATAAGCCACATAATGCTACATTTTACTAGCAATAAAAAACAAATGTATTCTGTTTCTGGTCTTGGAATAATAAAGGTTGCTTTCTAAACTTGACAAAAACCAGAAGATATATTTGAACTATATATAAAAATATACAACAAATATACAATACAAAGTATATCTGAACAAGCAATATATGTAGTGGTTTCTATCACTAAAAATAATTATTACTACATGTGTTCTAGAAAATGCAGTATAGTGTGCTAGGCACCATTATGATTACTATATATCTGTGTATTTGCTCTGATTAGTTTCAATTGAATAACTAGTTATGGCCAATGAAATATAAAACAAATGTCACACATCTTTCTTGGATACCTGACAAGACAGTTTCAACTGATACATTCTATTTTCTTCTTTCTAGTGATAACATTTTTAGTATTATTACATGGTGATAAGGGTAAGACCCTTGGACCTCTTCATAATATGAGTAAGAAAGAAAATTTTCAACTCCAGTACTTGTTATGGAGATGACTTAAACTATATTAGTCACTAGAACAATGTATTTTATTGCATTTATAAATGCATTTTATTTTATAAATGCAGTCAAATATCATATATGTGTGTTTGATAATTTTTGGTCTGCCTGAAGTGAGGGTTTATCGCTGGCTTTGAGCTCACAGATCACCTTAGTGCTTGGATAAGCAGATATGGTGCTGAGAATCAAATATTGGTCTGTGTGTGCAAGGAAACATCCTAATGTACTATTGTTTTATCCTCAATAAAATTGCATATTTTAGGTGGAAATTAGAAATAATTATGGGATATACATAGTCATTTAACTTAGATTGCTCCATGAAAAGTTTGCAGATGTTATCTTGTTCAGCTCTCTGAGCAGAATAGTTATATCAATGCCAGTATTTATGGGAATAAAATAATAAATACTTCAAAATAAAAATATATAAAAGCACTCCCACCAAGTTTTCTTTAGTTATCCCTTTAGTCAATTAAAAACTATTTGTTAAGGAATGCTTTTTCCTTTTTTTAAAAATTTTTTGTTACTTAGTGTTTGTTTTGGTGTCATTTCAGTCAGAGATCATTTTCGGCCTGCACTAGGGAATCATTTATGGCAGAGTTCAGAAATTCATATGGGGTTGCAAGAATTGAACCCTAATTAGCCTTATAAAGGACATTTCTGTTGCCTATCTAACTGTCCAGCATCTGTTAAAGAAACTTTCCTTGCTCCACACTATATACTAAGTAAATTAACTGAATCTAAGTGTTAATATCTGGCTCTCAATATTTATCTGATTTTAAGAGTCCATCTTTATATGACAATTACACAATTTGAGTACCATCCCTTTACCTTTAGATGACTTAAAGTAAGAGAATGTTAGTTTTCAATGTATAATCTTATGCAGATTTTGTCAAATTGAATATGTAGTACTTGATATTATGTGATGCTATTTTAAAGGTAGTTGTTTTATTTAATTATTTAGATTAAAGTATTTTATAGAAATAAAACAAATTTTTACATTTTATATGATTCAGAATTTTTTAAATGATCAATTTAGATGAGTTTACTTAAGCAAGAATTTTATCACCTGGTTACACTTACCTATGCAGCTGTGTAATTTATGGATGTGACCTTAAAATGAGTTCTCTGGATATGACAGAATTTCTGTTTCTGCCAAATTATTTCACGAGTAATGATAACCATAAGTGGTTGTATTTTGGTAGGATGATGTAAAAATTGTGTGAAAGACTTTAAAGCATTCTCTCATTCGTTTGTATTCTCCAAGTATATGTTAATGGTATGCAATATGAAAAATACTAACTTGACATAGGAAAAGTTCTACCAAGCCATTGAACAAAAGAAAGCTAGTCCTGTAAGATTTAGAAACATCATTTCATCTATATTGTTATGGCACATATGAGTAAAGAAATACTATGAAACTATTTGAAAGGGAAGGAGATCTTATAAATGACTGATGGAGAAATTTTCTTTGAACTGAATTTGAAGGATAAAGATAAACACCAATAAAAGAGAATGAAGTATTTGGGTGAGAAGTAATAGTCAATATGAAAACTGAAAATGTTACATAGGTCCATATTATAGCAGTTAAAGTTTTAGTACCTTCATATTTAGTAAAACACCTTTGAAAGGATCCTAGGGAATATTAGGTTTCCATGAAATCACAATAAAAATAGAGTACCAAGACCACAACTTTAAGAACTCTCAGTTTTATTCTATTTTAAGAATATTTATGATCCTGAAAGTATTAAGTTATTGTCTTTTTTCATCATATGCATCAAACAAAATAATTATAAAAAATAAAGCTTTGTAAAAGTTTTACAGAGTGCTTAAAGACATGCTAAATTGATGTTTTAGCATGGTGCACTATTTCTAATAAAATATGCTTTACATTCTTTGAGACTAAGTACTGTTGTATTCAATTGGTGAGAGTTCTTTGGTCTTACTTCTCATGAATCAATGACTGTATCAGTAACCTCTGTACATTCTTGTTTTTATTTTATGTTTTATTTATTTTGATGCTCAGGGATTACTCCGAGTGGGGCTACAGGGAACCAATTCGTGCCATCTGCATGCAAGGCTCTACCCATTGTACTATTATTATTCTAGCCCATCTATACATTCTTAACGACAAGGATTGAATGTGCATTCATAGGAAGATGAAGAATCCTAATAAAAAGAAATGTTCTATGTTTCAGAATCATTCAATATCTTCAGATGAGTAAAATAAATCAGTAAATAACTCAGGGGTTACTTCTGGCTTTACACTCAGAAATCGCTCCTGGCAGGCTCGGGGGACCAAATGGGATGCCGTGATTTGAACCACCGTCCTTCTGCATGCATGCAAGGCAAACACGACCTCTATGCTATCTCTTCAGCCCCATCCCTAGTTCTATTAAGTGAGAAAATGCTATACTTCATATTTAGGATTTTTATGTCAACTATTCAAAGATGTTTTATATTTTAGTTGGAATAAAAAATAGTATGTGTTTATGAATAGCAGTTACAAAATCTATGTGAAATGAATAACAGTTGTTCCTGGCTTTTGAAAAGAGCCTGGGCAACAATAACTTTGAAGCACAGGAGGGTCTCAATGTTACAAGCTTTTATCTATCATCTTCTAAAGAGTAGACTTAAATCTGCAGATTGAGAAACTCTTCAAACCCACCTTTGTTTCTTTGCTTCACCTTTGTTTCTATTCTTTCTCCCTTGTTCTCTGGGACAAACATTTTTCCCTCTGTCAGAAATATGCAAAGGGGTGAATTTTTATAACCTCATTTAGAGTGTCCTTGAACATTCAGAGGTTGCCATTAACCTTCCAAATGCTTCTTATGCACATGGAATATTTAACCATTTATTTAAAATATATGTAAAAGGACTTTGAAGAATTAATTTTGAATTTTCAAATAAAAAGGAGTTTAATGAGGTGACTTGAGTAAAATGAACAATAAGCTTACTCATGAATACTGACTACACAAGAAGTGATATCCAGTGCCTTTATACTGTGACTAAAATATTACTTAGAGGTATTTACTTAGCATGATATGTTTCAGAAGTTAGATAAAACTTTTCAAGGGCTCTCTAACCTCTCCTTAAAAATTAGCTCCAGGTTAACTCAAACATACCTGAATTGGAAGCTTTAGACAATTCATTTGTGAGAGGAGGAAAAGATAGGAAGTACGTTCAAGAAAACACAAGCAAAGAAAGAAACACATATGCTAGATATGTCTTGAAGGGATAATATGAACTTGAAGAACAAGTCTGATAGACAATTCTTATGTAACTTAAATAAAACTGAAATAAATGAATAAATATATCTTTGATGTCAGATATATCTGAGAATATCTTGTTTCTAGTATTCCTTTAAGCAAGTTATCTCCCTCTGTAAAGTTTAGCTCTTTCTATAAAGTGAGAGGGCATTGTGGTTTCTAACCCAAATAGTTTGCTACAATAGAAGTTATTTTTATAATTGTACTTATTATTAATTCTACTTTAATTAAACATCCTAACTTTTCTGTTTGTGTTCTTAAATTTTCCAAACCTTTTTTAATTCATAATTTCCAAATTACTTACTCTCTACATCTAGGTGCTATGCTCTATCATTTTCCTCCAGAATTCTACTGCACAGACCGTTCAATCCCCCAGTACTATCAAACTCTTGATGTTATTGCATTTGATTTGGATCACCTTTTGATATTTTTATCGTATGTCCTTAGCCAAATGTAAAATTTATTGATTATCATTTTATTACGTACATTAACAATTATTGCTACTCATTTTCCTATGTTCCTTGCAATAGTAATTTGAAGAATTTGTTAAAACTGGGGCCGGAGAGATAGCATGGAGGTAAGGCGTTTGCCTCTCATGCAGGAGGTCATCGGTTCGAATCCCGGCGTCCCATATATGGTCCTCCCGTGCCTGCCAGGAGCAATTTCTGAGCCTGGAGCCAGGAATAACCCCTGAGCACTGCCGGGTGTGACCCAAAAACCACAAAAAAAAAAAAAAAAAAAAACTGACTCTACTTGCTAGATACTTCCAAGTGAATGGAACTGAAGAAAATATTCTGCATGATTTACTGCTCGCTTTAAATTAATTATTAGTAATCTCATGTAGTATTTTTAGCTACCTAGTTCTAGAACTCTGCCTTTTGTTGTACTATTCTGTGTGATGATAACTTATAATTGAAAGCTCATAACTTAAAGAAAGTTTAGTTTCTGTCCTTCATTGTTTATTAGAAATGAGAACTTTGATTCTTACCTAATGTAGAAAATTAATTAAAGCTGACACATGCTTCTACAGCCTTATTTACTCATTTGCTTACATTTGGAAATGTGTACTTGTCATTCTCTCCTATATTATCTGTGTCTCACCTAAGAGGAATAATTTACTTTGCTCACCTGTCACAATCACTTTTTTTTTTTTTTTTTTGGTTTTTGGGTCATACCTGGCAGTGCTCAGGGGTTACTCCTGGCTCTATGCTCAGAAATCGCTCCTGGCAGGCTCAGGGGACCATATGGGATGCTGGAATTCGAATGACCAACCTTCTTATTGCAAGGCAAACACCTTGTCTCCATGCTATCTTTCCGACCCCTGTCATGAACATTTTTACAGATGACATTCTCCTCTCTCCTTCCTCTGTTTCAATTACAAAGGATATTTGTTGTATAATATTCTATATTACAGAGGACCTTGGTTGTGTATATCTATGACCTAACTTAAGTTGGGGAAGCAACATATAAAATTTTTATATAGAACCATATTTCCTGGCATAAGTCTATTTTTTCCCTTTGAACACATTTCTCAAAAAATAATTATATATGTATGTAATTTCTCTACTTCATACATTTGGCCTATTAAATAATCAAAATTTTGCTCCTTAAACACCTTAAATTTCTGCTTACTAGAACTTTTATGACTTCTAATAATTGCTTATAAATTATTTCTTAGCCCTGGACTTTTCATCAACATTTACATTTAACATTAGTAATTAATTTTCATTTTCATTAGACACTTTTTTAAAAATTTTGAGTAAAAGTATTGTTACATTTATTTTTGACTAGAGTATGTATTTATTATTACTTTTGAATGTTATTATAACTGCTGTGATTTATTTTTATTTTTTATAACTGCTGTGATAAACCATTTTTCAGTACTGTTAATGATAGAATTTGATAAATATAGCATTTGACAACCACAACCTTACCAGACCATACATTTTTATTTCCCCTTATTTTAAGGAGCTGATACATACATACATAGATGTATTTTATAAAGTATGTTAGGTAGAAATGTTTTTCTTTACCTTTTATGTGCAATATAGGATATCTGGCTCATTTAGTCACATATAAGGAATGTTTCCAAGTTCCAGAATAGAGAAGGCTAGAAATTTAAAATTTATGTGTGACTCTATAACTTCCATTAAATGACCTCTACGGCTATTTACAAATCAATGAATAGTGATATATCTGCAAATATTATTCAAAATATTTTCTCAGAATAAAATCCATTTGTTTAAATAACAATTATTTTTCGTATTCACAGATAAATTTATATAGCTGATATTAGAATCAGATTATCTATACTGTTTATAGTTATAAGAAGAAATCTATGGTCTATGTACCAAGTCCATAGGATTTAATACTATTTAGTAATATTCCCAACATTTATGTACTAGGAATTAAATCAAAGTCAATATTTACAAAACAAATATCTTATATCGTATCAATCTTTCCATCTGTAACCTTTGAAATATGTACATCTTTATTTCTATTTTTTCTTTTAGGAATATTTATTTTATTTTTCATTTTAATTATTAATTATAATTAAGGCCATATATTTACAAGTTGAGGGGAGTAATTGTAAGTCTATAACAGAAATTGAGCACTACTGTAACTCTATGGCTTAATTATAATAAGTAATTAAAATTTAAAAATTAAATGTTTATTTCTTTTTTTAAATTTCCTTTGCATTGCTGGGGACATAACTCATTTTCTCAGGCATGGAAAGTGTTTACCACTGAGTTACATCCAGTTGTCCCTGAATACCAAACTCTGGTGCTGCCTTTAAGAATAATCATTTTATCCACATATATATTGATTGATTGATTGATTTTTTTTTGACTTCTTTATTTTGGTGTAGAAATTGAAGTTGATGTCTCCAATTTTATTTTATTTATTTTATTTTATTTTATCTTTCTCTTTCCTTTTGCACTCAGACATGGTTTGATTTCAGGACTGAGACTATTGTGTGGTGCTTGTCTTTATTGCTGGATATTTAATTTGATATTTCTTTCTATATTGTTGTGGTGTTTCAATTATCTTTTTCATGTCCTCTCTCAAACTGAGGTTGAAAGCCTCTGGAAAGACTTCGCCCATTTTCAGCTTATTTGATTTTTCTTTTATTTATTTATTTATTTATTTATTTATTTATTTATTTACCCCATTCTATTGCTTTTAACTCGAATTATCTAGCTCCACCTCTCAAATAGAGGGGGATACAAGGGAGGGTACCAGGACCAAACAGATATATCATCACTAATAGTAAGCTAGACAAAGAGGGGACCACCTACTCTAGTAGCCCCGGGGGGGTGATGGTTGGGGATATGGGTTGCAGGAAGGGAACTGGGATGGGGGGAGGACAAATTTGATGATGGGTATTCCCCTGATTCAATGATAATATGTACCTAAAATACTACTGTGAAAGATATGTAAGCCAATATGATCAAAATAAAAAAAAGTAAGAATCATTGGTGGTGGGAATGTTGCACTGATGAAGGGGAGTATTCTGTTTATGACTGAAAACCAACTACAAACATGCTTGTAGTCATGGTATTAAATAAATATTTATTAAGAAAAATAATTACACAAATTCATAAAAAATAGAATTATTTTTTAGAGGATGGAATGATAGC
Organism: Suncus etruscus; assembly: GCF_024139225.1. NCBI lineage: Eukaryota > Metazoa > Chordata > Mammalia > Eulipotyphla > Soricidae > Suncus > Suncus etruscus. The sequence continues at coordinate 89,302,500 of NC_064858.1, forward strand.
ATGACATTTACCTGTACAGCAGCTGACCTGTGTTTGATTCCTGGCATCTCCTATGGTTCCCTGAGCCTACCAGGAGTTATTTCTGAGTACATAACCAGGAATAACCTCTGAAAGTCGCCAGGTATGGTCCAAAAAACAAAAACAACAACAAAAATGAATTAATTCTCCTTGTTTTGTAAGTCTATAGTTTCCCTAATGAAAACAATACATAGCATTCTTCATCTTAAATGATGTTTTACTGTCCCATTATTTTTACCGTACACACAAATATTATAATTTAAAATGTTTCATGCTGCTTGATTGCAGTTCAAAATGTAAAATGCACACTAATATTTTACTTAAAAAGGTAAACTTTATAGTTATTAATATTCTATTTGAAAAATAAATGCTTCCACTTTCACCATATTTAAACCTTTTAAATAATCTGGGCACTTATTTCATCATTCTCCTCAGCATTTGACCAACCTACTTATTTTTTCCTTACTTTAATCATTTCTCATAAATCGGGCACTTAGCACTTAAGATTTTTCTATTGTTTCTCCCTCAACCACCTCCTACATATTAGTATTGTAATTTATTTTTTGAGAGTTGATAACTAATCAGCACTGTTCAAAACACAGCATTTCTTCTTCTTTTTTCTTTTCTTTTCTTTTTTTTTTTTTTTTGAGGAAGAAAGAATGGGGAAAGCATAAAGACAGTGTGGAGAAAGCTCTGTTGTTGGGTTATGGGAGTGGGAACTCTGGGCATATATGTCTGAAGGATGAGGACCCAGGACACCTGAGAAAGAGCACTATTTAGAAACAAAAATGAATTTTTTTTTCAAACCCCCCAAATTTTTTTTTTACACCACCCATCACCAGTGCAACATTCCCATCACCAATGTCCCAAGTCTCCCTCCTCCCCACCCGACCCCTGCCTGTACTCTAAACAGGTTCTCAATTTCCCTCATACATTCTCATTATAAGGACAGTTCAACATGTAGTTATTTATCCAACTAAACTCATCACTCTTTGTGATGAGCTTCCTGAGGTGAGCTGGAACTTCCAGCTCTTTTCTCTTTTGTGTCTGAAAGTTATTATTGCAAGAATGTCTTTCATTTTTCTTAAAACCCATAAATGTGTGAGACCATTCTGCGTTTTTCTCTCTCTCTCTGACTTATTTCACTCAGCATAATAGATTCCGTGTACATCCATGTATAGGAAAATTTCATGACTTCATCTCTCCTGACAGCTGCATAATATTCCATTGTGTATATGTACCACAGTTTCTTTAGCCATTCGTCTGTTGAAGGGCATCTTGGTTGTTTCCAGAGTCTTGCTATGGTAAATAGTGCTGCAATGAATATAGGTGTAAGGAAGGGGTTTTTGTATTGTATTTTTGTGTTCCTAGGGTATATTCCTAGGAGTGGTATAGCTGGATCGTATGGGAGCTCGATTTCCAGTTTTTGGAGGAATCTCCATATCGCTTTCCATAAAGGTTGAACTAGACGGCATTCCCACCAGCAGTGGATAAGAGTTCCTTTCTCCCCACATCCCCGCCAAAACTGTTTATTCTCATTCTTTGTGATGTGTGCCATTCTCTGTGGTGTGAAGTGGTATCTCATCGTTGTTTTGATTTGCATCTCCCTGATGATTAGTGATGTGGAGCACTTTTTCATGTGTCTTTTGGCCATGTGTATTTCTTCTTTGTCAAAGTGTCTGTTCATTTCTTCTCCCCATTTTTTGATGGGATTAGATGTTTTTTTTTTTTTTTTTTTTTTTTTTTTTTTGGTTTTTGGGCCACACCCGTTTGACGCTCAGGGGTTACTCCTGGCTATGTGCTCAGAAATCGCCCCTGGCTTGGGTGGACCATATGGGACGCCGGGGGATCGAACTGCGGTCCTTCCTTGGCTAGCGCTTGCAAGGCAGACACCTTACCTCCAGCGCCACCTACCCGGCCCCGATTAGATGTTTTTTTCTTGTAAAGTTCTGTCAGTGCCTTGTATATTTTGGAGATTAGCCCCTTATCTGATGGGTATTGGGTGAATAGTTTCTCCCACTCAGTGGGTGGCTCTTGTATCTTGGGCACTATTTCCTTTGAGGTGCAGAAGCTTCTCAGCTTAATATATTCCCATCTGTTAATTTCTGCTTTCACTTGCTTGGAGAGTGCAGTTTCTTCCTTGAAGATGCCTTTAGCCTCAATGTCCTGGAGTGTTTTACCTACATATTGTTCTATATATCTTATGGTTTTGGGGCTGATATCGAGGTCTTTAATCCATTTGGATTTTACCTTCGTACATGATGTTAGCTGGGGGTCTAAGTTCAATTTTTTGCAAGTGGCTACCCAGTTGTGCCAACACCACTTGTTGAAGAGGCTTTCTTTGTTCCATTTAGGATTTTTTGCTCCTTTATCAAAAATTAGATGATTGTATGTCTGGGGAACATTCTCTGAGTATTCAAGCTTATTCCACTGATCTGAGGGCCTGTCTTTATTCCAATACCATGCTGTTTTGATAACTATTGCTTTGTAGTAAAGTTTAAAGTTGGGGAAAGTAATTCCTCCCATATTCTTTTTCCCAATGATTGCTTTAGCTATTCGAGGGTGTTTATTGTTCCAAATAAATTTCAAAAGTGCCTGGTCCACTTCTTTGAAGAATGTCATGGGTATCTTTAGGGGGATCGCATTAAATCTGTACAGTGCTTTGGGGAGTATTGCCATTTCAATGATGTTAATCCTGCCAATCCATGAGCAGGGTATATGCTTCCATTTCCACGTGTCCTCTCTTATTTCTTGGAGCAGAGTTTTATAGTTTTCCTTGTATAGGTCCTTCACATTTTTAGTCAAGTTGATTCCAAGATATTTGAGTTTGTGTGACACTATAGTGAATGGAGTTGTTTTCTTAATGTCCATTTCTTCCTTATTAGTATTGGTGTATAGGAAGGCCATTGATTTTTGTGTGTTAATTTTGTAGCCTGCCACCTTGCTATATGAGTCTATTGTTTCTAGAAGCTTTTTGATAGAGTCTTTGGGGTTTTCTAAGTAGAGTATCATGTCATCTGCAAACAGTGAGAGCTTGACTTCTTCCTTTCCTATCTGGATTCCCTTGATATCCTTTTCTTGCCTAATCGCTATAGCAAGTACTTCAAGTGCTATGTTGAATAGAAGTGGTGAGAGAGGACAGCCTTGTCTTGTGCCAGAATTTAGAGGAAAGGCTTTCAGTTTTTCTCCATTGAGGACAATATTTGCCTCTGGCTTGTGGTAGATGGCCTTAACTATATTGAGAAAGGTTCCCTCCATTCCCATCTTGCTGAGAGTTTTGATCAAGAATGGATGTTGGACCTTGTCAAATGCTTTCTCTGCGTCGATTGATATGATCATGTGATTTTTATTTTTAAAAATTTCTTCTTAGAGATGTGATTCAGATTGCTTATATTGTGTTTAGTTTGGTCTCATCTGATCCCAAAAAGAATGTGGATAAGTCATCTCAGACAAGTTTGAGAAATGCGGCAGTGATCAAGACTATTATTATTGAAAAGGTTTCAGGTGCATATTTTGTTTATATTTTGGGACAGCCACACAAAGTAGTCCAGTGAGAAACATTCAACTATGTTTTTGAGTTGCTACTGATGATTCTCTGTGAGTCATATGTTGCTAGGGAAATAACCCAGACCTTCCTGCATGAGAAACATGCACTGAACTCTAAGTTAGCTTCTTGTCCCAGAAGCACTTTTTATCTTCAATGATATTTTTTCTTACTATGTTTAAAGTCTTCTCAATAATAGTGAGTAATGGAACCAATTTTATTTGCTGTGGGCCTCTGGATTTGTAGAACAATAACCTTGAATTTCAGTGACATTCACATAGGAAATAATAGAAGTTTTAAACTTTGGGGGGGAATGATCTTTGGAGTAAAAGGAATGACTCTTTTTGACTCTGGTATGTAGCTATAGCTATATCACTCCTCTATGGTGCTTTAATAAAATTAAATTTTAAGAAAATGGCTCTTTTTTAGTTGGTTTAGTTATTTTTTGTTGTGATTTTTTGTGTTTGTTTGTTGTTGTTTAGTTTAATTTATTTTTAATATGCTGCCCTTAGCTGTGCTCAGGGATTATTCCTGGTTCTGCATTCAACAATAACTGCAGGAGGGCTCAGGGTCCATATGGGACATATGGTATTCCAAGAATGGATTTTGGTTTTGTTTTGTTTTGGGTTCCAGTGGCAGCTCTCAGAGGTTATTCTTGGCTGTGAGCTCAGAAATCACTCATAGCAGGCTTGGAGGACCATATGGGATTCTGGGAATCGAACCTGGGTTCATACCAGCTTGGCCAAGTGAAAGGCAAATACCCTATCACTGTGCTATCACGCCATCACTGGATGCCAGGAATTGAATCCCTGTTGTCCACATGCAAGGCAAGTGCCGCACTCACTGTATTGTAAGCCTGGCCCCAAGTATAGTTGTTTAAACCAGTATTTTAAACCATCAAAAATATATTAGTTAAGATTTTAGGTATAAACTGATAGCAATTAAGTAGATGTCATACTTTAAAATAAAAGGGAGTTAACAAGAAACAAAGAGAGAAATGATAATGTTAAAAGGACAGTTATGACAGCAGGTTGTCTGATACAATTACCATTGTTCTCACTGCCCTTCAATATCAAATTGTATGGTATAAAATTGTGTTGACTAAATGTGATCTACTCTTTTTATATTAAATTATATTATAAATAATTTTTATTTTGACCATATTGGCTTACATATCTTTCACAGTAGTATTTTAGGTACATATTAACATTGAATCAGGGGAATTTCCATCACCAAATTTGTCCTTTCTCCATCCCCGTTCCCATCCTGCATCCCATTTCCCCCACCCTCACCTGTGATCCACTCTTTATCAATGAATATGTTGTTAGTGAACAAGTTAATACATCATCACATTAAATGATAAAAGTGTATATATAGGAAAGGAAATTTGAAATGTAGAGTTATCCATCTTCAGACAACCAGGATTGTTTGCTGAAATGTGATAATTATGAATTGTGTTTTGCCTCAGCTTCCTGTCCAAAGACAGGAAAAATATTCTAAAACAAAACCTTCAAAAATTTTCTAATCAGAAATCAATATACATATCTGAAATAATGTTAAGACTTTTTCTTTGTGATACTATACATAGAAATAAGATTGCATATAGATATATCTAGTGTATTAGATCAGAACAAAAATATGAAAAACACTCTAAGCAATTATAAAGGGAGATGGGGCTCAAGTGCAATATGAATGAAACCGACTTATCTAAATAATAATGATATTCAAAAGGAGTAATCATAAGCAAAACATTAGTATTAATTCAAATATTGTTTCCAGTGAAGAAATTTTAGTTAACCAGTATTAAATATCACAAGTCAGTAAACAAGATAATTATATTTTTAAATACATATATTATAATGAACAGAGAGCAAATTTACTAGATTAGAATTATTCAGTATGTCATTATCAGATAATCCATGGTAATGGCTTCTTTGATTTCATCATAAGCTGACTCAATGGTAGTAGAAAGGATAGATTTGTGCTTTTAGAACAGACCAAGTAAAGTATTAAATTTTAACTTGTAGGAAAACTAAATTAATAAGTAACCATATGGCATTATTGTGACAATGTTGAGATTCCATTTGAAATTTAATAGTTTCCATCAATGCAATTCTATGACTTCAGTTTTCAACAGTGACTTCCAATTCCTTACTCTAAAGAGAAAAGGTATATGATAGTATTTCACTAGAATGAAACTATTTTCAATTTAAAAATATGCAAAATGGAATAAGTGAGTAAGGATACTTCCAATTGAGGTCTTATTAGTTATATACCCCATTTAACTTTGACAAGGCAAAAAATATATGAGAACATGGTAAGTGTAGAAGATTGTTACGGGAAATAATAGCACCTCTATCTTGAAAATCTTAATAAGATCAAGAAATTCTTAATAGCAAGACTGTGAGCAAGTGAAATTAAAGGTCTAAGTTGGTAAGGGAATGCTCCTAGACATTTAAATTCAATTGTGAACAGATCCCAACTTATGATATTTAGTACAACATTGACTTATAATGAGACGAGGGGGGAGTAGGGAATGAAGAAAGAAAGAGAAGGTGTGGTGGGTTGGGGAAAGACTGACAAAATAACAAAGGGACAAATAATTCAGAATATTTTTTAAAAATCAAGATTTAAAAATGTTATTTATTATTTTAGTTTGGTGTCACAGGTAGCAATATTCAAGGATTATTCCTGGTTTTGCATACAGCAACTACTCCTGGCAGTGTTCAGGGACCATATGGGATACAGAAAATAAATCCCACATTACTACATGTGTAGCAATGGCCTACATGCTGTACTATATTGCTCAGGCCCCAAATTAAAAAAACTGAGCTGAGTGATAGTATTGCAGTAGGGTGTTTGCCTTGCACTTTGCCAATACAGATTCAATCCCTACCATCCCAGAGAGGTCCCCAATCCTTCCAGGACTGATCCTTGAACACAGAGCCAAGAGTGAGCTGTGAGTACCATCAAGTTAATACCCCACCCTCACAAAATTAAGTTAAATAGAAGAAAAAATCAAGAAATAAAAGAAAAAATTAAGAAAAAAATTAAGAAACTGTACTTGAATTTTATAAGAAAAATATCCAGAAGTAATATGGAGTTAGAATCAGCCATAACAAAAAATTAAAGATAAGTGTTTGAGAGACCAGGGTACTAAAACTATCAGCAAAAATAGAAGATTCTAACTTCGATGGGAATAGCTTCAGAAGATAGATAGGCAAAGAGATGGACAGACTGATATATATATGTGAGATAGTTTGGAAGTTGATGGAAAATTGGGGTGAAGGTTTGTCTCTTCCCAACCCTGAAGTATTTGGCTGGGCACTAGAACCATATTTAGTTAAAAAGGGTAGTTGAAGTTCTTTGTGATGGAGCAACCATAACATGCAAACTAAAGCAAAAAATAAAAGCTTGGGAATTCCACATTACATAGTAGGAGGATAGAATCTAAAGAATGTCAGGAAATAAATTTCATAGAGTAGCATGGATATAAAAACCATAAATTAATAAACCTACTTCTGTGTAATGTGACAGACTGGAACTTTTTATGAAGACAAAGATGCAAAGAAAGGACAAGGTGAAGTTACAGTGGGAAGACAATCACCCATAAACAGAATTATCAAAAGAAATCCCCTGGCTGACACTTTAATTTTGAATTTTTAGCCAAAAAACAAATTGACTCCTAAAGTTAGCAAGTATACTTCTCAGGAATATGTGGATCAAAAGCCCAGAGTTTAAACTCTTAAACTTCTGGTCTTACTATATTACTATCCTTAGTCTTCTCTAAAAGTTTGATCTCTTTTTAAATTGTAAGGAAGGTCAGAGATACAGGATTTAAGGCATTTGCCTTGCATACTGTTGGCCCCAGTTCAACCTGGGCATCACATTTTCCACCAAGCAATTTAAGAGTGACCTCTGAGGTAAGATTCAGGAGTAGATTTTGAGCTCCTCTGAGAATAGTCCAACTCAGCCTCCTTACAAAAGACATAACCAGGAAATACAGTTCTTAAAAGATCAAGCAGATTTTATGTTTTTTTAACTTTATTTTCTGTGATAGTATTTATTTCTTACAATTTTACTATATACACATAATGTACATTCAGATTCCAAAGTAAATTTGATAGCATAACAATTTTCTCTTGAAGATTTTGTTTTTAAGAAAAAAATCTCCTAGTTCTTTTCCATTGCTAGAATATAACTATGTTACTTCTAAAGATAAATCTACTTTCAGTATCTTCTTCCTATATTTGTAAAAATATTTATCCGCTTAAGCTTCTCTTGCATACACCAACGACAATAAGAATAAGAGCTACATTTATCTGTGATAGGTGCCTCTTCCTTGTCTTGTTTAATAACTTATTTTTGCTTTGATTATTGTTTTTAGTGGAGCAGAATAATTTTGTTTATTGTTATTATTTTGTTTTTGTTTCTTTTGTTTTGCTTTGGGCTTCAACTGGTGAGTTACTCCTGACTCTATGCAAAGGAATTACTCCTGGAAAGCTTTGGGGACCATATGAGATTGGGAATAGAACCCTGAGTTGGCCACATGCAAGTATAGCACCCAATTTCTATGTTGTCACTTTGACCCATAAAATAAATTTTATTTAAATACACACATTTGGAAGAGTGTGGAAGAAGCTAAAGAGAAGAATGTTTGTTCAAAGATGATATGGAAGTATAATTCCTTTAAAATAATAAATGCTTAATAATATATATTAAGTTAACTGTAAATATCTAACTTAAATATATTTAGATTTTTATTTTCTTGTAATGTACATAACTTAAGAATCAGATAAGAAAAGGTCTTGGGTAAAGATATAAAACAGGTAAAATATATTATCTGCCTACATTAAACCCAGAAGAATCCTTGCCACTCTGATGATCCTCAAGCTAGGCTAGGAGTGATTTCCAAGAACAGTGAGTAGTAAACCTGAAAACTAAAGGGTGTGACCCATAAAAAAAAAAAAACAACAGAAAAAACAAACAGAATGGGCCTATAATTTTTGTAGACATTCATATGTGACAAGACAGTAACATTTTCTATTTTACTTTATAAACAAAAATTTTATAAATTAAAGCATCTTTTAATCTGGGGTCAGAGTGATACAGTAGGTATGCACTTGCCTTACACACAGATAAACCAGGTTTGACTCATGGCATCCCATTTGATTCCCTTGCACTGCTAGGAGTAATTTCTTAATGCAGAGCCAAGTGTGATACCTGAGTATTGTTAGAGTGAGCCCAAAACAAAAACAAAAAGCTTTAATTTATAGCCTTTTAAAACAAACATTATGTTATTTAAATTTTAAAGTCTGTAAGTTTATTGAGTGTTTTAGTCATCATTTTATAAATCAAGAACTGGAATCTAAAAAGGCTTAAATAACTATTGGAAGATCACAACATTATTCCAGAGAAAACAAGCCCTTTAGCACAAATTTAGCACTTCAAAAAGTGCCTGAGATATATGTAAGAGGCCAAGATATAACTGCCATTAGCTTTTATCTTTAGTTTTTAAATTATTTGGTTCATGGATATAGAATGACTTTTGATTTAAAATAAAAAGGTAAAATTCTAGTCAGTCCATTACTTATTAATCATATTACCCCATTTCACCATCTGAATTCTCTGATCTTGACTAGTAGACTATAATGTGTCTAGAATATTGCTCTGTAGTTTCCTTTCTGAGGTCCTGTGAATTTTTAAAGTTAATTTTTTATCACTGTAATAATGATAATTCTATTTATATAAAGTTGTGATAAGTCACATGAAATAAACAAAAATAAAAAATAAACAAAAATTAAAAAAATGCTCTTATATATTTCTATATTGGAAAATTCTTTATAGGTATAGAACAAAAATATCTAAATGCATATGAAAAGGGCCTCATTATTATGTAGTCTACTTTAAAACATTATATTTTATTATTGTGAAAGAAAATAAAGATTCCTAAACGTGTATGGTTTCTAAAGGAATTAAAAAAAAGTGGTGTATGAAAGGAAACTATGCACTGGGATAAAGCATATGACTTATGTAGACTTTGCAACTTTTGACTTTAAAGTATTTATCTTAATTCTTTACCTTTCTAAAGGAGTTTCAGCCACTTTCTACCTGTATTATTTATCATAAATAGCTGAACTTTTTGCATTTATGCTCATTTTAAGGGACTTTATTAAAGTGTAACAACATCCTTTAATACCTTCTCTGCATATAGAATTCACAATTCCATTGACTATGTTCAATGGACATTATAATTAAATTCAACCTAGTTATATTGCTAGTCCTAGGGCTTCTCATTCAATTTCAACTTATAAAATAAATTATATTTGATAAATGATATTTGGCCATAGTTGACTGTGCTCAGGGTTTACTCTGGGACCCTAGATCATGGATAATTCTTGACAATACTCAGAGGAGAATATACATGCTGAGCAAGAACCAGAATTATCATGTGCAAGACTATCATCTTACTTGTCTATATTATTTTTCTTACCTAGTTTAATTATTATAAATTGACAGTGATAGTTTTAACTGCTTTTATTGAAACAATATGCAATTTTTCCTCAATAAAGGTGAACAACTAATAAACAAAACTGTATACCCTTATATTCAACAGGGTTGTTTTAATTAAAACCTGATGTTCTTACTAAAAAGGAAATAACAAACCAAGTTGAAGATTCATGTTAGGATAACACATTCTCAAAGATATTTGGAAATTAAATAATATTTATTTTTGTGACATATTTTTCAAATATAAATCAAGTGAAAATATATTGAAAAAATTATTAAAAGTACAGGAGATAATACAGACATTGTAGTAAATGAAAGCTGGTATTATATGGACCAAGATGAATAAATGATTTTAGCCCTGGAAGCTCCTAACCATGACTAGTGGTCCCTAGCACCTGGTCTCCTGAAATTGCCAAGCATTTTTGGGCTTATGATAAATTACTGAATTGTTTGATAAGTAGCTCTGAGTATCTCTAAATGACCTTTGGTATCACTTGGTGGTTCCTCATCATCAAGAAAACTTGTTCTATTAATATTTAAATTATTTTTAAATATTTTACTGAAGAGCAATAAATTCATACATTTATGCTTCCTTTCTTAATGTGTTAACATTCAGTTTGAAGTTCTCTCTTATAAAACAGCCTAATATTTTTCTGTAAAATTAAATAGAAAAGAATTGAATGTTTGAAAGAAGTTGAAGCTAAAAGAGTTCAAGCTAAAATGAAAGCAAAATTGTCTTTTATAAAGCATTACTATCTTTTGAATATTCTCTGTGCTTTGTGATAGCAAGCAACTAAGTATAATAGTAAAGCATTATAACTAATTTCCTGGAAGTAACTTTTGAAATTGAGGCAAATGTAACTTTCACCTCAAAACATATTTTTATTTTAGCAGAAATAACTTTTGTTAGTAGAAAAGCTAAATTCTCATTATAAGCATAGCATGTGTCTTTTTTGAAACCTGTATATTTCATTGGATTAGTTTAATGTGTTCTGAATGAAGAATATTAATATCATTCTTCAGATGCAAGGTGCTTCCTGTAATATCTGATGTCTAGCACCATTTGTGATATAAATGATGGAAGCCTATTGCTAATATATTTCTGATTAATGATGTATTGCAGCTATTAGAAGTAAGCTAATAGTTACTAGCTATAGCAAAACAATATTTCTGTTTTAGATGGAATTTTATTCTGATTGTCAGATAACATATTTTTTAAAGAAATAAAATAAAACTAAAAGAGTATATACCTGCAAAAATAATTCTGGTCAGATGTGTACCAATTCCATGTAATGATTATCAAATTTTATTTGTTTCACTGTTCCTTGTTTTAGGTAACGATGAGAATGCTTTTACAGGAAGGAATAAAGCAATGCCAATTTTATGCTATAGTGAAATCTAAATTTGTTATGCATTTTTTTCATTTTGCTCTTAATACCATTTGATATATATTTATGATTAAATATTTCAGCATAAATACTATAGTTTGTTTTATATTATAAATTTAAATACACACCAACATTAAAATAAAATTCAACTAATTAAGCATTAGTCAGATATAAATACTGTACAAGTAGTACTATAGAAAAAACCTAAGCACAATGCATTTATTTTCAAGAATATTTTTAATTATTTGAAATAGAATTTTAATTAATGATTTGGTGACAATTGAAAGCAACAGAGAAAGATTTATTCCCAGTAAGTAGTAGGTCAGATATCACATTTATTCTACAATTGCCACATCTGACAATCAATAGTGCTAGTAAATGAAAACACAGAACTCCAAGGACAAAACAATTATCTCTTGAACTAATTGATTTTAAGTAGTTCATAAGGAAAAGATCATTTTGATTAGGAATAAGATGTACCCAAAACTTGGAGAGGAAAAAAGGATAAGAATTATTTAAGGGCCCGGAGAGATAGCACAGCGGTGTTTGCCTTGCAAGCAACCGATCCAGGACCAAAGGTGGTTGGTTCGAATCCCGGTGTCCCATGTGGTCCCCCGTGCCTGCCAGGAGCTATTTCTGAGCAGACAGCCAGGAGTAACCCCTGAGCACCGCCAGGTGTGGCCCAAAAACCAAAAAAAAAAAAAAAAATTATTTAAAAGGTGGATTTATAGGTAAGTAGTTGATCTAGTCTGGCATGTTTTACATATGGAGACATAAAAAGATGGAGTAAGGTACTTTGTTGTTTGGGGCCAAACCCAGCAGAACTTAGTACTTAAACTCCTGACTGAACTCAGGGAACACCAACCATATAGTGTACTGAAATCAAATCTGGGTCAACTTCATGCAAGGCAAGTGTCTTACCCACTGAACTATCTTTCAAGCACCTTGGATAAGGTGTTTTAAATGTATATATTATATACAGTAAAATACTAACCCAAAACTCTTCAAAAGTAATTAAAAACAGAATATCTAATTTTTAGACTGTCATAGTCCATTAGGGACATTGAATGATCGTTTTCTTTTTTTCCTCAGTAACTTATGCTTAGCCATAACTTCAAGACTGAATTTGTCTAGGAGATTTCAAATTCTTTTATTGCATTACAAATTGCAGTGCTATAACGTTTGCCATTGAATAATGTGCCTAGTATGAAGTGGTATCACTTTCAGACCAATGCCAAATAATTTCTAATCATCTTTGTATAGCCTCACTGTCTAGATATTAAACAAAATCAGTCCATTTTGCTCCAGTATCTCTAGCCTTTATTACTAAACATACACCATTTTAATCAGCTGTCCCCATGCAACTTTCTACACACCGACTTAAAGTTCTATTACTTCTAGTACCAACCACATGGATATTTCTCCACTGGGGAATCTTTTCCACTCGCCTTTATAATTGATTTTACAGTTCTCCATAGTTATTAACCTTTTACTAAATAAGACTTATGTTTCCTTTCCCTAAGCAAGTCCTGTTATTGTTGTGTATCTCTAATTTAACTTCTGAAGTATATAAACTATATATTATTAGTGGTGCAGCAGTAGAGTGTTTGCCTTGCACGCGACCTGACGTAGAACAGACCGGGCTTCGATCCTCTGGTGTCCCATGTGGTCTCCCAAACCAGGAGAGATTTCTGAGTGCATAGCCAGGATAAACCCTAAGCATCACCGGATGCGACAACCCCTCCCAAATCCCACCAAAATATAGTATTTAATCAGTGAGTTACCAACACTTTTGTTAACCATTCTCAGACTCTCTGAATCATTGCAAATCTGATGCTAAAACAGGAAAGAGGGAGCTAATGAAGTACAAATTCCAGTATGAAAAATGATGTCCAATTTCTTTGGCCCTATTTACCTGGGAATTTTCATTAGACGGAGAGAGATAATAGAGCAGGCAATATGCTAACCTTGCATGTGGTCTACGTAATTTAGATCCCTGGTACCTTATATGGTACCCGACCCACCAGCAGTGATCCCGGAGTGAAGATATAGAAGTAAGCCCTGACTGAGCACTGCTGAGTGTGAGGCTTAAAAAACAAAACAAAAAGATATTTTAATTAGGCTCCCTTTTTCGAAAGAACTTTGGATCTAGTTAAAAGCTGAAAGAAGAACAATAATGAACAGAGATGAATTGTTATTCTAAGAAGTAGTAGTCATAAATTAAAATTTTATACTAAAATGTCAAACTTACCTGGATGCTTGATGAAGCAAGCATTTACATAATGCTTTATTGTAGTTCTCAGAAATGAGTGTTAGCAATGGACCTCTTAAAATAATCATTCTCTAAAATCGCTTTCCTCTTATAAAACCATTAAATAATTCTTATTACTGAATGTTGATGTTTCTTAATTGCATTAAGTGGGATAAAATGAGCCAACTATTTAGCTACTGTATAAAATGAATGGGACTTTGCCTAATTTTTATGATGCCTTTGTTCTGAAGTGCAAATGTAACTTCTCTTTAGAATGTGACCTCGCCTCTTCAGTTTGAATCAGGAACCCTTACCACAGATTTAGACATATTTCTATTTCAGAGCCACTTACCCTAGAAAAACAGCAGAATTGATTGGTTACTTATCAATAATTCTGTTTTCCCTTGCCAGCTTGTATACCAATCCAACAAATTGAACAGCTTCTTATTATATATAATGATATCCTTGTTCATGTCCCACAATCTACAGCAGAGCACATGATTAAAAAAACTAGTATTAACTGGGGACAAGTAAAGATAGGAGAGAACCTAAATTATATGTATTGCATCTCAACAACCCCAGTTCATATCTTGGCACAACCACATTTCCCCACAAGTATCTCTAGGAATAACTATGAAGGATTAAAGGATTATTAGGGTGGTCCAGGAAATTCCTGGCATGAAGTGGCTAGAAACTCTGCATCCTTGGGCTATCTCATGGAATCACTGGCCTGATCATTGAAAGTAGCATTTATGCTCCCACAGTATGGCTTACACATAAACCCCCAAATACTTTGTAATACTATGTATGTAATACTTTATCTTAGGCCATACTCAACAGTTGCTCAGGATTTACCTCTGACTCTGTGAGTAGGATTCACTCCTCATGGTGCTAGAGCAGTATAGGTAGATCTAGAGGTGATCTCAAGTCATATCACTTGTATGCAAGGCTTTTCTGACACCCCGAGTTTACTATTTCTTCATGATATTTATGTAAATTATATATCCTCAAAGATCACTAAACTTTGTCTTCTTGTGGTGCTTTGTCACACAGAGGGCACTTGCAGGGGAAAAATGAGCTCATATTTTCATAACTTTTTTAAAAACCTAAATTGTTATACTCAGCATACTACCACATCTGACTTTGGATTTGAGAGGTCTCTAGTTTTCATTTAAATAATTAAGCACCTGTATCACACTATCAGAAAAATAAAATATTCTTGCCAATGAAAAAAATAAAATTAAATGTATCCACCAGGTGTGGGGTTATACTAGGTATTTTAGTATAGGCTGCTTTTTATTAGTAAAATATAATTCTTAAAGTATTTTGTGTGGGATATTATAACTGACAACAATAAATTGTAACTAAGTGAAAATTTAGGTAAACAAAAATTTAAATGAATATTTAGTACCTCTTAATATATAATTTAGAAAATGACTCTAACTTTTAGGCCATACCCTGCAGTGCTCAGAGATTATTCCCAGATCCATACTCAGGGCTTACTCTTGGTGAGATTCAGATATAGATATAGATATAGAAACTGGGTAAGCTATGTGCAAGACAAATGCCCTAACCTCTGCTGTACTATGGCTCCAGCCCTAAACTTTAATTTTCTTAATGTTTCTTGAGTTTATGGTAAGTGTAATAAAGTTTATGGCTTTGCTGTTCACTGAAGGCTGAAGTAGTTCTCACTAAATGTCATTTGTGTTTGCCAAATAAATAATTTAGGAAGGTCATGTAAGATGGCAAATTAGGAAAAATGTTAAACCTGGATATTCAGAGTGGGGAATAAAATCTACATATGCAGGGGCCAGAAAAATGGCACGGTGGTATGGTGTTTGTCTTGCATGCTGCTGACCCAGGACAGATCTCAGTTCAATCCTCTGGTGTCTCATATGGCCCCCCAAGCCAGGAGCAATTTCTGAGTGCATACCCAGGAGTAACTCCTGAGAGTCACCGAGTGTAGCCCAACCCCTTTCCCAAATATATATATATATATATATATATATATATATATATATATATATATATATATATACATATATATACATATATATATACACACACATACATACACATGAATATTTTATCTTAAACTTACTGAACTGGGAGGAGTTAAGATGGGTATTTCCCAATAAGATTAATAATTATGAATTTTATAATCAGTATCATTTATTTCTATACATTAAAGAATTATATAATAATCAAAATCAAATCACTATAACATTTTAATAAATGATACAGTATCCAAATATAATTAATACAGCCTTTGATTATCAATGGGACAAGTGCTTCATTTAAGTTGGCCTAATTATCGATTTATAAAGTGAGGTGGGTCTTGATACAAGCATAATCTGCATTAAAAATCCTCTTAGTTTTTCATATTTTACATTATGTCACAAATATTAGTAGATTTGAACTATTAGGTCTACTACCTGACTTTCTAGACTACATTGATTTATAGAAAAGTAATACTATTTATTATTATATACATATGTAGCATTTTTATATATAAAGTAAGAAATAATAACTAATAATGTCTTTGCCCTACATTTTCATGAATTTTTATCATGAGTATAATGCATATTTTTAAAATCCCCTTGTGTTTGGCATATTATTTTTCCTCATTATATAAATCCTTAACAAGTAGTTAAATGCAATTAGTTTTCCTCATTATTTCCTATTTTGGTTTGTTTTGTCACTAAAGCTACAGTTAATGAATGTTTAAGAAAATATCACACTTTTAAAGAAAACATTAACAAAGAAAGTAATTCAATACATACAAGTTAACCTTAAAAATAATGGAGCTATTCTTACAGAGCTTAATATGAACAAGAATAGTATAGAGAAGAAACAATGTTTGATGTACCTGCAAGGAATATATATATATATATATGAATAGTAGTTGTTTGAATGGCTTACTCTGTTCTTTTATTTGCAATATTGTGGAGAGGAAAAGTGAGACATGTAGGTGCTGTCACCAGAAAAATGTAAGTCATGATAATTATTCATGAATTATCACACAAATTACAATTTAGTCATATTCCATGATAAACCCCAGGTTCTTAAACTATTCTAGATGCTCAAAGGTACTTTTTACCTCCAATTAATGACATATCTTATGTCAGTAAAGATATCAACTGAAAATAATTAAAATTTAAAAAATTAATCTTTAAAACATGTATTTTAATCATTTACCTCTCTATATAGTTCTAAGCAAACTCTAATTTAAGAGTAAAGCTTTATTTGACAATATGTAAAACAACTGAAGTCATTGAACAAAAACTCTTATTATGCATGTTACCCACAGAACAATGTATATGATTTATAAACATTTAAAAAGAATGCCCAGATATCTACCATCAGGACAAAAAAAAACATTCATCTCAAAGCATGTATGCTTACCATTATTAATTTCAGCACTTGATACAATAGCTAAGACTTGGAATCAACCTAGATGCCAAGCAACAGACAGTAAATCATAAAGAGATGGTACATATATACAATGGAATACTATATAGCTGTAAGGAATGATGCAATCATACAGTTTTCTGCAACATGGATGGAATTGAAAGATATTATGTTAAATGAAGAAAGCCATAAGAAGGATAAATAAAAATGTTATGGTTTGTATGTGGTATTTAAAATAAGTGCATGAAGGAATGCAAAGGATTAAATGGAATTTGTCTCAAACATCCCTGGCACCAAAATATAGAGAGGAGAAGAAAAAATACTGAGTGAAGGAGAAAAACATAAATATGAAAGGATGGGTCTCAGGTGCATTGGTGGATATATCAAAAAAAAAAAAAGGACAGAATTAAATAAGCCAAAGTCAAAAAACAATGGAATCAAGTGACCAAAACTCTAATAATCTAAAGTTTAAATAGGTCTGCTAACCTGGGGGAGCAAAGGGTGGTGGCATGGGATACAAACTTGGAACATTTTGTGGAGGGAGGTAGACACTGGTAGTGGGTTTGGCACTGATATCTGAAACCCAACTATGAAGGACTTTGTAAGTCACAATGGTTTTAATAAAATAAAATAAATAAGACTCAAATATTCCATATATGATAGCTACACTATTCCCAACAGTACTACACATTAGACAAAGTCACAATAATTCACGATGGTTTCTTTTATGTTTTAGGATTTTATTACCAGTAATGATTAATAATAAAATTTGGAAACTCTTAATTTTCTGTTTGGTACCTTGGTTGTCTTGAACCTATGAAAATGAAGTCTCATGTAATCACAGAATACAGAAAACATACATTGAGACTTGAAATTATCAGATATGAAAACTGTAGGTAAACACTTGAATCTTCTAAAATACACATTTTTTACTTTGGGAAATTTTCAGTACTTCTAAAAGTATTCTCAATTTAACGACCAATTATGTGAAGTTGTTCCTGTATTGTATTGGAGACAGATGCCCTCTATTAAAAATGTCATCTAACTCATTATTAAATCTCACTGGCTCCTAAAGACAAACTTTCCACTTTTTTTTTTAACAATATCATTATCAGAATATTTTCCCTATTTTATTATTTATCTGAGGTACATTTATTCTGTTGTTTTTGTTAGTGTTGTTTTGGGCCACACCTGGCAGTGCTTGGGGCTAATTATTAATCTTATTAGTTCAGGGAATATTCCTGACAATGCTCAATCATTCAAACCCAGAATGGCTGTATACAAAGTCAGAACTTTACCTGCTATACTGTCTACACTGATATACACTTATATATTTGAATATTTCTTTTGTGTAATAGCTATCTCATCCTTTGGGATACTTTATGGTGAGATACTGTCCTTTTATGTCCTGCTTGGCATCAATTTAAAAGGCTAATCTATAAACTAAATATTTGGTTTTTAAGAACAGTCACAAAAGCATAGGATTGTCAAACTATAAAAAGCTTAAAATTCATTGTTTGCATATCATTTAAAGATGTTCTAAACTTATTTAGTGATAAGTCTTTATTATTGCTTAAATTATATTTAATTTTACTTATTATTTTCCTCTATAGAACAATCTTAATTTTTCTACATTTTAATACTATATATAGATATATATATGTCAAACATTTCAACTATTATTTGAGATATTTGTTTGTTCTCCCAGATATCTTTGGATAACACTTTGTTATTCTCATTTCTGGAACTGTTAACAATATTATTTATAGGAGATGATATTTTCTTTTTTCTTATTTTATAATATCTTTATTTAAACATCTTGATTACAAATATGATTGTGATTAGGTTTCAGTCATGTATAGAACACCCCCCTTCACCAGTGCAACATTCCTACCACCAATGTCCCAAATCTCCCTCCATCCCACCCCACTCCCACCTGTACTCTAGACAGGCTTTCCAGTTCCCTCATTCATTCACATGTTTATGGTAGTTCTCTGTGTAGTTATTTCTATAACTGCACTCACCACTTTTTGTGGTGAGCTTCATGAAGTGAGCTGGAAGTTCCAGACCTCCTTTCATTGTCTCAGGATTGTTGCAAAAATGACTTTTATTTTTCTTAAAACCCATAGATGAGTGAGACTATTCTGTGTCTATCTCTGTCCCTCTGACTTATTTCACTCAGCATGATAGATTCCATGTACATCCATGTATAGGAAAATTTCATGACTTCATCTCTCCTGACGGTTACATAATATTCCATTGTGTATATGTACACAGAACATAGAACAAAATATAGAAAAATCTTAATTTTTCTTCATTTTAATACTATATATGTATCAAGAATTTCAACTACTATTTGAGATATTCGCTTGTTTTCCCTGATATCTTTGGTTAACACTTTGTTATTCTCATTTCTGGAACTATTAGCAATATTATTTATAGGAGATGATTTTTTTCTTTTTTTGCAAAAATCCACTCTTGCTACCTATTTTAAAGATTGTATACTTGTTTTATTTTTAATATATTTTAGATGTGGCTTGTTGTTAAATTTAGTATAATTTAGTTATTAAATTTTTATTTATTAAATGATTATTGTACTTCCCAAACTTCAGATCTTGCTTTGATATAGCATTTCCAGATATTATTACTTTTTTAATTTGTATATTACTCCCCAAATTTTATATAGAATTTTTAATTTTTCCTAAATCAAATTATACTTAAAATATTTTCTCTTTTTCCAGAAGTAGTGTGATAAGATAGCTTCTAAAAACATTATTTATTATCCTTTTGTATTCAGTCATTCTACTTTCGAGTATTTCATTGTGCAAGATATTACCACAAGTGAGTCATATTCTTTGTAAATTATTAATTTCTCCTTTACAAAGACAGGGTAGGGGGTGTAGTGATAGCACATTGTGTCGGGCATTTGCCTTGCACACAGCCTACCTGAGTACAATATTCAGCAACTTATATAATATTCCCGAGACTGTATGGAGTGATTTTGTTTCTTTATTTTAAGCACTTTAGCTACAAACATGCTAGTCATTGGGTTTCAGCCATTAAATGCCCACACATCCTTCACCAGTACAAATTGCCTGCCACAACTCCCTTCTCTTCATTAACTACCTTCCCCCACCCCTTGCCTGTCTTCAAGACAGGCATTATATTTCTCTCTATACAGTTGTCATGGTAGCTATTAGTCTAGTGGTTTCTCTAACTACACTTACAACTGTGATAAACTTGTTATCATGGGCTGGTTCATCCAGCCCTCATCTCTATTGTCTCTGGGTGTTATTATTATACAGTCTTTTTTCCTCTTAAATTTCACACATGAGTGAGACCATTCTGTGCTTATCTCTCTCCCTCTAACTTATTTCACTTAACATAACAATCTCCAAATCCATCGTGTATAAGCAGATTTCATGACTTTTTTTTTTTCAAACAACTGCATAGTATTCTGTTGTATAGATGTACCACAGTCTCTTTAGCTACTCACCGATTGTTGGGCATTTGGGTCATTTCCAGATTCTGGCTATTGTAAATAGTACTACTATGAATATTGGAGTGCAGAAAGCACTATTGTATTGTGTTTTAGTGGTCTTAGTATATATGCCTAGGAGTGGTATTGGTGAATCTTATGGGAGTTCAATGTTCCATTTCTTAAAATATCCTTATTGTTTTCCATAAAGGTTGGACTAGTCAGCATTCCCACCACTAGGGATTGAGAGTTCTTTCTCCCTAAACCCACACCAGCAGTGGTTGTTCTTGTTCTTTATGATGTGAGAAGTGTGATGTGTGAGATTTTTTTTTGTCTCTGTAAGGTGAGATGATATCTCATTGTTTTGATTTAAATCTCCCTAATGATTAATGATGTGGAGCATTTCTAATGTACCTTTTGTCCATTTTTATTTCTTCTTTGAGGAAGTGTCTGTTTATTTCTTCTCCCCATTTTATGATGGGGTTAGTTTTTTTTTTCTTGTTAGGTTCTGTCAGTACTTTGTATATCTTAGATATTAGCCACTTATATTATGGGTGTTGTGTGAATATTTTCTCCTATTCCATGGGTAACTTTTTTTTTACCCTAATCACTGTTTCCTTTGAAGTGCAGAAGCTTCTCAGTTTATTGTAATTCAATTTGTTTCTATCTGCTTCCATTTATTTGGACAGCGGTTTTTCCTTTTTAAAGATGCCTTTAGTTTCAAAGTCATGGAGTCTTTTGCCTATGATTTATTCTATATACCTTATAATTTCAGGTCTGATATTAAGGTATTTAAACCCTTTTGATTTGACCTTTGTGGCTGGTGTTAGATAGAGGTCCAAATTTTCTTTTTTGCATGTGGCTGTCCAGTTATCCCAACACTACTTGTTGAAGAGTATTTCCTTGCTCCATTTTGCATTTTTTGCCCCTTTATTAAAGATTAATTGATTTTATGCCTGAAGGTAATTCTATAAATAATCAAATTTATTACTTATTGTTCCAGATAAATTTCAGGAGTGTTTGATCCACTTCTTTGAACAATGTCATGGGTATCCTTATAGGGTTTGCATTATATCCGTACAATGCTTTGGGGGATTATTGACATCTTATTATTTTATTTATTTATTTTTCTTTTCTTTTTTTTCTTTTGGTTTTTGGGTCACACCAGCAGCTCTTAGGGGTTACTCCTGGATCTACGCTCAGAAATCGCTCCGGGCATGCTCAAGTGACTATATGGGATGCCGGGATTTGAACCACCAACCTTCTACATGAAAAAGCAAATGCCTTACCTCTATGCTATTTCTCTGGCGATTATTGACATTTTAATAATGATAATTTGCAAGGAATATTTTCTAAGTGCAGAACTAAGAGTAATCAAAGAGCACTTGCTGGTTTGGCCCAAAAATCATAAAATATTGGAAAGATAGGGGAAATTACTTTATTGGCTAAATTGTCGTCTTTACTCTTCCATAGATTCATTTTAATTTGTTTTATGAACATACAGCTAGATCTACTTTGAGAGGTTCATTGTTTCCACATTTAGGAATACAAAAGCACTTCAGACCATTTATTCTCAGAATAGTGTATTTTATGCATTCATTCATTCATTCATTCATTCTAAATTTGCTTCATAACCACACACAGTTGATTCTACTTTAAGAAATTCTGGGGGTGGACTGGTGAAGCAAGCAGTAAAGCATCTGCCTGTGTGTGTCAGCCTAGGGTGGACCACAGTTTGTTTTCCCGGGGTCCCATATGGTCCCCTAAGTCAGGAGCAATTTCTGAGCACATAGCCAGTAGTAATCCCCGAGCATCACCGGGTGTGGCCCAAAAACTAAAACAAAACAAACAAAAAAGAAATTCTGGATTTTACTAAATTCCCCCATTATTGTGCTTACGCAAAATCAAACAAACAAAAAAAAACAAAAAAATAATAATCCTTGCCACATCTGCCCCTCCTTTTTTTTTTATTTCTTCTTTTAATTTAATTTATATTTATAGATTTTAGATAGGGGGATCCACCTTTTTTCCAAAACCATAGAAAATAAATCATCATATTTTGATTTATATTTCTATGTCTTCCTACAAATAGAGAAAATAAAATAAAAGGTGAAGGGACCCAGGAGTCCAATGGTCTCAGGAGCATTGAATGGAAGTAAATAATGGTCAGACCTAGATACCCAAACCAAAGTCAATGAGAATAGAATAATCAAGAGACCCAACCTATAATAAGCTATACACAAAAGGGACCTGTTACACTAGAACTCCAGGGAGCTAATGGTGGGATACATACTGGGAACTATGGTAGAAGGAGGTCAAAACTGATGGTGGGAATGGCCCTGTCACTCTGTACCTGAAATACAACTGTAAAAGACATGCAATTCACATTGGTCTCAATAAAAATTAAAAAAAAAAAAAAAAAAAAGGATGGTGCGGTAGCACTGGCACAGAGTGGTAAGGCATTTGCTTTGCTGGTGCTAGCCTAGGACGACCTCGGATTGATCCCCCAGCATCCCATATGGTCCCCTGAGCCAGGAGCGATTTCTGAACGCATAGCCAGGAGTAAGCCCTGAGTGTCACTGTGTGTGGCCCAAACCCGCCTCCACCAAAAAAAGGAAAGAAATCAAGCATGTTACAAAAGATAAAAATATTGTCATAACTTTTAAAAAGTATTGCATAGATAAACATTAATGCTGATAGATTACAAAATATGCACCTAATATTATTACTAATATATGATTTCACTGATTATTTCTGCCTAAACTCATTAAAATTATTTATATGTTAACACTTTTGTTTAGAAAGATAATTTGTCATGGATATTAGAGGCCTGTCTAGAGAACATCATGAATTCAGTCTAAACCCCCAGTATGATTGGAACACAAAAGAAAACCTCTTCAATTCAAAAGATTCATTCAATTTATAAATGGATGTAGAATAAATTATGTGTCCTATTATTTAACAAATGTGTAGAAATAAACCACTAAAGAAAATGTCCCCAAACTCCAATTTTATCTAAAGAAGAGCCTGTCAATTACACATGTAATTGAATTAAATATTTTTATTACAATTATTCTTTGTATTTCCAAATTTACTATACACAATATTTAAATAATACTGCAGGTTTATATGCAGGATTTTTAAATTTAAATACTCAATAGACTGAAACACTAAGCAAATACATTACCTACCTTTACAGAAATTTCAAGATACGGTGACCTCAGAATGTTAGTCAGTACTTCAAATCTATTACACTGTGATTTTATTTGAATTGTTTCTTTCATGTGCCAGAGTGATAATACAGGGGATAAGACACGTAGCTTGATTTTGTTTGTTTTGTTTTCAATATAAATTATTTAATAGAATAACCAAAAGATACATGGTTGTAAAGTTGTTCACAGTTGAGTATCAATCATGCAATCTATAACACTCTATAACCCATTTCCCTTATTTTTCTTCTCACTCTTTATGCCCCTCTCTCTCTTTTTCTCTTTCTCTCTCTCTCTCTTGCTCTTAGACACCAGTTTGCAATATTGATACAGAAGGGGTATTATACATATCACAATATCTCCTTTCAGCACTCAGAACTTGTCCAGAGTGACTATTTTCAACTATCATTGTCAGAATGGTTCCTTCTCTGCCCTAAACGCATCTCCCTCATTCTTTCTGGTAAGTTTCCTAACCTAGACTGGTCCTCCTGGCCTTTGTCTCTATTGACTTTCTATATTATTATTATCATTATTATTATTTGTTTTGTTTTTTGGGTCACACCCAGCAGCACTCAGGCTCTACACTCAGAAATCACTCCTGGCAGGTTCAGGGGACCATATGGGGTGCCGGGATTCGAACCACTGTCCTTCTGCATGCAAGGCAAATGCCTTCACCTCCATGCTATCTCTCCAGCATTGACTTTCTATATTATAACCATCCTCTCTCTTACTATATAATATATATTTAATATCCCCAAAACAAGTGCCATCATTCTATGTCTATCCCATTCTCTCTGACTCGCTTTGCAGCATAATACTCTCCATATCCGTCATCCATGTATAATAAGCAAATGACCCAGGTTTGCTCAGTAATCTCTGAGCTGAGTGCCAGGAGTAATCCCTGAGTACATTTGGGTTTTGCTTCAAAACAAAAGAAAATAGAACAAACTAAAAACAAACAGACATTTAGAAAATGAAATGATGAACTGCTTGTTTCGGCTTTTTAGCTTTTTCTTTAGCTTTCTTTTTGTTCAAAACAAAAAGATGCAAATAGTTACAAAAAATGATTAGGTAACAAAATCTACTATTACTTTGTTTTACTTTTTTTTTTGAGGGGTAGGCACTTGGACGACACTAAGCAATGCTCAGGGTGCTCTGCACACAGAAATTGCTTCTGGTAGGCTCCGAGGAGCATATCGAATGGCAGGGATCTATTGAACCCAGGCTTGTTTCAGGTCTGCTGCTTGCAAGTGCATGCCCTACACCTAGGTCTGGCCACAAACTTTGGTATTATGTTCTTAAGATAGACACTTTCCTCCCAAAATTCTAGCAAACGAAAACTAATGTTTCACTTCCAGAAATAGGTCACAGGCCCAAATTCATTTAAAGAAGGGAATAACACTATTGTGATTGATACTATTAGTAAAAATATAGTCTACGTTTAATTAAATATAAAAATGAGCACCTGGCTAATTCAATGACATTATGATAGTAAAAGGATTTTATGTTCTTCCAAAAGTTGAGATAGAATATAAATGGATTTAATATTAGTCAACTACTATTATGAGCCAAAGGAGAATCTTTTAAATATTTTCTGATGGTGACTTGGACTAATTACAAAGATATCGATCATTACTACATTGTAGAGCTGTTTTTGTGTGTGGTAATTGTTTTGAAAATAATTGACCTGGCGTTAATCCTCAGCAAGAAACGTGGCCTGATAACACCACTAGGAGTAATTCTTGGGTATTTTCTCTCTTACAAAATAGTGCTTTGTAGCACTTTGTGGTAATATATTATTTGTACTTCTGCACCTCAAAAGAAATAGTGCCCAGGATACAAGAGTCACCCACCGAGTGGGAGAAACTATTCACCCAACACCCGTCAGATAAGAGGCTAATATCCAAAATATACAGGGCACTGACAGAACTTTACAAGAAAAAATATATAATCCCATCAAAAATGGGGAGAAGAAATGAACAAACACTTTGATAAAAAAAAAAAGAAATACAAATGCAAAAGGCACATAAAAAATGCTCCTCGTCACTAATCATCAGGGAGATGCAAATCAAAACAATGATGAGATACCAACTCACACCACAGAGATTGGCGCACATCACAAAGAATGAGAACAATCAGTGCTGGCAGGGATGTTGAGAGAAAGGAACTCTTATCCACTGCTGGTGGGAATGCCGTCTAGTTCAACCTTTATGGAAAGCGATATGGAGATTCCTCCAAAAACTAGAAATTGAGCTCCCATTCAACCCAGCTAATCTACTCCTAGGGATATACCCTAAGAACACAAGAACACAATACAAAAACCCCTTCCTCCCACCTATATTTATTGCAGCACTATTCACAATAGCCAGGCTCTGGAAACAACCAAGATGCCCTTCAACAGACGAATGGCTAAAGAAACTGTGGTACATATACACAATGGAATATTATGCAGCCATCAGGAGATGAAGTCATGAAATTTTCCTATACATGGATGTACATGGAATCTATCATGCTGAGTGAAATAAGTCAGAGGGAGAGAGAGAGAGAGACGCAGAAAAGTCTCACTCATCTATGGGTTTCAAGAAAAATAAAAGTCATTTTTGCAACAATCCTCAGAGACAATGAGAGGAGGGCTGGAAATTCCAGCTCACTTCATGAAGCTCACCACAAAGAGTGGTGAGTGCAGTTATAGAAATAACTACACAGAGAACTACCATAATCATGTGAATGAATGAGGAAATTGGAAAGTACAGGTGGGGGCGGGGTGAGATGGAGGGAGATTTGGGACATTGGTAGTGGGAATGTTGCACTGGTGAAGGGGGTGTTCTTTTCATGAGTGAAACCTAATCACAATCATATATGTAATCAAGATGTTTAAATAAAGAAAAAAGTTTCAAAAAAAGAAAATTAAAAATATATATTATTTGTAGCATAGTATGATAATATATTAGAACACCCTTCTCTCAGATATACAAAAGCCTAGATTAAAAACTATATCAGAAAATGGCAGAGGCTGGAATAATAACCATATTAAATATAAATATATTAAACATAATAAATATAAATAAACACTTAGGAATTTTGTTTTATTCTAATTAATATTTGCTAGTAAACTAGGTAGGCACTTTTAAAGGGAAGAAATGAAAACTGGAAGCCATGTACACCTCTTTAAAATTACTCAGTGTGACATATTTCTTAGTTTGTTTCTATTTAAATTTTAAAGAAAAGCTTTTTATCTTTTTTTTTTTTTTTTTGGTTTTTGGGCCACACCCGGTGATGCTCAGGGGTTACTCCTGGCTATGCGCTCAGAAGTCGCTCCTGGCTTGGGGGACCATATGGGACGCCGGGGGATCGAACCGCGTTCCGTCTCCTAGGCTAGCGCAGGTAAGGCAGGCACCTTACCTCGAGCGCCACCGCCCAGCCCCAGCTTTTTATCTTTTTATGTGTTTTATCATAATTTTGGTAATATTGTTACAATACTTTTGATGTTTATTGTTTTATATCAAGGTATTGTTTTTGTTTCTGTACTGTCATATACAGCTTATGTAAAAATAATAAAACAGGTAGATTAGAATTTCAGAACCTTGTTTATCTAAAAGAATAATATTGTATCATGCCAATGGCATGAGGAGGTGAAAATATCAAATGACAACTTTTATTCAATTTAGAAAATAAAATATTAAATTAAATACATCATTATTTTTACTATATAAAATTTATTATTGTTTCTGTTAAAGTAAACTCATGGTATAAATTCTTAATTAGTTTACTTAATATAATTTTAAAAATTATTCCAGAGCAGATAAGTCACTCATCTTGCACATGACTTACCTGGGTTAGGTCACTAAAACCCAATATGGTCCTCTGATCACAACAGAGTGACTGTTTAGCACAAAGACAGGAGTAAACACAGGTGATACATATACCTCACCCCCCAAAATTAAAGGAAATTTTGAAAAATAATTGAAGTTTTTTTCTATTATTATATTAGCATCCCTGAAGGGGATTTACTGTCCATTGTTAAACTTAGAAGCAAATTTTATGACATCACATCAAAAGGAAACTGTAGAAAAGGCAGATCCTGATTTCACTGATTTATTGAAAATTTCATCAGTCGAGGACTTCAATATCTGACTCATCTTCAAGTTTCCTTCCGGGTCCAAAGATGACTAGTAAACTTTGAAAATCGCATTTTTAAAACAAGGAAAGCTTTTCTTTGGAGACTTCAGAAACCTCATTTTATAGAAATTTTTTCATGAAGTTGATATTCAAACCAGTGTGTATACTCAGAGCGTTCCCATCGTGATTGGTTTACAACATTTAGAATTCCCTCCCCATATGTTAGGCCTAGGGCTTCACAGCAGAGAGTGTAAAACAACTTCAGTATTCAATTAGGAAGAAAGAGGGCAAAACACTTGGGTAAGCAATCCGCAGTATCTCTGATAGCCTTAGTTTTATATCTTCTAAAGAGTTGTTTAACAAGCAGAGAATATAAGGTATAAAATTGTACAATGTACATATATATTTTAATATATATGTTTTAGTTTTGTGTGAGTGTATTATATCTGTTTTGTTGCTTTTTAGATCATTCTCAGAGATCCTCATGAGTTATTCTTGGCTCTTCACTCAAAAATCATTCTTGGCCATGCCCAGGGTACCATATGGGATGCCAGGGAACAAACCTAGGTCAGCCCTAAAGCTAGCAAAGCAAGCACTATACCCCTGTACTATTTCTACAGCCCTCAAATTTTTATTTCCAAAAATAAGTGTGACACATGTAAATGATATAAAATAATCCCTTCAGAAAAATCACATTTCACCAATGTGTAAAGCTATTTTTGATCATTAAAATGAATTCTGCTCCTCAATTTCCTTATATGAAATAAAAATGAATTAATCCCAGATTATAATGATTTAATCTTATTTAATAAGTAAAAGTTAAGAAACATTTTCCTTTCCAGTTTTCAATAAAATAAATTTTAGTTTCATGGCAACCCTTAAATAAAAAAGTGTCTTTTATAGTTGAAAATATAATATAGCCTGAAACTATTTTTGATGAGGGAGTATGGCAGGGTGGGGGAAGGCATACTAGGCAGTGCTCACAGTTTATACCTAATCTGAGTTTACTTCTAGTTTAGTTGAAAAATCACTCTTTGTGGGAATGGGGGGAACATAAAGAATGTCAGGTATCAAATTTAGGACCTTTGTGTACAAAGCAAGAAATTGAATACTAGAATATTGCGCCAGCCATGCATCCTAGTGCTTGGCATATTGTCTTTAGAGTAGAATTATAACTTTTTTTTTTTATAATGTACTTTTCAGTTTTATTTGATCAAAACTAAAAATAAAGATAGTTATATAGTTATATAGGAAGGTCTATTTCTGGGCTTACTCATAGTCCTTGGTACTGTATTATGTACCATTGAATGGGCTATGCTGTCCTCTTTCTCCTTGTAGTTAATTTATTTTTTATTGTAAATTGACCATTTGTACTGTGGTTTGAAAATCAGGTTTTTGTTACTGCTCAAGGGTGTTGAAAATTATTATTATTACATATGGCTGTGGGTACTTCTTTTAGAATTATAACTTTTAAGCTCTTTTCTGATCCATAATTTTTGATCCATAATCAATTTGTTAACATTGCCACCTTTTCCCCATACTTAAAAGAAATCCCTTTTTTTTTTTTTTTTTTGGTGTGGCTTTTGGGTCACACCCGGCAGTGCTCAGGGGTTATTCCTGGCTCCAGGCTCAGAAATTACTCCTGGCAGGCACGGGGGACCATTTGGGACGCCGGGATTCGAATCGATGACCTTCTGCATGAAAGGCAAACGCCTTACCTCCATGCTATCTCTCCGGTCCCAGAAATCCCTTTTTATTATAATGTTATGATGCCAGAATGGATTAAACTCAACACTTTTTCATCTTTTTATTGTTTAGTGAAAATAAACTATATAATCTCTCTATATATAGTTTTATCATAAAAATATGTATCTTTTAAATCCTTTTATCAGTGATTCAATGGAACAAATATATACATGTAAACACACACATGTATATATATATACATACAGCTAATAGTGTTGAATAGCGTGTTCCATGGATTAGTATATGTTTAATAAATAGAGACAAGGAGAAAATGCACATGGAGGGAAAAGAAAAGTTGAAAGAACATAAAATAATTCTTTTGGAATCATGAATTTTTTCAACTTGGAAGGAACTGAAGAATATCATCTTAAGCTAAATACATCAGAGGGAGAAGTACAAATACTAGTTGATACAATTTATCTATGAACAGTCTTGTGTATAATAGAGATGAGCAATGTAAGAGAACACGAAGTATTGAGTATTGATAGCCCCCTTCTTACTATGAATCTCAGGTTACCAAGAAATAGGGTGATGAGTGGGGAGAATGAATCTAGGACCTAAACTTAGTGAGTTGTTCAATATAATTATTTTACAATGGCACTTTTTAAAAATTTCTAGTATTAAATCAAAATGTTAATTAGTAGTTATTGTTTGCTAAATTACCAATTTCCTTTCCAAATATATTACAGAATAATATCAAATAATGTTAAACCATGACATTTTATTTTAGAAAATAAAATTAACATGCTTCTATGAAGCATATGAAGTATATTACATAGTTACAATTTTTTAAACTTTCCATGTAGAATATAAATTAATAAGAACATATCAAAGAAAACCATTTATTTATTTGCAATATGGACATTCCTTAAATCTAAGAGCCTAAATTATTTGGTTGTACTATTTTTCATTTCTATCACAAAAGAAATATGTTTAATGTTACAGGAAAACACTTTCTCTTTTATTTGCTGCAAAATATCTTTGTTATTCATTATTATACATAGTTAATCATTTAACTTAAGCTGTCATTTTTGCACTTTTGACCATTTTTGCCATTTCTCTGTCCCAAGATCCTGGTAACTATCATACTGCTCTCTGAGTATATGAGCTTAACTACTTGTTTTTTAGATTGCTTTTATTGACTTAATACTGCATCAAAACATAATTTATTTCAGACTTACATTAATGAACATACTCATATAAGTATACCATCTATCACTAAACATTTAATTTTGTTCTTTGCAGTTAGTTGACCTTTCTTTTTCAAAGTATATAGTCCCTTTCTTCCTCCTTTCTTTCTGAATATTTTATCTATACATACAAACATACACATCAGTAGAAATTGTTAGATAAATTGGATAAGAGATTCCTTAAGCAACTTCCATTTTGTGTTTTGCACGTCTAAAGTATGTTTAGACAGAGACCTTTAGGTTAATCGTTTACATGTAGATAATTCTCCTTACTAGTAAGTAAAGATATTTTAAGTGATTTACTCATCCTTTTTAACTATATTTTAACATCATTTTGTAAGTAGATGATAGTATTTTCTTAGCCTTTGTCAACAAAATGTATTTTTATACAAAAATCAGGATTAGACCCAGAACCACAGTTGAACCATATGCTATCCCCAAGACAATATATGGTCCCCCAAGCCCACCAAGAGTGAACCCTGTGTACAGCAGTGCTAGGAATAAACACTGAGCACCATAGAGGGTGGCCCAATTAACACATGCAAGCTGTCAAGATTTGATTCCTATTATTTCTAAATTCTCTAAAATGATTTGATATGTGACACATTTCATGCCCAATTGAAGCAAAAAAAAGTGTCTACTAATTCAAGCATGCATCAACTAAGACCACATCACAATTCTGATTGATAGATAGTATTTTTAAGACTCCATCATATTTAAGTTTTAACAGTTTAATAGTTAAATATGGTTGTCTTAAAAATAAAATAGCCTAGTAACTAAATGTTTATTCTTTTTTTTATATCAGGTCCCATTAGTAGTATAGTAATTAAGTGTTCATTCATTTTCTTTCTATTTCAGGTCCTATTAGTAGTATATTGGTGAATAATTTTGGGAGCCGGCCTGTGGTAATAGCAGGAGGTTTATTATGCTGTGTCGGATTTATTTGTGCCTCTTTTAGTGCAAGTGTTTTACACCTTTACATCACTGTAGGACTCATTGGAGGTAAGTAATGTTTTGCTTTTAACATACTTTTTCCTGACCATTTATGCTGTTTGTAAAGCTTGATATGCACAAGCAGGCACTGTAATAGTATAGTGGAAGAACACTTGTCTTGTACCTCTTAGAAGTGATTCTAAGAACAGAGCCAGGGGTAAGCTAGTACATAGTATGAGAATACTATCCAAAGGCAATAGAAATGATGGGGAGTGCAGTTAGGATAAATAAAGGACCATCATGACCATAATAGTTGGAAATTATGACTGAACAAGAACTGGGTGCTGAAAGGAATTTCAGTGATATGCATGATACTCCTTCAATATTAAACCATGGTGCCTAAAATGAAAAAAGGGGAAGAGATAAGAAAAGTATTTGCCATAGAGAAACTCAGCCATCAAGAATTTTTAACTTTTTCTCATGATGACTCAATCGGCAAAAAAATAAATAATAAAATGTAAAGTACCATATCATATTACTCATAGTGCATTAAGTTTATTGATGAATTAGTCAAATTTATTGCTACAATATATTTTGCAGATACCGATTTAACTTTAATAAGAATATTCTCACTGCTGCAGGAGCTGGAGCAATAGCACAGCAGATAGATAGAGTATTTTCCTTGCATGCAGATGGCCTGGCTTTGATCCCTGGTATCCCATATTGTCCTGCAAGCCTTCCAGTAGCAATTTTGAGCATAGAGTTAGGAGTAAACCCTGAGTGCTGTTGAGTGTGTCCAAAAAATCAAAACAACAACAACAAAAAAGAATTTATCATTGCCTATGTTCTGATAAAAGATAAAGCTCTATAATTATATCTCTTATTTATCTTACTAAAGGATTCTATTTAAATTATCAAAAAGATATTTGAGTTAAATAGAAATTATTCTAAATTAATATGTCATTTTGAGTAGAGTTGTTTTTATGCAACTCGCTAATATCTGTTAAAACAAACTGATCTAAAAATGTAATTTTAAAAATATTGTTCTTTAGTTAAATTGTATTAAGTAAGTTTCATTTAAAACATATATTTGTTCAAAGAATCGATAGTACTGTGGTAGGTCACTTGCCTTCCACACTGCTGACCTGGGTTCAATCATGGTATCGCATATGGTTTCCAGAGTCCTACAGTAATTATCCCTGATAATAAAGCCAGGAAAAGGCTCTGAAGAGTCAGGTATGACCTTGAAACCAAACAACCAAAAAAAAAAAGCAAAACAAAACAAAACAAAAACTCAAAATAACCAAAAAACCCAATATATTATATTCAAAGTTTTAAGAAGGCAGATTTATATGATATAAAGAGATTTGTTCTGCCCCTTGTACTTGCAAAGGAAAATTGAAGGAAAATTACAGGTGACAAATGGGGAAGGATAGAAGAACAGATGACATAATATGACTAAATTTAAAACTCATTATGCAACTACCAGGTTTTATTTTTATTTCCTCTAACTAAAAGTCACTTGACTATTCACTAGTCGTTTGATTATAATTTTCTTAAATCATTAATTTAAAGCTGAGATAAAATCAGAGAGTCCACTATCCCATTGCTTTCCACAAACATCAACTTTATTATAAATATTTGTTCCTTTAAGCCCTTTTAAAAAGATATAAATGGTTTACAAAAACAAATTTTTCCTTTCAAATACTATGAAAAACATTTCTACCAAAGAGTAGAATAACTTATTAGACTGAGAACTGAGTATACAGAATTATACTTAATTGCTTCTCAGTAATGTTTTTAATTGATATGAACTAATGAATGCAGAATTTTTGTAATTTCTAAAAATTATAGGAGAATTCCTGGGTTAAGAACAGAGAGGTGGTATATGCAGATACAATTTATGTAATTTTGTCTTCTTTGCTTTGGGGTTCCTTTCTCTCTAGAGGTATTTGGGGTCACAGTGACCCAGAGTCCACTGTAGTATGAGACTACCTTGGAGTGCAAATCAGATTAATGACTCACAATTCAGTGATGTTTGATTTTGTGGTGTTGGAGGCCAATAGGGTCACTCCAGTGTTCATCTGGTTGACCATGACTATCCCATTGGATCTTGAGAGAGGAAGGAGACCTGCAATGTTAGGTATCCAACTCAGAATCTCAAGAACACAATGTTTAGTTTTCAAACCTTTGAGTGGTATGAACTGATAAAACAAAAAAAAAATACTTTCATAATATTTAACAAGAATCTTTTGTTTGGTTGGTTTAGGGCCTCACTTGGAGTCACTCCTGTCTCTGCACTCAGAAATTACTCCTGGCAGTTTTGGAGGACCATTTGGGAGCTGGGATTGAACTGGGTCTAATGTATGCAAGGCAAATGCCCTACCTCTGTGTTTTTGCTCAAGCTTATTAAAAATAAGCATTTTAATATGTTTTTATTGAATCACCGTAGGATACACAGTTACAAAAATGTTCCTCTGTTTAGTAAACAACCTTCACCAATGCACATTTCCCAACCAAATGCCCCCAGTTTTCTCCATTTTTCTTCTTTCTCTCTCCCTATCTATCATCTATCTATCTATCTATCTATCTATCTATCTATCTATCTATCTATCTATCTATCATCTATCTATCATCTATCTATCATCTATCTATTGTCTATCTATCAATCATCTATCATTATCTATTGTCTATCATCAATCTATCTATCATCTATCTATCTCTACTCTGTTCTTTTTTATCAACACTGTGGTTTTTAATATTTTTACAGAAGGTTTATTATGCATAACACTATCTTCTTTCAGCACTAAGCTTTTGTCTAGAGTGATCCTTTCCAACTACCATTGTCATAGTGGTCCTTTTACTGCCTTCATTGCACTCACTACTATTTGTGACAAGCTTCCTACCATGGACTGGTCGTCTTGATCTCTATTGTCTTTGCATATTATAAGCATCCTATCTTTTTTATATCCCACAAATGAATATGATCATTCTATGTCTATCCTTTGCACTCAGACTCATGTCTCTCAGTATAATACTCTCCATATTCATCCATTTATAAGC
Organism: Suncus etruscus; assembly: GCF_024139225.1. Lineage (NCBI taxonomy): Eukaryota > Metazoa > Chordata > Mammalia > Eulipotyphla > Soricidae > Suncus > Suncus etruscus. Next base: position 89,337,360 of record NC_064858.1, read on the forward strand.
AAGTTTCATGACTTTCTTCTTCTTTTTCTTTTTTTTTAAATTTTAAATGCACCAAAGTGCATTACAAATCTTTCACTGCATCATTTATGGTACATAGTGACAATGAATGAGGGGCATTCCCATCACCAGTGCTGTCATCCCTCCGCCTCTGTTCCCAGTATGCATCCCATATCTCCCACCTTTACCCCCAGAATGCTAGTGCAACTGGTCTCCACTTTACAGCTTGTTGTAGATTGAGCATCCATTCCACCGTCATTGGAGATAAAAAGGATAAGGAAAAAGGGAGAAAAAAAATTTGGTGATAACTACCAAAAAAATAAAGAAAAGAGAGAAAAAAAGAAAAGAAAAATGGAAGAAAAAAGAAAAAAATGGACCCGGCAAATAAAAATAAAAATGAATCTCTAAATAATAACCACAAGAGTGAAAAAAGAGAAAAGTGGAAGAAAAAATAGAAGGAAAATAAAGTAAAAAACTAACAAATCAAAACAAAACAAGAGAAAGTATGAGTGCTGGAGTGGCAGGGTTTGGCGTTCCCCCCACTTTTTTTTTTTTTTTGCATAGGCACAGTAAGCATTGGGGAAGAAAGGGAATTCCCGTGGCTTAAGAGATTCAGGGTTTCTCCATCCTTGAAGCAAACCATCATGGGATCAAACCCTGGCTCCCTATATACTCATTACCCCATCCCAAAGGCTTTTTTGTGATGCCAGGAAAGTTTCCTCTCGGTTGTGTGTGAGAAAATCAAGCCACTGTAGCTAGCGATCTTGGTATTTGCGCGGGTTAGAGGTCAGGGTCTAGGATAGAGTCTCTAGATTCTAGAGGTTCCTAACCATCGTTCTTGTTGTGTTCAGTCTTCTCTAATATCTGCTCCCTGTTTTCGTTCAGTCCCTAAGCCGAAGGCTAGGATATTATGGATCCAAAGGTTCTGCTCAGTCTCTGTTGTCCAAGTTGGACCTCTGCAATAAAACATCTTGTTGTTGTTGTTGTTGTTGTTGTTGTTTATGTGTCCTGGGCTACAGCCTAGGGTAGGGTTTTCCTTATTAGTCCCAAGGTAGGTTCTGTTCAGTCACTGTTGTCAAAGTCAGTTTTCTGTTGTTAGTGCTCTTATTTTTTGTTTTTGTTTTTTTGTTTGTTTTTGGGCCACACCCGGCGGTGCTCAGGGGTTACTCCTGGCTGTCTGCTCAGAAATAGCTCCTGGCAGGCACGGGGGACCATATAGGACACCGGGATTCGAACCAACCACCTTTGGTCCTGGATCGGCTGCTTGCAAGGCAAATGCCGCTGTGCTATCTCTCCGGGCCCAGTGCTCTTATTTTTCACAGTTCAAAGGACGATATCTCTTCTGATTTCCATTTAGTGTTAGGTGATGTGATAGGACGGCCTGGTCATAGGTCTTAGGTCAAGTTTTCCTTTCCTCGTTGTCAAAACTGGCACAAGTTGGTGCCAGAGCAGTGTAATAAATCTCCCAAATGGAGCTTAGTTCCTGGTGGTATTGACCGGAGCTGTATCATTTCTACATCGGGGATCTGGGGTTTGGGATTGGACTGACACTGTCCAATATCCTGGGGACTGCATTGTATCCACATGACACATGTTCAGGATGGGAGGCACCCTTCTGCTATAAAAAGTGAGTTCTTATCCCTAGAAGATAAGATCTTGTTTCTGAGCCTACGGTTTCCCCTTTTTTTTTACTGACTTTATTTTTTTTAACAGTGCCTTTCTTTTGTGTAGATAGATCAACCATGGCTTCTTTATCCACTCATATTTTCTCAGGAAGTTGGGTTGTTTCCAGATTTTGGCTATTGTGAATTGTGCTGCAATGAACAAAGGGTTCTAGGTTTTTTTTTTTTTTTTGCATTGTGTTTTGGGGACTCCAAGGGATAGTCTAGGATATGTATATCAGGATTATATGGAAGCTCTCAAATTTAGTTTTTTGAGAAATATCCATATTGTTTTCAAGAAAGGTTGGAACAGTTAACATAACACCAACAGTGAATAAGATTCTTTCTACATACATCTGTCCAGAGCTGCTTGTTCTTGTTCTGTTTGATGTTTGCCAGACTGTTGTATGAAATGGTATTTTATTTTTAATTATGCTTTGCATATCTCTTGAGGATTAATAATGTGGGGCATTTTTATGTCTTTTGCTATCTGTATTTTTTTTTGAGGAACTGTTCCATCATCTCTTCTTCCCATTTTTGAGGGTTAGGTGACTTTATCTTGTTAAGCTCTTTCAGTATATGTCTTAGGTATTAGCTTCCCATCAGATGGGTATTTGATGAATAGTTTTTCGCTTTACATGGGCAAGCTTTCTATCCTTGTCACTGTTTCCTTTGAGATGCAGAATATTTTCAAATTAATATAGTCCCATTTATTTGTTTTTGCTTCTATTTATATGGTCAGTGGTGTTTCATTCTTTAAGTTGTCTTTATCTTCAATGTCATAGAGACTTCTGACAATGTTTTCCTGTATGTACCTTATGTTTTCAGGCCTAATATCAACATATTTAATTCATTTTTATTTGACTTTTGTGCATAAAAGGACTTTTTTTTGGTTGGGAGGTACATCTGTGACTGAACTTAGGACTTACTCCTGGCTCTGTGCTCAGAGATCATTCCTGTTAGTACTCAGGGAACCAGATGTAGGGCTGGAGATTTGTGTAAAGTATGTCCTTAAACCTTTAACTAAGTTTCTCCAGTACTATTTATTTATTTATTAAAGGTAATCTTTAGCACTGCCAAGGAGTTCACTAGAGAGTAGGAACTTTAGATTCATATATAATCATCTTTAATCTCCCACATGAGAATTTCTTTCAAGTGAGAAAATGATACTTATTATTTAGTTAACTTAAATGTTTATTTATATTCATGAAATGTGAAAATATAGGGCATTAAATTATGGCACACATGTATTATTCATTTTTTACTTTTTTTGTGTGGTTTTGTAAGAAATATCCCTTGGGAGGTGTGGAATTGTTTATATATGCAAGATTTTTAGTCTATTTGCATTGTTTTAACTCTAATAATATTTACATTTTAACTGCCTTCTTGCTCACAGGAAAAAATTATACTATATATGTATAAGTAGATGGAGAATTTAATGTATTGTGGAATTGCATGATTATAATTATAATTCGCAATTATAATTAATATACATAATAAAAAGTGTGTCCTAGTTTTAATCTTTGTTGTATTTAGTGAAATAATATAATTTATTGGCCTGTGGATTTGCTTTAATATGATCATAGTAGAAAGGAGTCATAGATATCAAATGTACAGAGAAATATTTTCTTATATAACTTAGATTGATATTTATACTTATCAAAAGTTACTTCCTACCATTATATTGTTAATTCTATCTTAAAGATACATTTAGAAGGATACTTTCTTTTGTGGATGATATCATGTTATTATTTTTTTTTTTTTAGGTATAGGCCTGTCCTTCAACCTACAACCGGCCTTAGCAATAATTGGCAAATACTTTTACAAGAAACGCCCTTTAGCAAATGGAATAGCCATGGCTGGAAGTCCTGTTTTTTTAAGTACATTGGCCCCTTTCAGTCAGTACCTTTTGAATGATTATGGCTGGAAAGGAAGTTTTCTGATTTTGGGAGGTTTGTTGTTGAATGCCTGTGTGGCTGGATCACTCATGAGACCACTTGGCAATCGCGAAGTCCCTTCCAATGATAAAAGTGTTGATGGAATGAAAACCAAAGGAGTAAATATGAAATCAAGACACTCTAAATCATCAATAAGTAAATCAGTAAATAACTGTTTAGATTTATCTCTTTTTAAACATAGAGGATTTTTAATATATTTATCTGGAAATGTCATCATGTTTTTAGGGTTTTTTGCCCCAATTTTATTTTTGACTTTATATGCTAAAGATAAGGGAATTGACGAATATTCTGCAGCTTTTTTATTATCTGTTTTTGCTTTTGTTGATATGTTTGCTAGGCCTTCTGCCGGATTAGTTGCAAACACTAAATATATCCGACCTCGACTCCAGTACTTCTTCAGTTTTGCAATCATGTTTACTGGAGTGTGTCATCTCTTGTTTCCACTGGCCCAGAACTATACAAGTATGATCGTTTACGCTGTATTTTTTGGTCTCGGATTTGGGACCGTTAGCAGTATTCTTTTTGAAGCTCTTATAGACCTTGTTGGTGCTGCAAGGTATTCCAGTGCCGTGGGACTCGTCACAATTGTCGAATGTTGCCCAGTGCTTCTTGGTCCTCCCCTTGCCGGTAAGATGAATTATTATCAAGAAAACTTAAAAAAGTAAAATTAATAACCATTAACTCAGATTATCTTTTTGTTGAATGCCATGATTTACAATAACAAATGCTTATAGTCTGAAGGACTATAGAAATGTGAAAGTAAAGACGTATGATTGGTATATCTATATGTATTGATATATCTATGTGTATAGCTAGATATATCAATCTTTGATATATCTAAGACTTAGGATATGTATTGTATATATTTCAATCATAAGTCTTAGATATATAATTTTATGAATTATAAATATATATGTATTTTGGTTTGGGGCCACATCATTGCTGTTCAGGGATTACTACTGGATCCATGATCAGGAATCACCCCTGGAGTGATTTAGAGTGACTGTGCTAACTCAGATGGACTACCAAGTATCAAACTGAATTCAGTGTATACAAGGCAAATGCTCTACACACTGCATTACTTCTCTGGGCCTGTAATATAATTTTAAATACACAATTTATTGGTTTTGGATGTAAATTTATCTCAGATGTTGGCCACATATTGTTAGAATTTAGGTTAAACTGATACTCATTGCATAATTTTCAGGTTTTTAACCCATGCTGTTTTTCATGTGTTCTTAAAAATCCATTATAAAATAAAATTATAATTATTAAACAGTAATATTGGTAAGAGACTTTTAAAAAAATTAATTACCATAGGTTGACATTTAAAACATCATTTCTTTTTTTTTTTTTTTGGTTTTTTTTTGGGCCACACCCTGTGACGCTCAGGGGTTACTCCTGGCTATGCGCTCAGAAGTTGCTCCTGGCTTCTTGGGGGACCATATGGGACGCTGGGGGATCGAACCGCAGTCCGTCCTAGGCTAGCGCAGGCAAGGCAGGCACCTTACCTCCAGCGCCACCGCCCGGCCCCCGAAACATCATTTCTAAAGGTTACATTTTTTTCCTCTTTGGAGTACATTGGTTACATGTAAGTAAGTTGTTATATGCCTAAGGAAGAAATACCTTCATAATATCATTAAAAATATATAAGTATATAGTACATGTGAAAATGTATATTGTGTATATTTAGAGATTGCAGTGATGAAATTAAGTTATACAAGATAAGGTTATGGGGCCGGTGAGGTGGCACTAGAGGTAAGGTGTCTGCCTTGCAAGCACTAGCCAAGGAAGGACCACGGTTCAATCCCCCGGCATCCCATATGGTCCCCCCAAGCCAGGGGCAATTTCTGAGTGCTTAGCCAGGAGTAACCCCTGAGCATCAAACAGGTGTGGCCCCCCAAAAAAACAAAAAAACAAAAAAGATAAGGCTATGAGGTGATTTCATATTTCATTTTAAAGAGTAAATTTAGATCTGAAATATTTTTAAACAGAAAATATGGCTCAAGAATAGAATATTTGCATTGATGTTTAAGAGCTTGGATTTAAACTCTGGCACCAACAAAAATAGATAAAAAGTTTGAAAGATATAGATTTGAAATATTTTCATCAATACCTATTTGTACTACATCACATAATAACTAACCCAATGTGTATATATATATATACATATACACATATACATATATATATTAATTAATTTGGAGGGTTGGCTTCTGAAGTCATGCTTAGGAGACCCAGGATTCAGCAGTATTCCACTGACAATGCCTGATGGTTTGTTTAGTGGTTGGCCAGAATTTATTGCTTCTTAGAAGCATCAGTTCTATGGACTACCAGGATCATCCTAGTAGTGCTCAGGCCATTGGAGCCACACTAGCAATGCTAAAAGTATAAGTACCAATCTACCAATCTACATGTACCAATCTACATGGCCCTATATTAGTTAACTTTTGAAGCTAGTACTTTGACTAGGTTTATCCCTTAATATTAAAATATTAAAACTATTTTTGCAAGCCAAGCTTTGCCAGGAACCACTGTCTATATCATGATTAATTTTGAATTTAAGTATTCGGTTTTGTTTTTTTTTATGGTTAATCACCATGAAGACATTAATTTTACATATATAATGTTAAGCCACTTCTTACATGATATAATGAACCATTATAAAAGTATAAAAATTCTTGGGTGTTTATCATGAGTAATCATAGATTATTTCCCTTTCACTTTTCTCTCAATCAGAAACAAGTGCTTTTGTTGTTCACTTTTTCTGTCTACCAGGGCTGTCCTATGTTATCTAAACCAGTAGATCTGAATTATCAGTATATTAACCTTAAATAAGACAAACTAGGTCTTAGTTTTCCATACATAATCAATCTTAGAAAATGTTTTATATTTATATTCAATTCATTAAAAGTTAGAATTATAAGAAAAAATTTGATTTCAGACATTATGGCAAAATTTAAAAAATTATTAATATTGTTTTAGATTTTAGGCTAACTTAATGAAACTTTGACTACCTCAACCTGTTTTGAGAAATTATACTGATAATATTTATATAAGTTTATAGAATATTTCATGATATTTACTAAGGTTTGAAAATTCTATTTTGCAGTATTCATGCTTATGTATGTCAGGTTTAATAAATTTAATTCATTTTACCTAATTAAAATGGAATGATTTTAAAGATGCAGTTTCATGTTAGAGTTCAAATATTTTGTGTATGATTCCTTGGTTTTATTATTTTATCTTTCTCTGAATAATAAAATCTGTGGCCATTATATAGTACAGGGGTTAAGGTATTTGCTTTGATTGGAGCCAACCTGATTTCGATATTTTCTTGAAATCTCCTGAACCTCCAAGAGTGATACTTGAGCAAAGATTCAGGAATAAACATAAGATGGAGAATGTATGAGATAGGGAACTATACCTTGCATATGTGGATTATAAGGATAAATAATAAAGGAACAACAGATGTCAAAAGTAATCCAAGAATTTTATCTGGTGTCTAAATGTAGTATATGGGAGGAACCCTTGAGGCATTGGTGATATAAATGACCACTCTGGAAGCGTGGGGGTGGTGTTCCAATGATAGAAGCATTAAACTATTATTTTAATGACAGTATAAGTGACCATTTCTTAATAAAAAGAAGAAATTATATATACTCAAATAGATAATTCATAGGTATACAAACACATTACTAATCTACTGATTGAATTCTAGTCAGAATATGAAAAATTCTCATAACACTTATTAGCTTAAATTATTTATATCTGGGGCCAGAGCAGTGGCACATAGGTAGAGCATTTGCCTTACACGGCTGACACAGGACAGACCTCGATTTGATCCCTGGCATCTCATATGGTCTTCTGAGCCTGCCAGTGTGATTTCTGAGCATAGAACTATGAGTAACAACTGAGTGACACTAGGTGTGGCCAAAATCTAAAAAAAATAAATAAATAAAAAAGAATAAATTTACAAAAGCCTTTACAAAAGGCTTTCTACTATATATAAACTATATATAGTATATATAACTATATACTTATAGCTATAGTTCAATTGATAAGACTTTTGTCTTGCATTTGGTCAATATAGGTTGGATCTCTGGCATCCCATAAAGTGCACCACTCACTACCAGGAATAATTTTTGAGTGCAGAGCCATGAGTAACCCCTGCCCGTTGCCATATGTGGCCACAGAACAATAGCAAACAAAAGTCCTTTGAATTTTTCCTAATAAATATATTCTTCCATTTATTTAAAAGAGAAGACATGATGGATGATATAGTTTTAATACTAATGTTGTAAATAAATATAAGTATTTTAGATATATATGAAAATGTACCTCATCATATGTATTTTTAGTATATACTAATTATATCTTGATTATACTTTTCTATTTGGGGAATAGTTTGTAAGAAAGTTAATATGTAGTGATATACAAATTAAGCGTGAATTTTTGTGTATGTATGAAATCAACTACCTAGAATATTCATTAAAGCCACATTAATTATTGGGCCAGAGAAATTGTACAATGGGTACAGCAATTGCCTTGCATGTCTCTAGTCAGGGTTTAATTCTAGAATCCATATGGTTCTCTGAGAACTAGAGAAATTCCCAAGTGCAAAGCCAGGAGTAATTTTTGACTATTGCCATTTCCAAGAACCCCAAAACAAAAGTTAAAAAAGATTTAAAAACCTCACTTGATAAGTATAACAGTTAAGGATGGCCTCTAGCAAATAATGCATTTACTTTTTTTAGTAGCTATTTTATTAATACTATCTTAAAATATGTTTTTTCACTTAGGTAAAATGGTGGATTACACCAGAAGCTACAAATATATGTATATCATCTGTGGAGTTATTATCCTCCTAGCAAGTGTGTGGCTGCTCATTGGTAATGCTATAAACTACAGGCTGCTCAAAAAGGAAAATGAGCTGAAACCATCAAAGAAGAAAATTAGTAGTCGTGAAGCCAAGCTCTCTGAACCTTTGAAACATGCCAAGAATAAGGACACAGCAGTTATTTCCTCAGAAAGAGAAACTAATATTTAATAATGATCATAATTAATAAGGCTTTCAGTGTTTATGATGTTCTTAGGAGTATTTTTATTGTCAAAATGTATGAGAAAATGATTTTGTTGTTAAAATGTGATGTAACTAAGGATGGAGATGCAGTTTTCCTTAATTACAAATTTTAAATAAGTTGTTTTTAAACTTGCATGGACAGGCTCAAGAGACAGCACTGTGCTTACAGTGCTTCTCTTGCATGTAACTACTCTTGTTCAGTACCTGGCATTGAGACAATTTCCTGAACAACATCAGGAGTGATCCCTGAGCACAGAGTGAAAAGCAAATTCTAAACACTCCCTGGTGTGGCTCCCAAACAAACAGAAAATAGTGAAGTTACTTGATTAGTTAAATTTGGAAGATAATACGAGGTTTTTTTTTTTTGTGGTGATTTTTTGTGTTGATATAACATTCTGTTCTTTCAGAGACTTCTTGTCTTTGTTATAGAGATTGAATCTCAAATACTGACTTAGGTGAGAGGTTTATTTGATATAAAATTAACTTCACATTGCATCAATTAGTTTATTTGAAAACAGGACAGGATTCAGGGAAAGTGAAACTTCCCCCGAGGCACACTTAGACATGCACAACATGAACACACATAGACTTCCTCAAGAAAATAAGTGGATAGAATGTTTAATGAACAACAAACAGAAATTTTCTAAAAGAATAATATCAGGACCTGAGGAATGGCACAGGACTTAAGGCACTTACCTTGCTCACAACCAAAACTTGCTTGATCTTATCTACATGTCCATAAATGTTAGTATCATTTTGGGGTGATAAAGTTTTTCTTTTCTAATTGCAGTTCTAGAATTAAACCCAGAACTTCACAATCTTTGAGACATGTGCTCTACCACTCCTATATCCCCTGTCCTTAAACACTCTATATCAAAAAAATAATTAGATATAGTAGCAAAAGTTTAATATATATATATGAACAAAACAAAAATAGAGATATAAAAAACTTAGTACTTGATTATGGATATGATTTAATTATGATGTTTAAAGACCTTTGTATCTTTTAAATTGCAGGACAAGAAAGTATTATTTTGTTTTACAATATGATTCCATTTGAACACCAAGATTTTGTGTCATTGAAAGAACTTTACTTTGTGAAATATACACATTAGTTAAGCACCTGACACATACCTAAGGATGCTATGTAAAATTCTGTGATTTGTTTAACGTTAACTTAATTGTGTATGAAATATTTATTTTTCAAATATTAAGAAATGTGCCAATGTCACAGTAAACAAGTCTGGGGAAAAGTTGCAAGACTTGACATTTTCTAGGGGCTAGACCTAGAGCAATAATCTAGAGGGTAGAATGTTTGCTTTGAACACTGCTAACCCAGGTTCAATCCCTCGCATCTTATATGGGCTTCCAGGAATAATTACTGAATGCAGAACCAAGAGTCATCCCTGACAACAATCAGTTTAAAAAAGAAAAGAAAAAAAATGAAATCTACAAAGAAAAGCCTAATTTAGTTTCACCTAATTTGCGTTGTCAATTGCTTCTACATATTATTGCTGCTTTTATTTTCAACTTTAACTCATGAGAATTTTGCATCACCAACTGTATAAATATCTAAAATAGAAAAACTTCTAAAAATTATGAATATTCCAAAATATATGTTCAATTTAATACAGAGATAAGACCCAGGGAAAAATAAGAAGCAAAATAATGGTCATGGACAGTAAGGTCTTAAACTTTAATTATCTTTGGTGGGGGTAGGGACACACTTGGTTATGATCAGGGGATAGTCTTGGTTCTGCACTCAGGAATCACTCCTGGTGATGCCTGGGATCAAACTCAGGTCAACCACATGCAAGGTAAACACTAATCTACTGTACTACCTGTCCAACCACATGGGTTTTAGTTCTTTTAATCACTTGCTGATAGAGAAATGCTGGAAAGTTCAATTACATTTTTCTACTAAAGGTTTATTTAATATTGATGAGCTTTTTGAATTAAAATAATTTCATTTAATTTATTTTTATTGATTATCTTTAGTAGCTTATCTTTTAGCACAATATATCACTCTAGAAACTATACAGTCATCCTTTGTGCTAGCACTATGCAAAATAGCAAATAGGCACCCAAATTAATTCTATAAGTAGATGTCAAAAATTAAGTCAAAAAACACAGTATAGGATTTTGAATTGTTTCTAGGTAAACTGAATTTTTCTACATGTTCACTTTTTATGTTGTAGTTGTTACATTTCTTTCTTCAATAGAATTTTCCAAATGTTGAGAAGACAAAAAAAAACCCTAAATTCTAGCCACTTTGTTTTCTGTAGTCTTTTTGTACACTAGAAAATAAGTACTTAAATTGGACATGCACTTTAAAAGTCTATTTTACTCATTTTTCTTTGGTGGCATATGTCAATTAAGTATAGTAAAAGAAGATCACAAGATACATGTTAAAAGATTTAAATATTTTCATGAAATGTGAAGATTCTTTATCAAGAGTTTAAGAGTATTCCCCATTCCAAATATACATTTTGAAATAGCTTTTATAAACAATTTTATAACATGATGGTAAAACCAAATATTACTAGATGAAGTTTAATAGAGTGAATTATACAAAATGGAAGAAAACAAATAGTTACTTGAAATTCATTATTCATATATATTTTAAATTCACTCCAAATCATATGTTGAGATTACTACCCTGATGTAAATATGACTGCTGAGTGAAACAGAATGAAAAAACAAGAAGTTTTATAAATTACTCAGTTAAAAAAAACTTTACTATAACACATGCCTACTTAAAAGCAAAATAAAATGTTCCTAGATAAGTTAATACCACACTACTACCCAGTAGAAACTATAGAAGCAGATTAAACATGAACTTAAAATAATATGGCAAATAAATTAGGCTTAATAATAATGTTATTATGTTATAATGTTGAATAGAGACCATTTGTTTACCTCAATATATTATTTCAAGTAATGTGCCCTTCTAACAAATGTAATTTTAACTAAAATAATGATAATGATTACATAATAGCCATAGTTGTTTTAATGCAATTTTTGCTTCTGCGATATAACAGGCTTATGGAATTCAGGCATATTATTTATTTCTGAAGTTAGAGTAGAGAAGAAAATGTATTTATGAATAATTAATCACATACTGTTTACTTTTTATGACTCATAAAAATACTTTTTATAATAAACTGTTATGAAACATTGAGAATTTGAGTGATTTCTTTTTGTAGGATTATCCCGAGCTATCAAACTTTTTAAAGGAATAAAATGTATACAATGTGGTTCTGCTGAGCTTTATATATAAATGTTTATCATTTAATATAACCTTAACCTCATTTTCTTGCTCCCTAAGCAAATTTGGATTGTCACTTTTCTTCCTATCCTTTTATTATTTAGAGTATACAAATAGTATTTTTTTTCTCCTGGTATATTGAATTAATGTATTCAACTTATCTTCCCAACCATCTAATCAATTTTGTTAAGTTTATGTATCTACAAAATAAGACTAATGGAGAAGAGCTTTTTATAACCATTTTTTTGTCCTCTAAGTGAACTAGGGTTGAAATCGAACCATTTTGGTTCCTAACCTACATATTTTTCTCCACTGCACAATGGAAGTCTTTCAACTGATGTGATACATTTTATAGCATGAATCTTTATTCTTTGAGAAAAATATTAGTTTCAGTTCTTTATACTTTAATTTTAAGTTAAAAACAACAACCTGTGTTACATAAAAGTATAACCAGAACACATAATTTGATGTACATGTTTATTAAATTAGTAGCCATATGCACTAAAAAGTACCACCATTGTTTAAAGCAGAGCTACTTTCCTTTTCTAAACTATTTTATTGGATGGCCTGGAATACAAAGTGACACTTCCAAATTTATAATTACAAATTTGATTAAGTGATTACAAATTTATGATTGCATACAATGTTACAACACCAATCTCTTCACCAATCTCCACTCCCCTCCACCAATTACCCCGGTTTTTCTCTCCGGGCCCAGACCTAATACTCTTAATCCCCACTGCCTTGAGCATTAATGATTCCCCACTGTGGTTTTCATATTTTATATAAGTGTGAGATCACTGTTTGTCCCTCTGATACATTTCACTAAGCATGATACTCTCCAGATTCATCCATATAGCAATAAATTGCATGACATCATCTTTCCTCAAGCCTAGTATTATTGTGTTGTATATATTCACTCAACTATTTCTTTATCTACTAATCTGTTCTTGAGCACTTGGATTGTTTCCAGAATCCAGAGGGAGGGAGGGTAGGGTGAAGGAAGGTTGAGGAGAGAAAAAGAAGTAAGAAAAGATAGAGAGGAGGGAAGGGAGAACAAAGAAGGGAAGAAAGAAAAATAGAAAGGAGAAAATAGGAAGACATAGTAACATGTTATTATTAATCATTTATAACATTTTATAGCAATAGTTATGTTTAAGAATTCCTAGAATTCTTTTAAGAAATGCATATATGGACCCAGAGAGATAGCACAGCAGCGTTTGCCTTGCAAGCAGCCGATCCAGGACAAAAGGTGGTTGGTTCGAATCCCGGTGTCCCATATGGTCCCCCGTGCCTGCCAGGAGCTATTTCTGAGCAGACAGCCAGGAGTAACCCCTGAGCACAGACGGGTGTGACCCAAAAACAAAACAAAACAAAACAACAACAACAACAAAAGAAATGCATATACTTTAACTTATGACATTAACTTTTAAGTATAAATTATTTCAGAATCTATTTTAATAACTATAGTAAAATTATAATGTAGTTGTTCATTTGTTTTATACATATAATAAAGAACACTGAATAAACTTCCAGTTTATCAACTATTGCTATGTTAGAAAATAAATTTAAAGGTTGCTTTGTCTGATATCTAAGATGATCTAGTTTTTGTATAACTTCAAACTTTGTTGTAGAAATCTTATTTTTCAAAGCAATATTTATGATATATTTAATTGCATTTCAAAGTTTAAATATTATAAGCTTGGATTCGAAAATATAAAAGAGGGGTTAAGGGATTTTGCTAAAGCTTCTGTCAAACCAGATAGTTTGCCATTACTGCATATTGTATGGTCAGAGGTTACTTTTGAGTACAAAACTAGAAACAATCCTTGAGCATCAGAGTGAATCTCATACCCATAAATAAGTGATAGACAGACAGACAGATGATTGATAGAAAGATATATGGGTAGATAGGTAGGTAGGTAGAGATAGATGATAGATAGACAGACAGACAGAATGATATATAGTTTGATAGATAGATAGATAGATAGATAGAGAGAGAGATAGAGAGATAGAGAGATAGATAGATGATAGATAGATAGATAGATAGATAGATGATAGATAGATAGATAGATAGATAGATAGATAGATAGATAGATGATAGATAGATAGATAGATAGATAGATAGAGAGATAGAGAGATAGGTAGGTATGTAGGTAGGTAGGTAGGTAGAGATGATAGGTAGGTAGGTAGGTAGAGATAGAAGATAGATAGATAGATGATAGATAGATAGATAGATAGATAGATAGATAGATAGGTAGGTAGGTAGGTAGGTAGGTAGGTAGGTAGGTAGAGATAGGTAGGTAGGTAGGTAGAGAGAAATAGATAGATGATAGATAGATAGGTAGGTAGGTAGGTAGGTAGAGATAGATAGATAGATAGATAGATGTAGATAGATAGATGATAGCTTGATAGATAGATAGGTAGGTAGATATGTAGGTAGGTAGGTAGAGATGATAGGTAGGTAGGTAGAGATAGAAGATAGATAGCTTGATAGATAGGTAGGTAGGTATGTAGGTAAAGATAGATAGATAATATATATATATAGATAGGTAAGTAGGTAGAGATGATAGATAGATAGATAGATAGATAGATAGATAGATAGATAGATAGATAGATAGATAGATAGATAGATAGGTGATAGCTTGATAGATAGGTATGTAGATAGGTAGGTAGAGATAGATAGATGATAGATAGCTTGATAGATAGGTAGGTATGTAGGTAGGTAGAGATAGATAGGTAGGTAAAGATAGATAGATGATAGATAGGTAGGTAGGTAGGTAGATAGATGATAGATAGATAGATAGATAGATAGACAGATAGATAGATAATAAATAGAATCCTCTTTTTAAACATACATAAACTTAATAGGGTTGTGAGTTTATCTGTAAAATATTTGTTTTGATATAGTTACAAACATACAATAGTTTCAAAAATTAGAAAAATTTGAAGAACAGTAACTGATAGCGAAATAACATATTTTCATACAAATTTATATTTTGTTTTTAACTGCAGAATTTATACTGTATTCTGTGTCAATTTTAAAGAAACCTGTTTAAGTCAATCATTTATCAGTCTTCTTTAATTTATACTCCTCCATGGATATAATGCTTCAAAAAATGCTCTGGGGAGTTTTGAATTTCACAACTAATTTGGAACAACTCTTTAACTCCTCAGTGCAAGACATATTTTGCCTGTAGTATTGAGTAAATTCTTCTTACACAAGTGTGCTATAGTAACCACTTTAAAGCCTAGAAATTTGTTAATGGCTGAATAATTGGATTAAATCCTTTGTGGAAACGATTTGACTATATTATTAAATGAATATTTCATTATTCTATAATTCAGGTTAGATGTACATTAGAAGAATTTTTAAACTTAAGATTTAATGTTTCTTAGGAACATTTTGGATAATACTGAAAGTAATTCATAAAATCCAATCTCCTGTAGTTTTATATTCTTTTTTAAAAACTAATTGCTTCAGAAGATTTGTATTTTACTAGCCCATAACCTTATGTACTATGCAACAAGATACATTCCATCTATTTTTGTTTTCTTTACATTTTCTTCAGAAATCCTTTATTTGTTTTAAATTTTGGGTTACACCTGGTGTCGCTCAGGGATTACCCCTGGCTGTGTGCTCAGAAAATGCTCTTGGCTTGGGGGACCATATGGGATACTTGGGGATCAAACTATGATCTGTCCTGGGTCAGGCACTAGCAAGGCAAATGCCCTATCACTGCATCATTGCTCCGTCTCCAGAAATGCTCTATTTAAGACTCCCTTAAATGATGACAATCATTTTATTGACTGAACACATTACTTATAATACAATATTTTATCTTTGTCATAAGTGTTCCCATCTTCTTAACTTATTTACATATATAAGAAACAATGAAAGAACAATAAAAAACTAGAATATTGGGCCTGAGAGATAGTATGGAGGTGGGGCATTTGCCTTGCATGCAGAAGGATGGTGGTTCGAATCCCATATGGTCCCCTGAGCCTGCCAGGAGTGATTTCTGAGCATAGAACTAGAAGTAACCCCTGAACGATACCGGGTGTGACCCAAAAACAAACAAAAAAAAATAAACAGAAACTAGAATATTTTTATTTTCTCTATATTATGCAAAGTATTACTATTCGTGTACTCTAGATTATTTTAATTAGTATTTCATGATTCTCACTGATTTTATTAAGATTTATTCATTTTCTTAGAATATATGCCTATATACTTGTATAATATCAGAAAAATCAGTTTTCCTTATCAAATTAACATACGCATAAGAGACAAGTCTGTGTTTAATTTGGTGAGTACTTGGGCTTACTCTCAGTGCTCAATGATCATGCCTATAGGTGCTTCAGAACCTATATGTGATACTGGCTGTATCCCCTGTACTTTCTCTCTGACGTCACATTTTGAAGTAAAATTTACATTGCTGTTTCTTCATTCATCTTGTTGCATTCAATTAATCCAAATTTATGTTTTTAATTTAAGATGCTTTCTTTTTTCTGAATGTACATAACTGAAAATTTTCAATACCTTTTAGTGGTTGAAATGAATATCATGATAACTATATATAATGAGTATTTCAAGAAGAAATACACTCACTTCAAAAGAATACTACTTTTTTGTTGTTTTGATTTGGTTTGGTTTTTGGGCCGCACCCGGTGACGCTTAGGGTTACTTCTGGCTATAAATCAGAAATTGCTCCTGGCTCAAGGGGGCCATATGGGGATTGAACCAAGGTTTTTTTCCTGGATCCTCCACGTGCAAGGCAAACGTCCTACTGCTGTGCTATCACTCTGGCCCCAAAAGAATATTACTTTTATCGTAGAAGAAGACGTTCCAATTATATTCACGCTAACATTTTCAAAAGACTCTACTTTTTTTTTTTTTGGAGGAGGAGAAGGCATGGGGCCACACCCTGTGGCAGGGGTTACTCCTGACTACTCTTGAAATCACTCCTGGTGGGCTTGAAGGACCATATAGATGTTAACAATAGAACCTGGGTCAGACACATGAAATACAAACACCCTACCCACTGTGCTATCCACTGTACTATTTATATATATAAATATATATTTATTTATAAATAAAAAATATACATATATATTTTATCTATGCCGTGGTGACTCGTTGATGGTGCTCAGGAGATCCAGGAATCCGTATGAGTGATTCCAGTTGAACTGGTGATTCAAGGCAAGGGCTTGAGAACCTTATAGTGTTTTGGATTACCCAGGCATCCTGTAATACTGGAGGGTTGACACAGCTACACCTGGCAGTGCTCAGGGGCCTCCAAATTTCCTCCAGCAATATTTGGGAAGCCATGTGGTGCTGGAGATTTAACCTGGTTATTTTCATTCAAGATTTGTGTTTTAACTTTTATACTATTTACAATAGTCAGAATCTATAAACAATAAGATGCCCTATAATAGATGAGTTGCTAGAAAGCATAGAAATTTCTAACATGTGGACCCAACTTAGACTCCAGTTGATTAGACAGAGACCGCCCAACCCTGAACCCTAGACCCAAGACATAGTTCCCCGAAACAGCTCCAGGTACCAAATTCTTTCTGGTATATTCTTAATGCTGCTCTGACACAAACATGGGCAACTTTTAATATGACATCCTGACAATGAGAAAATGGCAACAACTTGATCTAAAAGCAGGTTGTCTTACCTCACCACCTAATGATAAGATGAAATCAGAAGACATGTTATTTTTTGGTCTGTGCAAAAGCCAAGATCACTATCTACAGAAGACTGTGACAACCATGACTGGGCAGAACTTATCTTGAAACTAAAAGAATAAATAAATAAAATAAAGACCCTAGTCTAGGCTTTGCCTACAATCTTGGTACAAGAACCAAGATCTCTAACTCCAGAGGACTTACTGTGACAACTACAACTGAGCAGATCTCCTGGAAACATAGTGAAAGACTATTCTAGGCTTTATCCTAGGACCTTTGCAAAAACCAAGACCACCAACTACAGAAGATGGATTCAAACAACAGTGATGGAACAGAATTACTAGAACCATAAAGACTCCATCCTAGGCCCCATCCTATAACCTGTACAAATACCAACATCTCTAGCTACAGAGGCCTGATTTTATCATCAAAGACTGAGTGGAAAGTTTCTAGCCACCACAAAAGGACCTAGGGGAAAGTAAAAGGCCATGTACATAGCCGGTAGTTATTCCCATGACAGTATACTTCAAGGGTGGAGAAGCACAGTATCCCTTAGTTCAAGGGAATTCCCCTTCTTCTAATCTCCCCAATATTTACTGTGCCTATGCAAAAAAAAAATAAGTACAAGTTGCTTTTTTTCTTTTTGTTTGTTTGTTTTTGTTTTTGGGCCACACCCCGCAGTGCTCAGGGGTCACTCCTGGCTGTCTGCTCAGAAATAGCTCCTGGCAGGCACGGGGGACCCTATGGGACACTGGGATTCGAACCAACCACCTTTGGTCCTGGGTCGGCTGCTTGCAAGGCAAACACCGCTGTGCTATCTCTCCGGGCCCGCTTTTTTTCTTTTGGTTTTGTTATTGTTGAAGTTTTTTCTCTCTTTTTCTGCTTTTTTTCTTTTCCTTTTTTGTGCTTAGTTATGTTTTTATTCCAAGACTGTGGTTATTGTGGGCTTGTCTTTATTGCTGTGGTGCTTTTCGGATTATTTGTTTGATAATTTTTTGTATTCTTGTTATGATTTTTCCTTCCTTTTTCCCTTTCTTCTATCAAATTGATATGTATAGCCTCTAGGAGGACTCCTCCCATTTTTTGCTTATTTGACTTTTTCCCCCATTTAATTTTTCCTTCAAACAGAACCACATAACTTGAACCATCTTGTTCCACCTCACAAATGGAGGGGGAAATAAGGGACTATACCAAGACCAAATAGTCATATGAACATTAAGTAGAAACAAAAAATGATCAGACTTACACACCAAATCCAAAGCTAATGACACCCTGAGCACTGTGTTGAAAAAATGTATAAATAAATATAGAAAAATGAAGAGGAGTGGGTAAAGAAAAAAAGAAGGAAGAGGAGAGTGAGGAGAAAGGAGAAAACTCGTTTAGATAAAATACTCTCTATTTTAACTAATAATATGTTTGTTATAATTGAATTAAGACAGGGGACTGGATCACCAATTTCCTTTCAGTTCTTTTTGTATTCTGAGACAATGCATAAAGTGTGTCTGATTAGATTTTGTTATATTTTAAAGATATTTGAGACATTAAACTGAGTCAATTGATAAAAAAACTGAAATAAAATGGATTTTTTTCACAAGTACCAAAGGGGAAAAATATCATATCATCTAGAATCTGGTTTTCTTTAAATTCTCATGCCTTTGGATAGTTTGGTAGGCCACTGAAACAGGCCTTATGAAAACTTTTAATTTGGGATATTTTAAGTGGAATTTTATGAAGTCTGGAAATTAATACCTTGATTCAACAATACCTCTTGCAAGCAATAGACTGTGGGGAGGTTTAGAGACTAACCAATCTAAAACATAAGATGTACAAATGCAAAAAAAAAAAAATCAGTGGCATTTTTTTTGAAAATTCCATTTCCCTCAGTAGTGGTTGATAGCTGTAAAGTGTCAGGAGATGACTAATATATAGGAAAGGGAAAGAACTATATCATAATTTTACGTATGTTTTAGTTTTGGAAAAAATGATTTTAAGTGCACCCTAAAAATAAGATTTTTTTATTTTATTTAAAGAAAATGCATCACATAGTTGACATATGCATTTGTTTCCAGGTAAGTGAAAACAAATTTATTTAAAAAATAATAGAAAGAAACAATAATAAAAGAAGAGAATAAAGTTTATAAAAAGAAAAAGAAGTACTGTTTCAAGGACAGTTTTTGCAAATTATTGTATCTCCAATGAAATTATTGTGCAATGGCAGAAGAATTAGTATGATCTTGCTGTTAGCTGTCCACTCTTAAATTTGATGTTACTTTAGGGTAACAGCATCAAAAAAAAAATTGTCCAAAATTTCAAAGTGCTGTGGATTTATGTGGTGTATTCTCAGCTACCAGGCTTCCCATAAAAAAAAAGGATTAGGTTGTTCAGTTTTGTGGCCTGAATATTGGTTGATTTCTATTACTTTTGTTTTGTTTTGGTGTTAGAGTTTGGGAGGGGCTAACATTGAGCAGGACTCAGGCCTCGTCCTTTTCTACGTGCTAGCAGGTCTCAGGGGTACTATATATGGTGTCAGGACTGAACCAGGATCCGTTAATGTAAGGCAAGAACCCTATCCACTTTACTATCACTCCTGACTCATGGTTTTGTTTTCTTTTGGATTTGTACATTTTTGTTTTAATTACATTTTTATGGTTTTTATATCTTTATTGATGAAGCATTTACTTCTAGCAGTATAGTCATGTTTTAGGAGTACAGAGTTACCACACCAAGTCCAACAACATAGTGCCAACATTCCTCTAACATGTCCATTAAAAACACTCAGTTCATTTCCTCCATCGTTAAGCTTTTTATTTTTTTTTTTTGCTTTATTTTTTTAGAAATAATATGAGATCACCTGGTAGGTCTCTGCAGGCATACTTTCTTGAACTTGAGTGATTGATCTAGGGGCATTTCTGTCTTATTAAAGTCCAGTTAGCTCACCAGCTGGCATTTTCTGGGAAATGTTCTAGAAACACTAATGCTGGAGAGCTTGAATACAAAATAATATCCTTTTCATATGCAATATAGACAATGTTTGGGACATTCTTTTATTTTTTAGAAGAATTCACTAGCTAAGTCTTTATTCATAGGTGTGACCTTAAGGATGTGTCTTTTATTGCTTTTCTCTAATTCATAGGCATAATTCCTATTATTTCTCAATATTTAGAAATAGATTATCAAATAAAATATCTGTAATAAAACCTGTATCTCAAGTTATGTTGCTTATGAAGTTCAATTATGACTAGTTCAATTATGATGTAAAATCAAAAATAAGGTATAGTTATATAGCTAAGGGATTACATAACAACAAACTCAGATGTCAAATAGACAAGAAATAGCAACATATAATTATTTAACAGAAAGAAAAAGAAATTTATATTTTGTAAATTGAACAGCAAGGAAGAATTTTATGTTAATAGACATCTGTCACTTGTTTATATATATTATTTCATGGAGATGTTCTACATTGCTGTGTTTCATGCACTAAATTAAAATGTATTAAACATATAACAGTGTGAATAGTTTATTTTCTTAGTTATATTAGAAAGTTTATTACTTATTTTTATTTTTATTAATAAATATAGAATCACAATAAAAATAATTAGAC
Organism: Suncus etruscus; assembly: GCF_024139225.1. NCBI lineage: Eukaryota > Metazoa > Chordata > Mammalia > Eulipotyphla > Soricidae > Suncus > Suncus etruscus. The sequence continues at coordinate 89,358,625 of NC_064858.1, forward strand.
ATAAAATTGTATACTATACCTAATTTACATAAATATCTATAAGTATAAAACATGTTTAAATTTATAAAATATAGATGTAACTTATGCAATTATAAATTCTATGATTTTATTTCTGCCCTGTGAGCCTAAAATTCAAAATGCACATTTCAAATTGCTGATTCTGAAGTCAAATAAATTGGCATTCTGGACTATTTGCTCAATGCTTTCTTAAACTCCCCAATTTTTATTAATATGATAAGATTTCAGCTTATAAATAGATTATTTGTTAAACTATTCTGAAAGCAATGAAATATTTTGGGTATAAGTTTATTAAATATTAGTGGAGAATTAAGTATTAGGGGAAAATAACACACCTGCCCACACTCCCCAAGACTAGATTTGTTTATTTTTTCTTAACCAGTGATATGCCTTGATCATCAGGTGGCCTTATTAAATGACTATTTCATATCAGTAAATTTAGTAGAGTACATTAGTTTTTAACAGCTACCTAGTAAAAATAATGAATCTAATTACATAATAAGACTATCACTGGCACTCCAGATTTCATTTAATTATGGGTCTTGCATTTAATTCAGTTATTTGCTCATATTTAACCATGGTTTGCCTTAACAATACAAAAATCTAATTTTGAATATACCCCTACAGGTATGATATATTGAGAAAAATTAAAACATTAGCATAAAAAGTTTTGCCAGTTTATCACAATGGTGGCTAGATCTCTGAGTGAACACCAAACTTTTACTCATGAGTAATGCTGTCCTCATTAGTTTTTTTCCTGCCAGATGGCTTGTTAATTTGAAATCCCTGAAGTGATAGGTGTTTTATTATAGACAACCCTCTTGGCGAGGGAAAGTAAGACTGCAACCTTTCACACCTTCTCTGATTAAGATAATGAGTTCATACCAATTTTATGAAGCTCATTTCTCTTGTTCAGATTTTCAGAATTGGATTCATGGAAGACAAACAAATGTCCAGTTCCAGGATATTTTAATGTAGTTCCTTTAAAAAGTTATGGAATTGAGAACTACAATGTTCTTTTTTTATTAATAGCACTGGTATTTCTAGTCAAGACTTTCATTAATTCACAGCCAGTCAATTGCCAGAAGATTTGTACTTTTAATCTCTGCTTCAACAAACCACTCAACTATCAGCAATATTAAATTTCTTCAAATGCTGTTAATATGCACTTGATACATATTTAAATTTGTAGTCTCCATGGTCTGTTTATTCATGCCACCTATTTCTGTTGTTTCTTTTTTTCTTTTTTTCTGTCTAAACCTTGAATTTTCATTAAGATTTACTCAGACCAGATATCTTGGGAGGGGGAGGCAAAGATATATCTCTGGGGGGGCATATCTAGCGATGCTCAGGGGTTACTCCTGACTCTGCCTTCAGAAATCACTCCTTGCTCAGGGGATCATATGGAATGCCAGGGATTGAACCTTGGTCTGTCGGGGTCAGCCTGTGCAAGGCAAACACCCTACTGCTATGTTATCTTTCTGACCCTGTGATCAGATAGCTTAATGTTCATTAAACTCTTTTGTTTTTATTTCTATTTAACATTTAATTTAAGGAATTACTCAAGCATTATATACCTTATTAACCCACTTTATGTTTTCCTATAGAAATTGTGTATACTTAACTTACAATACTTTATAGTGCAGTATTTCTGAGCAACAGTTTGTATATTTTAATAGTTATTACTTAAATTCATATGTAATCATTAGAGACTACAGGCTATAGGAAAGCAGCAAATAAAAGGTTGAATATTATTTAAAATCTATTCTATAATCAACAGAGACAAACATGCAGAAATTGGTAGCCAATGAATATTCTTATTAATTGCAAGTAAAATGTACTATTAGGCAATGTTGCTGAACACTGAGTGACTCATAATAACATATTACCATTAGTAAGATATCTAGAAATGAGTAAATAATAATTAATGTGATTGGATTGGTACTGCTAAGTGAATAAACATTTTTCTAATAAAATTTCTAATTTAATTACTTCAATAATTTGTTTAAAATAATCATGAACATAACTTAAATATTTCAAAGATGACATTTAATTAATAAGATATAGTTATAAATTAAGAAAATTTGAGATTGCACAGTGAAAGGTAGTAAAGGTCAGATTCAAGAACTCTATAATTTTAGTTGAATACAAATATTTCTTTTTTATCACAGGAGAGGTGAAGGTTCTTTTAGGAAGTAACTAGAAATGTAGCTTTCAGTATATTTTAGGGTTAGTATAGTTTTGAGTAATTGATATTAATAGACTTTATTAAGTTCAAATACAAGAAAACTGCATATTTTATATTATGCAATTCTTTATAAAATATGTTTTACAGGGGCTGAAGAGACAGCATGGAGGTAGAACATTTGCCTTGCATGCAGAAGGAAGGTGGTTCAAAGACTGGCATCCCATATGGTCCCCAGAGCCTGCCAGGAGTAACCCCTGATTACTGCTGGGTGTGACCCAAAAACATATATATATATATATATATGTGTGTGTGTGTGTGTGTGTGTGTGTGTGTTTTATATATTTGATAAATTATCAAAATGTAAATATCAGAAAGCATCTCTCTCATAAATTCAGAAATATATTTCTTACTTATCAAGAGCTTTCATTATTCATATAGAGGATCAGAATGACAATATAGCATGTAAGTTTTTTGCATTGCATACAACCAGCCTAGGTTTGAACTCTGGCATCACATATGGTTTTTCCAAATTCTGCCAGGAGAGATCCTGAGCACAGAGATAGGAGTACAACTTAGTGTGACCTCAACTACCTTTCTCCAAAAAAATCACATATTTGCAAATAATTACCAGACACTAAATATGTACCAGGAATTATGCAATGTTTTAAATTAATTTATTAACATAGTCAAAACTATAAATAAGTTCAAATTTTTAAAAATTGTAAAAGAAATATATGTATCTGAGATCCATGAAACAGATATGAGACTTAGGATTTGAAAGATATAAAGCTCATAGAATTTCAAATTTTATTCATAGTTCATAATCTCACATGCTGTGTAGAAAGCAAAAAATAGTATAGTTATGGTGACTTATATAGAACTGAAAAATAGTACCTTGTAACAAGGTAACACAAATTTTAGTCTATATTATTCATTAACATACTTATAAAATATTTATTTTTGCGAACTTTGTATTCAGTATCGTTGCAAGAATTCAGGATAGAGTGATAATAAAAATATTTCTTATTTGGAGGCTATAAAGTATAAATAGTAAAGTATATGCCTTGTAAAAAGCAATCCTGGTTTTGATCTCCTGTACTCCAGATAGAGCCTTGAACCCTGCCAAATGAAGCCTCAGTGCAAATCCAAGAAATGCGTGGACAAATGCTTTGCAGGTGAGGTCCAAAAACAAAACAGATGTTTCCTATTGTGAATCTTAATATTGGAAAAAAATTAATATCTCTGTAGGTAATATAATGTTTTCTATTTTAATTTACAGAATTAAAAAAAAGTAATTTCAAATAATTCCAGGTGGGGGCTTAAAGTGAAGCATTTATTAAAACAAAACTCACACAGCAGCGCTCCCTCAAGTATGATTTGTGCTATGAAATAATTTTATAAATGTTGATAAGTTAATCATCAAAAATAAAGTTAAAACATAGAAGTATACCAATGTAAAAAACCACAATTTCCTCTAAAAACCATTGTTTATAACACCCACATAATACAACACACATACACAAACATACTTTTCCAATTTCTTACAAGTATTTGCAGAAAGTAATTCTTGGATTTCAACAAGTTAATAGTCTTGCAAATTATTTAGCATGGTATTTACTATTAAAATCTATTGACTCATCAGTCTTTTTTTTTTTTTTTTTTTTTTTTTTTTTTTTGGTTTTTGGGCCACACCTGGTGACGCTCAGGGGTTACTCCTGGCTATGCGCTCAGAAGTCGCTCCTGGCTTGGGGGACCATATGGGACGCCGGGGGATCGAACCACGGTCCATCCTAGGCTAGCGCAGGCAAGGCAGGCACCTTACCTCTAGCGCCACCGCCCGGCCCCTGACTCATCAGTCTTAATATAGAAATAATTTTTCTATAGTGACCTTTTCATCAGAATTTGATATATCAAATTTGCTATCAATAATACTATCAATGATACTATAAATTTTCTTTTATTTATCACTAGAAAGCAGGAGTTTCTTATACTGTGTCTTTCAGAATTTATGTATTCAGAAAATTAGATTTTTCTAAATGTCTTCATTATTGGTTTTCTTTAACATAAAGCATTGGTGTTATTAGGAAGTTGCTAAATTTATATCTCCAAACTATTATTATGTTAGGTTTTGGTGTGCCATTAGTTGTTTTAAGAAATAATTCCTTATTCCAGGCTAAGCCCATGGCTCCCCATGTAATTGGTTGGTTGGGATCAATTTCCACACCTCAAAAAACTAATAGATGGAGGTGCAGCTTCTCATTTTCTAATAAAGCTGGTAGGGTATGAAGATCAAGTCTTAGTCGACTTCCTAAATTTAGTCATTCCTAGGTTTCCTGGGTGGCAGAGGTAGGTAGAGAGAAAGCCCCATTTTTGGGGCTGCTGCCTAATGGGACCCCCACTATTATATACAATAAAAGATTAATTAAATATAACATTCATTATTTATGCATATTTACAATATTTAAATATTTATGTCCTTAAATATATACATATCCACATGTATTTATCATGAATCCATATTTACACACAAGAATACTACAGGGATTAGGAAACTCCCTGGAGTGTCTTTGAATTTGATTTTATTTTAGCAGAAAACATAAATTTGTGGAGAAATGTATAAGCAAAAGAGAGACATTAAAGCTTCAACAGCTTAACTGAATTGTTACTAAACAGTTTTTGTATTTTTGTTGCTGTTGTATTTTAGGGGTCACAGATAAATTACTGAGGAGCCACTAATGATGGTGCTGAAGGGATCATACCTTGTGCCAGAAAGATTGAACTGGGGTTGGCCACACACATACATGATAACTGCCTTATTTCTGGAATATCACTCTGTTAGAAAACATATGTAGATACTGTTGGCTTCTACCAGACAGAGTCTAAAGTTTTCACTATACATTAATCTTTTATTTCCTTGTAAAGAAAGAAGGGTAGAAAGGTAACTGCGGGGTCCTAGAGTCCCCCGGAGGGGCCCGGCCAGCGGGGAAACGGCTTGGAGGCTCTTGGACTTCCGCACTCTTATTTTGCTGAGTTAAAAGAACAACCACACCTGTAAAAAATCTGAGACAGGTTAGTAAAGAAGACCCCAGGCGAAGTTTCCGATCAGAGGCAAAATTTATTGATCCAGCATCTCTTATATAGAGGAGGAGAAATGGGCAGGAAAGGAGGACATGTCAATCATACTTTTTGGCGGGAAGGTTTTTAGAACAAAGGGCAGTAAAATATTCAGAAGGGATGGAGACCTTATGTCTCCAAAGTGGGATCTGCAGCCGCTTATCTGGGCTAACATCAGTTTGTGAAGGGGGCAGGTTTTTGAAGGTAGCTATTAACTCCGGAAAGAAGCTAAAGGGAGTGGTCTAGATCTGGAGTTAGCATTGGGGGTGTTCACTTTCTCTTTGGCTTCAAAGAAAAAATCTCCTTCAGCTGTGAAATACCTTTCCTGTTAGTCCAACAGCTTACAGCAAAATCAGCAGATGGGCAGCCTTAGGTAAAGGCTGCATAAAAGACAGAAGACAGAAAAATTGATCCTCTGACAGGATACTGTCTCCAACATCTCCCCCTTTCTCTTCTAATAAAAGAAGGAAAGTCGTGCGTGGGTGGAAGACCCTGTCTTAGGCGTGCAGGGTTTGACCAGGTCGGACATGGCCATCAGCCGCATTTAAAATGATGGCTATGGACGCGGTGGGTGTGCACGGAGGTCCGAATTATACGCCGTAGCCTTTTGGGGCCATGCCCTAACTGGGACCCTACTAATCCCGTCGTAGGCATCTCCACAGCCGAGAGCACAAAGACCGGAGCGAGCTCCGTCTGTTAGCGATGCGCTCAATCTCCTGGAAACTTAGTGGCTGGAGGGGCGGCTTGGTGACTATAGCCAAGTTTTCACAGGAAGCACGTGGGGCTAGTTGGCAGTGAACCTGAACAGAGGTTTTTTCCTTATCATCTGCCAGATTTTTAACAAGGTCCGTGAGTTTGCGTAGAGCCCATGGGCCAAGGGAAAGGAGCAGCATGAGGCTAATGAGGGGTCCCAAAACAGTGGACAGTATAGTGTGAAGCCAAGGAGAAGAGAAAAACCAGCCCTGGTACCAACTTTGTTCTTGATTAAAATGGCTCAGAAATTCATTCATACCATCACCAATGTGTTGAACACTGTTCCTAACTAGTCCAGTCTTGTCTTTGAAAATACAACATTGTTCCTTAAGGGCTACACAGACTCCCCCTTCTTTCATAAGGGCAAAATCTAAAGCACGGCGATTTTGAAGGACAACATCAGCAAGGGAACTAACTGTGTCAGTGAGAAATTGTAAACTGGTTTTGATTTCATTAACATCTTGTTCTACTGCCTGAGTAAGGAGACGAAAGTTGGATTGAGAGGAGACAAGAGAGTAGATTCCTGTGCCAGCGCCGGTAGCGCCAACAGCAAGAAGAACTGCAAGTGAAACAGTGATAAAGGGCTCACGACGTCGGCGGGAGAGGGATGGAAATGAGAAGGAATTGAGAGATGTACCAGAAGAGGGAAAGATATGTTCAGAGTGAATGGTGATTTTTGGAATGAGAATAACAAGAATGCAATAGTCATGAGAGAGGAGAAAAGAAGAGCGAATGACAAAGGGAGTAAGGCCAGAGGCACAGGCAAAGTAAGTGTCATTGGGTGCTAGCAGATAAGTGTCAGAAGAGGAAGAATTGGAGATAGTCACAGTATAGTTGCACACATCTAGCAGCTGGCTAGGGAGCAAGGAGTCAGCAGGCTTGATGCAAAGTCCAGAGCCTACGACTTGACCGACTGTAATTCCATGTTGGGGATGTGTGTTCCAGCGTAGACGGGAGGGGTCTGAGGTAGATGAGAGGTTGCCAAAAACAGCAACACCTTCATAGAAAGGAGGTTGAGGAGAGAAACAAAGCCAACAGCGTTCATAAGCAGGATCTGTAAGAGCAAGAGCAGAAGCATTCATAAGGTTGAGAATAACTTGAGAGGATGGAGCAGGACCGGAGGGCAAAGTGAGTTGACGAAGAGAAGCAGAGGTAGAGGGGGGAGAGGGAGGAGGGGAAGGAATTCGAAAAGGGGTACCTAGATTGGGGTGAAAAAAGGCATTGGGGCCTACAACGAGGGGACGAGAGACTGGCAACTGTTTAAGCAAACGAAGGGAGAAAAGAAGACCATGATCGGTACCCTGAATGTAAAGTCTGAGACCCCATTGTACAGCTTGAGTCCAGTGATGTTTGCGGCCAGCGGCAGTGAAGTTGATGAGGATGGGGTTGCACCAGCCACGGGTGGCCGAGGAAGCATCGCAGTCCAGATGAGGCAGAGGGGGGCGTGAAACAGTGATGAAGTCCCAGGAGGAAGAGGGATGCCAGTAGGCAGTGCCAGTGGTTTCGCAGCCCCAGGAGGCGCAGAAATACTGTTCATGAAATCCGCATTTGACGTCATCGTAGCGGGGACGATGATGGCCAGGGCAGACGTAAAAGGTGGTGGTAGGGTGGCTCAGAATGTCTCTGCGGATGACGGAGTTACAGCCTCCAGCAGCAGGGGCGTAGTAGTCGTAGTGGTCGACAGCATGGGGTTGAGGTAGGCGAAAAGCGGAGGTGCCCCAGAACGAGCTCGCACCCATGGCGAGGGCACAAAGGTCGACTTGCAGGACAGGCCAAGGAATGGAGGTGGAGAGGATGGAGGTTTGATTGGCGACGTCACCAGCCTCATTGATGATCTGCCAGGTATAATTGAAGACTCGATAGCGGTCATTGGTTTGGGCTGGGCAGGCGGTGGGGAGCAGGAGCAACAACAGCAACAAGAGGACGGACATGTTCAGCGTTGATTTCAGGGACATCAGCAGCAGCATCAACGGGGTCGGGTTCTGGAAGAGAAGGGGGAATGGGGTTCTCAGGGCTAGGGGCCATGGGCGGGTTATAATGTTTGACCAGCCGGTCTGGAAGCCAGCGGGTATCACCAGTGTCTGTGTTATGGACACAAGCATGGCCTTTGCCCCAGATGAGAACTGGGTGGGGCCCTTTCCAGAGTCCTGATCGAACATCTTTCCAGAGGACAGACTGGAAACCATCGGCAGTGTGTGGATGCCAATATCGATCAGCCGCCGAGCGGCTTTGAGGATCTAGAGACAAGAAATTGAGCACAAAAAGTGCATGGGCAAGCAGAAGGCGGTGCTTGCCTCGGCGAGCGTACAAGGTTTCACTTTCGCCTGCGAGCTTAAAGAGCATGTTTTTCAAGGTTTGATTAGCTCGCTCAACAATGCCTTGACCCTGGGGGTTAAAGGCTATTCCCGTTTTGTGCTTAATGCCAAATTTAGCACAGAAGTCTTGAAATTTTTTGCCAACATACCCAGGGCCATTGTCTGTTTTAAGAATTTTGGGCACTGCTAGAGTGGTGAAGCAGTGAAGCATGTGGGCGATGACATCAGCAGAAGATTCTCCAGTATGTAAGGAGGCACAAATAAAACCACTAAAGGTATCAACAGTGACATGAATATATTTGAGCTTGCCAAATGCTGAGAAATGCGTGACATCCATTTGCCAAAGTTCACCGGGCACTATGCCACGGGGGTTAACTCCAACGTGAGGTTCAGGGAGAAGAGAAAGACAGGATTTACAGGAGCGAACAATTTCTCGGGCTTGTTCGCGAGTGATAGCATATTTAAGACGTAGAGTTTGAGCATTGAGGTGGTGGAGGCGATGAGCGAGAGAAGCTTGCTGCAAAGGGGATTGTGAGGAGGGAGGAGTAGGGTTGGAAAGGAGGATGGAGACGGAGGAGGGGGTACGGGAGGCAGCATCAACAAGAGCGTTGCCAAGAGTCAGAGGACCGGGCAGACCTGAATGTGCTCGAATGTGGGACACATAAAATGGATTGGAGCATTGTAAAATAAGCTGTTGTATATTAGAGAAAAGGGTGAAGGCGGGAGTGGAGGGTTTAATGAAAGGCACTGTTTCTAAAAGGGGGAGAGAGGATGCAATGTAATGGCTATCTGTATATAGGTTAAAGGCCTGAGGGACAGAGAGAAAGACTTGATGCACGGCCTCTAGTTCAACAAGTTGGGCAGAGTTGTGGGTGGTTGGTATAGTTTTTTGGTTGCCATCAACTGAAAAGGCAGCCGTCCCGGTAGAGCTCCCATCTGTAAAGACAAGGGAGGCAGTGGAGATGGGTTGATGTTTAGTAATTTTTGGGAAAACAACAGGATGCTGGTTAAGAAAGTGTAAAAGTTTGTCGGCTGGCATGTGTGTGGAAAGGTCGCCTTGAAAGTAAGTGAGAAAAAGGAGCCAGGCTTGGTCCTGGTTTGCAAGCCAGGATAACTGTTGTGTAGAGTATGGGAGAATGATGAGATCAGGATGTTTAGCAAAAAGTTTGAGAGAGATATCGCATCCTTGGTGCAGAAGTTGAAGAATAGAAGAAGGGTATGTAGAAAGAACTTTAGAAGGGGAGGAAGGAAGATGAACCCAATAAAGGAGGGCAGTTTGCCAGAGAACTGCAGTGGGTGTAAAGGCAGTGGAACAGACAATGAGCTGCAGGGGGATAGAGGGGTCATAGTAGGTAATGAATTGGTTCTGAATGGCATGATTAACAAGAGTGAGTGCATCACGAGCTTCCTCAGTAAGCGAACGGGGGCTAGAGGGGTTGGAGTCTCCTTGGAGGATGTCAAAAAGGGGTTTAAGATTTCCTGTGGTGAGCCTAAGATAGGGGCGAAGCCAGTTAATGTCACCAAGGAGCCGTTGGAAATCATTAAGTGTCTTGAGGTGCTGGGTACGAATTTGCACCTTCTGTGTTTTCACTTGGGAGGGCAGAAGTTCGAAGCCTAAAAATAGCTGGGGTGGAGACACCTGGACTTTATCTTCTGAAATATTAAAGCCTTTGGAGGATAAAAGAGAAATGAGATCAGAAGAGGCAGAGCGTAGGAGAGATTCATCTGCACAAGCGAGAAGGATGTCGTCCATATAGTGCAAGATATAGAGGGAGGGGTGCAAGGTGCGAAAGGGGTCAATGAAGGAAGCAACATATCTTTGACAGAAGGTTGGACTGTTGGTCATTCCTTGAGGCAGGACTGTCCACTGGAAACGAGGACAAGGACCTGCGCAGTTAGAGACTGGGAGGGAGAAGGCAAAGCGTTTGCAATCATCAGGATGAAGAGGAATGGAAAAAAAACAATCTTTGAGATCAATAACCATTTTAAAAGTGTTAGAGGGAATGGCGGACGGTACTGGAAGGCCTGCCTGAGTGGCTCCCATGGGGACCATAGTCTTATTAATAGCTCTTAGGTCATGGAGAAGGCGCCACTTGCCGGACTTTTTGCGAATTACAAAAATGGGTGTATTCCAGGGGGAGGTGGAAGGTTCTAAATGACCAGCTTCAAGCTGTTCCTTTACAAGTGCTGAAGCAGCCTGTAGCTTTTCAGCGGAGAGCGGCCATTGCCCTATCCACACAGGTGTGTCGGCGTACCATGTGATTTTTTCCGCCGGGGGTGCCGGTGTGGAGCTAACTGACATGGAGTACACAGAGTGGTAACCAAGCCCTTGGCGGCCGGGATTGGGTGTTGGCTGAATAGGCTTAGGGATGCCTTGTAAATTTTTTCCCAGGCCTTTGGAAGGCGTATAGCCTTGATGCATGATTTGGGACAGAGCAGCAGGGTTTCTGCATTTGACAATATAAACTCCCATTTGTTCCATGATGTCTCGACCCCACAAATTAATGGGCAGGTCTGGGATAATGTATGGGCGGACAAGGCCAGTGTCCCCATCTTCATCTTGCCAGACCAATTTATTGGCACTGATGAGGACTTGCTTTACTGTACCTGCGACTCCAGAGACAGCGTCAAAGGAGGCAGTCGTGGGCCAATCGGGAGGCCAGCTAGCTGGAGAGAAGCAGGTGGTGTCCGCTCCAGAGTCAAGAAGGCCCGTGAAGGGCATGCCCTCAATTGTAATCACAAGTGGGGGTCTAATTTTACACATGGCATGAACCCAAAATATGTCAGAGGAGCCGGGATCTGAGTTGCCACGGATTTCGGGGAGAGAAGGCAAAGTGGCATTGAGGGGGAGCGGAAGGGCTTGGCTATACGCTGCCCAGGCAGTACTTGGACAGGGTAATAGGGGGCGACTGCGAGAAGTATAATTTCTCCAGTATAATCATTGTCTACTATGGAAGGTTGTATGATTAGACCTCTGATAGTCATGGATGCACGCCCAATAATCATAAAGAAATGTCCGGGTGGTGGCGGACCAAAAACACCTGTGGGAATCTGACAAACACCATGCTCAGGGGTTAATACGTGTGGGGAGGCGGGGTACAGGTCCAGTCCTGCGCTCCCCGGGGTTGCCCTGATAAGGGAGGCTGCTGAGGTGGGAGCATTGAGGGGGGGACTAGTGGCTGATGCTGGCAAGGCTGCTGTTGCTGCTGGTAATATGCCTGGGGAGCTGGGGTGGGTTGGACCGGCTGGCTGGGCTCCGAAGCCGGAACAAAGCATTGAAATTGACGGCTCGGGGCCCGGAGCTGGCCCCTGGTGGATTTTCCCTGACCCGAAAGGCAGTGGTTAGGCTGCAGGGGATTGCCATCTATGTCTTTAACGGCATGGCACTCCGCCACCCAATGGCGGCCACGGCGACAGCGTGGACAAAATGGAGGACGGGGTGTAGCTGTACCTGTCTGCATGACAGGGGCTAAGCGCTGAGGGCATTGAGAGGCAAAATGTCCAGGTTGTCCACATGAATAACAGACCTTGCCTGAGGATTGGTTTTGTATGACAGCCATAGCATGGGCAACTCGGTGGGCAAAGGGATCAACATCACGACAAAGGTCGATCATATCATGTATGGTTTTGTTAGCCATGCGTCCCTTTAAGAGGGCTTTGCAAGAAGCATTGGCATTCTCATAAGCGAGCTGTCTGACTAGAGTATTTGTCATTTCTGAGGGAGAGGAGCCTGCAATTCTCTCAACGGCCTCTAGGAGGCGACTGATGAACGCATTATAGGGTTCATCTGGTCCCTGTGTGATTTGGCCAAGCGGGGCGTTTGCATCGCCTTCCTTGGGCAAAGCTCGCCACGCTTTCATAGCGGCAAAACCTGTGTTTATTAAATAATCAAGGGGCAATGAGCGTTGTTGCTGTGCAGAGTCATACGGGGGAGAGCCGGAGAGCATAAGCCGACATGTTTTATCTCCCCGAGATAGATCTCGACAGGTTTTATAAAAGTCAGTCTCCCAGAGCAAGTACTGCTTACGCGGGAGTGCATTGGAGACAACACGTTTCCATTCATAGGGCAAAAGGGCACCACCATTTCCCAGCGATTCAAGACAAGATATAGTATAGGAGGCTTGGGCACCGTAATTCTTAACTGCTTGAAGCAGTTCATTGAGGTCCCTTTTATTAATAGCCTCGTAACGGAAATTTATCTCACCCTCCGGAGGTCTGTTGTTGCTGGGTTGGGCTTCCTCTCCGTCCGAATCTGAGTGTTGAGAGCCCGAATCCATCGCCACTTCTGCTTGAGCTTGAGCCGCGGCTTCCGCGGCCGCTTGCGCCTCGCGCTCACGCCGCACCCGCGCGCGGGTGCGGGGGCCTGCGGGCGGCGGGGGGGGGGGGCGGTAAGTGTGGAGCGGTGGGGGTTGTTGAGAGGGGGGTGGAGGAAGGCTTTCTCCATTAGGAAGGAGAACAGGGAAAAAGGATTGTGAAGTTGGATTTATTTTATGGACTTCATGAGCTAGTTGGGAGATCATGGAGGTAATTGTGGTGAGCTGAGTGTCTAGGGCGGAAGGAGGAGGAGGCAGAGATGAAAGACATGGGGGAGCAGGGACAGCGTAAGGTGGAGGTTTTGTAGTGGAAGAATCTTGGCAGAGAGCTGCTTTCTCCCTTGGGGCTAGAGCGTCTGTCCGGTCGGGTTGCTGGGGCGGAGCTGAAGCCAGGGAGGGATAGAGGCGGGAGATGCCGGAAAGGTCTCTGAGAGCAGTTTGTAGCATAGAGGCGAGGGAAGGGTTAATCGTTTCAGGCATCGCCGCAGTGGCGGCGGGAGCTAAAGAGGAGGGAGATGAGAGTTGGGATAGGGAATTCGAGCGGGTGGCAGGCCTGGAACACTCACGGGAAACTTGCTCGAGATGCGTTTCGGCAGCGCAAACAATTTCTTTGGCATTTTCCTCAGTTATTTTTAGCTACAATGATGTCACGCAGCAGGCTCCAATATTGTAATACAATTTTCTCTGTTTCGGGTTCCTTGTTAACCGTAAAATGAGCACTCAGTTCGTTTCCTATTTTGTCCCAAGTGGACGCAACAATTTCTGGACAGGTAATCACAAACCACGGACATACATTATGAATATATATTAAGAAATTACAAATATCTTTTTTGGTAACCTCTACGTGTCTGTTTTTTAACTCAGACTGTATCTCTTTAATGAATTTAAGCTCGGTACTTAGCGTGACACCCATGGCGTATCCACTGGGTGAAGCCCCCAAAAGCCAATTAAGGGGCGGCGAGGGGGACGACGAAAATACTGCAGTTTATTTTGATCAAGGGCTGACTGTTTATACGCTTACCTTGATGAGGTCCTTTTTTGCGTTTTACAAAACAGCTCCGGACTCGCCCGGCTCTCTTGGTCGTCCGAGTGTGGTGGTCTTCGAGCCCCACGTTGGGCGCCAAAATGCGGGGTCCTAGAGTCCCCCGGAGGGGCCCGGCCAGCGGGGAAACGGCTTGGAGGCTCTTGGACTTCCGCACTCTTATTTTGCTGAGTTAAAAGAACAACCACACCTGTAAAAAATCTGAGACAGGTTAGTAAAGAAGACCCCAGGCGAAGTTTTCGATCAGAGGCAAAATTTATTGATCCAGCATCTCTTATATAGAGGAGGAGAAATGGGCAGGAAAGGAGGACATGTCAATCATACTTTTTGGCGGGAAGGTTTTTAGAACAAAGGGCAGTAAAATATTCAGAAGGGATGGAGACCTTATGTCTCCAAAGTGGGATCTGCAGCCGCTTATCTGGGCTAACATCAGTTTGTGAAGGGGGCAGGTTTTTGAAGGTAGCTATTAACTCCGGAAAGAAGCTAAAGGGAGTGGTCTAGATCTGGAGTTAGCATTGGGGGTGTTCACTTTCTCTTTGGCTTCAAAGAAAAAATCTCCTTCAGCTGTGAAATACCTTTCCTGTTAGTCCAACAGCTTACAGCAAAATCAGCAGATGGGCAGCCTTAGGTAAAGGCTGCATAAAAGACAGAAGACAGAAAAATTGATCCTCTGACAGGATACTGTCTCCAACAGGTAACCATTAAAAACTGATATTCTGAGGCTGGAGAGAAAGCATAGAATTAGGACATTCATGCAGAAGGATGGTGGTTCAAATCCCAGCATCCTATATGGTACCTTGAACCTGCCAGGAGTGATTTCTGAGTGTGTAGAGCCAGGAGTAACCCTGAGCGCTGCTGGGTGTAACCCACAAAAATCACAATAACTGATATTCTGCTTTGAGACAAATGGGAAAATAATTAAGCATGATTCTTTCCAATTAACTAAATTTCAAGGTAATATTTATGTACAAATGGCATGCTTTGGAGTTGCTTCAAAACAATTTTGGTTATTAAAGGAATAAAACATATAGTCATAGCTGTTTGGATGAAAGTCTTATACTACATAGCTAAGTACTTTGCCAATAACATAATTAAATAGACATGACTTATTAACAGAGGTTAGTGGGGAGACCAGACTTAATTTATAACCTGGATGTACCATTATGAATATGAAACCTAGTGAAACACCTAAATCAGTTTATATAATTTTAAGAATGAAGCAAAACACCTGTGAGAAGGTAGAACATAGAAATTTTATTTCTTGAAGCAGGGTTTCTTAGTTTTCTCTGTATAGGTCCTTCACCTCTTTAGTTGACTCCAAAGTATTAGGGTTTGTTAGTCACTAATATGCATGGGATTATTTTTTAATGTCCATTTCTTTCTATCATTATTGGTGTATAAGAATGCCATTGATTTTTGCATGTGAATTTTGTTGCCTGACACTATAAGAATATATTGTTTCTAGATTTTTGATAGTATTTTAGGGTTTACTAAATACAGTGTCATCTGCAAATATTAAGAGCTTGACTTTTGGGCCCGGAGAGATAGCACAGCGGCGTTTGCCTTGCAAGCAGCCGATCCAGGACCAAAGGTGGTTGGTTCGAATCCCGGTGTCCCATATGGTCGCCCGTGCCTGCCAGGAGCTATTTCTGAGCAGACAGCCAGGAGTAACCCCTGAGCACCACCGGGTGTGACCCAAAAACTAAAAAAAAAAAAAAAAAAGGGCCGGGCGGTGGCGCTAAAGGTAAGGTGCGCCTGCCTTGCTTGCGCTAGCCTTGGACGGACTGCGGTTCGATCCCCCGGTGTCCCATATGGTCCCCCAAGCCAGGAGCAACTTCTGAGCATATAGCCAGGAGTAACCCCTGAGCGTTACCGGGTGTGGCCCAAAAAAAAAAAAAAAAGAGCTTGACTTTTTCCAATCCTATCTGGATGCCCTTGATATCTTATTCTTGCCAAATCACTATAGCAATAAGTCCCAGCATTATGTTGAATAGGAGTGGTGAGAGAGGACATTCTGTATTGTACCAGATTTTAGAGGAAAGACTTTTAGTTATCTCTATTGAGAATAATATTTGCCATTGGCTTGTGATAGATGGCCTCGACTATATTGAAAATATTTTTTCATTCCCATATTTTGAGAGATTATATTAATAATGTGGGTTGGAACTTATTAAATGCTTTCTCTGCATCTATTGATATGATCATATAGTTTTTATTTTTCTTTTTATTGGTATGGTGTTATCTTGATTGATTTACGTATGTTAAACCTTCCTTGAATGCCTGGAATGAAACCTTCTTGGTCATGGTGTATGATCTTCTTTATGAGGCATTGGATTCTATTTGGCAGGATTTTGTTGAGGATCTTTGCATCTGCATTTATCAGGACAATTGGCCTGTAAATTTTATACTTTTAGCATCTCAGTCTGGTTTTGTTATCAGGGTGATGTTAGCTTCATAAAAATTATTTGGGACTGTTCATGATTCTTCAATTTTATAAAAAGGATAGGTAGTAATTCCACTTGAAAAGTTTGAAAGAATTTTTTAGTGAATCCAGCTGGGCCTGGGATTTTGTTTTTTGGAAGACTTTTGATTGCCATTTTAATTTTCTCAGTAGTTATGGGTCTCTTTAGATATGCTAGATCATTCTGATTTAGGCATAAAAGATCATATGAGCCCAAGAATCTGTCAATTTCTTCCAGGTTTTCATGTTTCATGGCAGAGTTTCTCAAAGTATTCTGATTATCCTTTGAATCTCTGCATTATCTGTAGTGATCTCCCACTTTTCATTTATAATTCTGTTTATTAAGTTTGTTTCTCTATTTTGTGAGTTTTGCTGGTGGTTTACCAATCTTTTTTATTTTTTCACCCAATATCCATCTTATAAGGAACTAATATCTAAGATATACAAGATACTGACAGACCTAACAAGAAAAAATAATCTAATTCTATCAAAAAATGGGGAGAAGAAATGAGCAGTTACTTCCTTAAAGAAAAGGGTCAAATGGCCAAAAGGCACATGGAAAAGTGCTGCACATCACTAACTACAATAATGTTTGTAATCATGATGCTTAAATAAAGATATTACCTTTTTTGTTTTGGGGGCCACACCCAGTGACACTTAGGGAGTTACTTCTGGCTATGCACTCAGAAATTGCTCCTGGAGGACCATATGGGATGCTGGAAGATGCAACCTCAGTCAGTCTTAGGTCAGTACATGCAAGGCAAATGCTCTACTACTGCATCACTGCTCCAGCCTCAAGATATTATAATTTTAAATATATAAATCACTTAATTTTTTCTTTAGACAACAACTCCATTAAACTGAATGAAGATTCTTGATCATTTCTCCAAAAGCAAGTATATTTCTCTTTTCCTTTTTATACTGGGGGTCTTTGACATAAAATTATATTTCTTCTTTAAAAGTTAAAAAGAGAAGATTCAGATACAAGCTTTGATTTTAGGTATAAAGAAGCTTTACAATATTTTCTATTGACTGTTACTTTAATTAAAATTAATTTATTTTATTAAATTAATAATTTATTTTATTAATTTATTTTATTTTTTCTTATTTTATGAAGATAAAGATGCAAAGAAAGAGTACAAGGTGAAATTACAGTGGGAAGACGATCACCCATAAACAGAATTCTCAGAAGAAATACCTTCCTGCCACCTTAATTTTGAACTTTCAGCAACAAACATTAAGAAGAGTAAAACAAAACACATGAACAATTACTTTATCCCTCAAGTCCCCAGATTGTAGTACATTATAACATTTCTTAATAGTATACAAGCAATCTAAAGCCACAAAATTTATGTAACTCCTTTAACATTGAAGGCATAGTATTTTTTTACAGTTCCATGCACATGCATATTAATTTAAGTTAACCTCAAAAATTTATGTGATAGACCTTGAGACTTCCTGATTTGAAGTTTAATACTATATATTAGTCTGCTTTTGACTTTTATTTTTGAATTTATTTAAAGAAAGTATATCAAAGACTATGCTTTCAGGGATCATTTCTTTTTTTTTTTATTTTAAGGAGATTTTTTTTTAAGTTTTTTTTCTCTTTATTTGAATATCTTGATTACATAAATGATTGTGATAAGGTTTCAGTCATATAAAGATCACCCCTCTTCACCAGTGCAACATTCCCGCCACCAAAGTCCCAAATCTCCCTCCATCCCACCCCACCCCCACCTGTACTCCAGACAGGCTTTCCAGTTCCCTCATTCATTCACTTGATTATGGTAGTTCTCAGTGTAGTTATTTCAATAACTGTGCTCACCACTCTTGTGGTGAGCTTCATGGAGTGAGCTGGTGTTCCAGCTCTCCTCTAATTGTCTCTGAGGATTGTTACAAAAATGACTTTTATTTTTCTTAAAACCCATAGATGAGTGAGACTATTCAATAATCATCAGAGAGATGCAAATCAAAACAACAATGAGATACCACCTCACACCACAGAGATTGGCGCATATCACAAAGAATGAGAACAATCAGTGCTGGCGGGGATGTGGAGAGAAAGGAACTCTTATCCACTGCTGGTGGGAATGCCGTCTAGTACAGCCTCTATGGAAAGCGATATGGAGGTTTCTTCAAAAACTGGAAATTGAGCTCCCATTCGACCCAGCTATTCCACTCCTAGGGATATATCCTAGGAGCACAAGAATACAATACAAAAACCCCTTCCTCACACCTATATTTATTGCAGCACTATTCACAATAGCCAGGCTCTGGAAAAAAACAAGATGCCCTTCAACAGACGAATGGCTAAAGAAACTGTGGTGCATATACACAATGGAATATTATGCAGCCGTCAGGAGAGATGAAGTCATGAAATTTTCCTATACATGGATGTACATGGAATCTATCATGCTCAGTGAAATAAGTCAGAGGGAGAGAGAGAGACTCAGGGATCATTTCTATAGTATGTGACTAGAGAAGTTTCTCTCATCGTGTAGAGCATCTGAAGCCACGAGGAGGAGCCAGAGTGTCCTCTCCTGAGCGTGAAGCCAGCTCTAGGTGTCGCTTCTGCGGCTGCCTCTTGCGATTGATGATCGTTCTTCCCTTACTTTGGAAGGGGTAGAGAGGGAGAATGCAGTCTGAGTGATAAAAAAAAAGTATATCAAAGAGTTGACACAATTGATCACAATACATTTGTTTCAGCAAGAACAAAGGCAAAGTTATTATTTTCTTCTCTCTCTCTTTTTTTAAGGATAAGAGTCAAAGGAGCACAGCAAAAACGGTGTTAGAGTGGCAATTGTTGTTTGCATAGGCACAGTAAAATATGGGGGCATGGAAAGGAAAAGCCTTGGCCTAAATACAAGGAGACCTTACCCCTGAAGTTTTCTGGCATAAAACCAATCTAGGCATAGGCACACTAGGTTGTCCAACCCAAGTCACTGTCTGTAGTTCCAATACACTTTTATTTTTCATACAATTGCTGTTGTTGGTGTCAGGTTTCTGGAGTTAAAGATCTGTGCATATCCTAAATCAAAGTCAGGATGATGTGGAGCGTCCCCTAGTTTCACTTCACAATTAGAGGGCAATGCAGGGAGCCCTGTTCTGAAAGCAGGTCGTTGTTGTTGAGTCTTCTCAGTGTTAAGGGAAGTCTCTTTTGAGTAGATGGATGCCAGAGCAGTGGAAGGGTCTTCTCTGGTAGAGGATTTCTTCTATGTGATGTTATAGACAACCTTGTTTGTCCGTAGATGGCATCCCTGGTTCAGGGGTGAATGGAGAATTCCCGTTCTTCTGAGGCCTGAGCCAGGTCATTATGACAATGTTCAGGGTGTAAGGTCCCATTGAATTACAAGATTTGTGTGTTCCTATCTCTATTAAATAAGAACTTGTTTGTATGTATAGTATTTTCCCATTTTAATGTGCCTCTGCAAAAGAGGAACAATGCCATATGGCATTATTGGTGCTTATGGGGGCTGCTAGAACAAGTCCAACAATCCTCG
Source organism: Suncus etruscus (assembly GCF_024139225.1). Taxonomy (NCBI): domain Eukaryota; kingdom Metazoa; phylum Chordata; class Mammalia; order Eulipotyphla; family Soricidae; genus Suncus; species Suncus etruscus. The sequence goes on from NC_064858.1 coordinate 89,378,329, forward strand.
TGACTTGGTTCTAACATAAGCTTTAAACTGTGGGACTCTTCTACCAGAATTCCTTATTGAACAGATCATACAGAGAATAACAGACAAAACAGTGGGGAAAATCATCACTGTATAAGAGAATATTTAGTAAAAGTTATAGCTGTTAAGAAAATATATATAAGATATAAAAGGTAAAAAGGGTAAATGTGGGGTAGAGATGGTTAGGAGTGAGGGAGGGAAGGACTAGAAATGAGCTTGTAGGGATGTGGACAAGGGCAGAATACAAAATGGACATTCTGCATATGCAAAGCTTATATTAATCATAGGGAATATTATTAATATAAACTGTATTGTGGGGGCAGTTTTGAAAATGAAGATCAGCGATGAAAAATTTGCCAGTAACTGCCCCAGCGCAACCCAGTGCAACCGAGAAAAATAATGTGCAATTCTTTGGCAATTCTTGAAATGATCTGATCTAAGATCCATTTTAAAATATTCGTTGTTTAGGACTAGAATTTGGATCTTGATTAAAAAATAATAGTATTTTCATTACAAATATATACTACTAATAAAGAAAATGACAATTGCCATTATCCTTTATTTTAAAATTATCCCATGCACTGTGCTTTTTATTTTATACACACCTTCTTTGGAGGATGAGTGTTTTGCCATCTGATAAGACACATCTATTGTGTTATGTTGCACTGCTTTCTCCATGTTATCATTGATGTTGTTGTCCAACTATTTGTGATATTCTCTATTACCAATAAATAGGGTGTTTGAGAGAATAGAAGAGCAAATATTTGCCACCTAACTTATATCTTTAACAAAAGTATTATTTGATAAGCAAAATTCTGAAAACTGTAAATCTCAATCTATCAAAATGACATGGGTATGTAAAAAAACATTTAGAAATAGAGTATCAATTCCCTCAATATATTTGGAAGAACTAATGGTTTTAAAGTTTTACCAATAAAGAAGTCTAACTCTGTATTAAACTCTTATGTTTGTTTATTTGTTCATTGCAGTTTCACTTCATCTCTTATAATAGTTTCATTTTCATTCCTCCTCCAAATTTATTTGTTTAGGTAAAATTATTGAATGTGATGACTGAAGTCATTTGGATGAATTACTAATGAAATTTATTTTACAATTTGGGGGGCGGTTGGGGGTCCCACCCATTGATGCTCAGGGATTACTCCTGGCTATACAATCAGAAATTGCTCCTGCCTTGGAAGGACCATCTGGGACACTGGGGGATCAAAACGCAGTCCGTCCTAGACTAGAACTTGCAAGGCAGACCCCTTACCTCTAGCGCCACCGCACTGGCCCCTATTTTACTATTAATGCCTAATTTTATTTACCATTTTAATTGAGGTATTATTTATAAACAATTTATGATATTGTTATCATCAACTTCTATCACCTATGTCTCAATGATTATTCCCATCTATTATTCTCCCTCACCAGGTAAGCTCAGTTCTGTAGATAAAATATAAATTCTGAATTTTCTGGCCATTAGTTATTTCCTTACTATATTTTTATATATTCACATGTGAGATAGACATTTTTATAACATGGTTGTAAAAACTATAGACTTTGTGAAAGTATCATTTTGTGTTTTGCTCTTATGTTAGGTAGGAATGATTATGAGAGCAAATTCATTCAAATAAGCCCTTAATAAACATCCTCCTCCTGCTCTTCCTCTTCTCTTTCTCCATCTTCTCTTCCTCCTCTACCCTCTCTTCCCTTCCATCTCCTCTTCCTCTTTCTTCATCATCATCAGCAGCAGCAGCATCTTTATCATCATCTCCTTTGCCTTTACTTTTCATCCTCCTCCTCTTCCTTGTCTTACTTCTCCTGCTCTTTCTACTTCTCCTCTCTTCCTGTTGTTTTTTCTTCTCATCCTACTCTCTGTCTTCTTTTTTCTCTATTACAAAAATGTATTAATTATAATCTAGATAGTATGGTTTCAATACACTGATATTTAAGTTTTTATGCACAAATTTAAATTTATTTTATTGTCTTACACATGTTCCTTTCTCTTTTATCATCTTTAGTTTGTTTAATAGAAACAACAGAAACTTTATTAGATTTTTGTTTTCACCCATATTCTTTCAAACTAAGGAGAAAATTCTCCACCATATTCAATTGAATTTCATTCTGTAACACATACTACTACACCTGATCAGTGAATTTTCTCCTTCAGCATTTCCAACTAAGCATTATAATTTTACATTAATTATCTCAGTTACTCTTCAGCTCACTGTTTTACTGACTAATATATTTACACAGCAAGCTGCTTTTAACATAGCATCTTCCTTAAGCCCAAAATTTGTTTCTACACCTCATTTTACTGCTGTTTAATTTGCTGACTTCATTCCCCATAATTTATTTTATAAATAGACTATAATATATTAAGATCACATTCAGAGTCTACCGTCCTGAGATTGAGTACACTGTCATTTTAATTGTGTGTAGTTTTATCTATATAAGTATTAAATAAAAACAGTTTGTATATAAGATGTAAGGTATTTTATTTTACTATAAAGGTTACATATACTACTTGACAGTCAAATTATAATAGAGGCTTTTTTATATCAATCTGAGATTATCTTGTAGTAGGGAGAGACCAGAGGAAAGGAAGAAGTGGCTTAGAAGAGTTTCAGTGGCAATAATTCTTAGCACTTTGGTATTATGAAGGTGAGGCAATTTCTTACATCAAAACCATAATCAAAAACTACATTTTAACTATGTTAAAGAACTAAAATATTAAATAAACAAATGTCAATGACAATAATCAAGAAGAATAGATTGTTCCTAAAGCAAAGAATGATAAGAATCAGGAAAAGAAGAGAAAGATAAAGAAAATCTTGGAATTTGAGTGTAGTTTCTGTCATAATTAATCAGAGATGGTCAGGGGTATCTCAATTTACCCAATAGAGAAAAACAATATGACAGAGATTACACTTTCCATACAATGTGTATTTAGAATGAATTCTCAAGATTAAAGAGACTTAGCTTAAAACATGTATGGTTCTTCCAAAAATCTATTAAAAAGCTATCTGCTACTCTTGTTTTATGTCATTATTGTTTTCTAACATGTAGATTCTAAGTCACACACAACGAAAATTTATAGCATTCAATATTGATAAGAGTAGGGATTCTAATGGTGTTAGTCACAGGGCTTTTAACATATAAAAACTAGAATTTTACAAGAAAAAGCACCTCTTTTTAAATTTATTTGTAAGTGTTCTTTAGTTTATTTTTTCCCTAAGGCAACTGATAATTTGAAATGAAATAAAAATGACTACCGTGCTGAATTTATCTCATATAACCCTTACTGCCTATTATTTCTCAAAATGCTTTCTGACCTATAGATTCCATACCCTTCAATACTCTTTATTATTCTTAGCTTCTATCTTCAATCATACCATTTTTTTCCTTCTCCCTGATTATTTAACTAAGTGTTTAAATGACATCTTCAGAACATTCTGACCAGGGCAGTATGATCTTATTATAATCTAAAATTCAGTTTCTATAGAATATAGGAAAACTATTCTTTGTCAATCAGAATGAGTAATAAATAATAAACTGAAGATGAATTATTGAAAGGAAAGAAATGGAATAGAGTTCAAAAAACTTTATGGTTTGGGATGCATGCTGGGAATAGAGGTGGAAGGAGGTCAACACTGATGGTAGGAATTATCCTAATTCACTGTCACTATGTACCTTTAATATAACTGTGAAAGACTTGTAATTCACATTGATCTCTATAAAAATTATAAAGGCCCAACAAACCTTGCATAAAATGCATAATATTTGTTTACACAAGTAGATTCATTACAATTAAAATTATCATTTTCCTTAAATTAAAATACCTTCAGAAATTACTATACTCTTATTCATTAAATAAGGATAAAATTTTGTTTTTAAAAAATGTAAATTATAAAATGTGGGCAATATATGATAATAGTTACTATTAATAGCTAGGTTAAAAATGAGAGAAACAAGAATACCACTTGCTGTTTAAAATGTTAATTCATTTTTCCTACAACTTGTATGAATTTTTACACCCACAGACTGTAAAAGGATTCATTTGATCTTTATCTTACAGAGTTCATATTATGTAATCATTATTGAAGGTATGCAAAAACTGTTATGTGTTCTATTCAAAGTTTGTATATTTTAAATTACTGCTTGAACTGTTTTCCATTTCTTACCTTTAACCACATAATTTCCAGTATCTTATTTACAAAGATTACTTTTCCTAAAGTCTGTGTCAATTGTGTTTTAAACTTTAGCAAATAATTCTGCTCTTTTTCAGAATTTGGTGAGATATTTTATTTAAATTTACCATAGTTAATTGGTTAATTCTACATATTCACAATAGTTGAAAGAACTTACTAAAAATATTCCATCCAAATTGCTTATTGGAAAGTGTATGCAAGGCAAACTTTTATGGACTCTGTACATCATTTGCATAAGTTTCTTATGACTTTGATGGCTTCACATTAGACTCAAAACAAAATATAAATCAGGTGATGAATGTGAGTAATTTCAAGAAGGCCTCTTATAATTGACCAGAAACAGATTTTATGACAGACTATGCAATTAAAATATTTCTTAATTAAGCCATTATTGAGCATCTTCTAGACATTATGCCAGGCATTAAGTTTGGTATTGAGATCAATAAAAATGAGCAAACATTCTCTGCTTTATTAGAGATCTTAGAATAGTTTGGTAAAAGCCCACTTAATTGTTGGTGTTGATGCTGTTGTTTTATTGAAAATATGTAATAATTTTCAGATATATACAAGGTACTATGGAAATAACTAGATCACTCTGATAGTGAGAAATAGGAATAAAAATTTCAGAGAAAGTTATGGGATAAAAACCATTAACTTTTAGAAAGTTAGCAAGCCTAACAAACTGGGCTTAGTTAAAAAAAAAGTGCTACAACATGGTTAGAATATTGAAAGTGCTCCTGCTTTGTGATTGTAATAAGAAGGAAAGAATAGCATGAATTTAGGTTGATAAACGCAGACTTGGTTTCTGTTTCATTGTTCTGTTAACATTTTGTTTGAACCACAGTGATATGTTGAGCTATTTATAATTTTATAATCTAGAAATGGCATGTTTGGATTATATATATATATATATATATAAATATATATAATTTGTGTGGAAACTAAACATGAGAAATCCTAGACTGTATTATTATATCTTATAGGAAACTACAGTTACATGATATGGCAAGGGTTTGAAATCAGGAGGTGTGGAGCAGGGAGGTAAAATGTTGACAGGTACAATAAGGATAAAATTGAGAAGCTTATTTAATTTTTTATATAAAGCCAATAATTGATGAAATAGAAAATAAAAGTAAACCAAATATTAAAATCCTTTGATTTCACTTGCATATTTTAAAACTTGTTCTTAAAGGAGATAACAAAATATATACAAAACAGTAAGCAGAACAAAACTACATATTTTTTTGGCTCCAAAATAAATAAATGGGTGAGGATGTGTGAATGGGAGGGATGTTTGGGACCGTGATAGAGGAAAGAAGACATTCTGGTGTTAGGTATAATGTTAGTATGATATATGTATGATTTGCAATATTGTGCTAACCCATATTATATAAACCATAGCAACTCATAAAATTAAATTAAAATAAGGAAACATTGACAAATTTTATAATAAATTATAGGAAAATCACTGATTTCATAAATTTATTTATTTAATTTGTTTTGGGGGCCATGCCTGGTGATACTCAGGGGTTACTCCTGGCTATGCGCTTAGAAATCACTCCTGGCTCAGGGAACATATGGGATGCTGGGGATCGAATCCAGGTCCATCTGGGTCAGCTGTATGAAAGGCAAAATCCCTACTGCTCTGCTATCGCTCTGACCCCAAGATTTTATAAATTTATATACAATGTTTCTTTGGAAAATTGAAACTATACATGTTGAATTAACGATGCTTACCATATTTTTGGTGTATAAGACAACTTTTTAACCCATGAAAAACTTCTTAAAAGTCAGGGGTCGTCTTATACTCTGGTGTACAGCATGCTGAAAATCATTCCAACTTCAGGGATGAGTGGTCAGTTCCCTCTTACCACCACATCCCATCCAGCTTCCAGGTGTCATCACTCAGTCCTCTGCTTGTCCTGTTTCATCTTTCAGGGCACACAGAGGAGCTGAATTACTGAGCACTGCATCCCATCCTGCCACCGGGTGTCATCGCTGGTATGCGGCTCAGTCCTCTGTTCAGCTTTTTTTTTGTTTGTTTGTTTTTTGGGCCACACCCTGTGACGCTCAGGGGTTACTCCTGGCTATGCGCTCAGAAGTTGCTCCTGGCTTCTTGGGGGACCATATGGGACGCCGGGGGATCGAACCGCGGTCAGTCCTAGGCTAACGCAGGCAAGGCAGGCACCTTACCTCCAGCGCCACCGCCTGGCCCCCCTCTGTTCAGCTTTTATGGGACACAGAGGAGGCGCTCTGTTTTCCTCTAGCTGTCCTATTAATCACTGCACCCCAGCCAACTGCTCTTGGAGGGGACTCCCCTCTCCCTGCTCTCAATGTAGGTCACAACTAAAAAATCACAGTCACTCACTACAAATGACAAATGTAAAATGATTGTTGGTACTCAAAGTTTATTAAACATATACTGTTAACCTTTGAGGGTTCTACTCTTTGTCTCTTACAGTTTTGAATTTTCATTTGGTGTGCGTTAAAAGAGAGGTAGTCTTATACAGCAAATATAGCCCAAACTATATTTTAACAGAATCTGAGCTCAGGAATTATGTCTGGCAGGCTCAGAGAACCATATGGGATGCTGGAGATACAACCTGGGACCAAAGTGTGCAAGGATATCGCCCTATCCACAGTGCTGTCACTCCAGCCCCAATATTGCAATTAAATTTTGCACATTCTTTTCCTTAGATGAAAGAAATCAATAACATTAAATACATAGCTACCTATATATTTAATTTGATTATTCCTTATAAAAACCTCAGTAGTATATCCATTATACAATATTAGTCAATTCTCTAGTCAATATGTTAGTCAGCCAAGTGAATCATAATATTCTAACTTTAAGAACAAATGACTCAGCCAAACTTGGTCAATATCATTAGTTTTTAAAAATCAATGGAAATAACAAGCTTGGAAATGTAAAATAAATTTTCTGAAAACCTATATCTAGTCTGAACAAAACTTAAAGCTTATCTATGTTTATATATAACATTAAGCTTATAATAAAAGATGATTTTGAATAAAATATTTGAGCTAGTTATCATGTCTTTAATATTTTTAATTGGGTATGGAATATTTTAGTTCATTTCTCATATTCTATGATCTTATCATCTAGCAATGTAATTGTCATAATTAAACTAAAGTCTTTTTTAATAGTTGTTTTGGGCAGGGCACACCTGACAATGTTCAGGGGTTACTCCTGGCTCTGCACTTAGAAATCACTCCTGGCAAGCTTGGAAGACAGTATGGATGGCAGGAATAAAATCCAAGTCTGTTCTAGGTTGGCTGCATGCAAGGAAAATTCCCAACTGCTGTGCTATGACTCCAGGCCTAAACTAAAGTCACTTTCTCTGGCTCCATAAAAAGAACTTTGGGTGTGAAAATGAGTGGGTATGGAGTCTGTAGTTGTTCCCATAACATTATAATTTAAGGATGGAGAACCCTGTATCACTTAGGCCAAGGGAATTCCCATTCTAATTTACCCAATATTTACTGTGCCTTTTCAAAAACAGAAGAAAATATGAAGAAGAAGAAGAAGAAGAAGAAGAAGAAGAAGAAGAAGAAGAAGAAGAAGAAGAAGAAGAAGAAGAAGAAGAAGACGAAGAAGAGAAGAAGAAGAAGAAGAAGAAGAAGAAGAAGAAGAAGAAACACAAACCTTTTTTAGTAGTAGCTGGTTGATTTTTTTTTCTTTTCTGACTGTTTTTGTTTTTTATTTGTTTTTTGTTGTTTGGTTGGTTTTGTTCTGTTCTTTTTTGTTTGGGGGTTGTTTTAGGTTTTTTCTTTTTGTTCTTTTTATACTTTTGTTATTACTGTCCTACTGGTTTTGTTTGTTTGTTTCTGTTTTTTCCCTCTCTTTCTCCTTCTAAAGGGAAATTTATAACACCTCCCCCTAGTTCCATTTTTTCTTTTTTTTTTCTCCATTTGCTTTTGTTTTTGTTTCTCTTTTCTTCTCTTTTATCTTTTCGTATATCTCCAACATTACCACACTACTGGAATCATCTTGTTCACCACACAATTTGAGGGGGAAATGAATGGTACCAAGACCAGACAGTTGAATGAACATTTAGTAGAAATAAAAGAATGATCAGACTTGAGCACCAAACCTATAGTCAGCGACAACAGAATCGATACCCAATTTACAACAAGCTGTACAAGTGGGGAACAGTTACACTAGCATTATGGAGGATAAAGGTGGGAGATATGGGATGCATACTGGGAACAGGAGTGGAGGAAGGACAAAACTAGTGGTGGGAATGCCCCTCATTCATTGTCACTTTGTGCCTTAAATATTTCTGTGAAATAATTATAATTCACTTTGACCATAATAAAAATTGAAAAAAAAGTAAAGTGTTTATTTAGTTGGGGTCACTCCTTGTAATGCTCATGTGGTAGTCCTGGCTCTGTGATCAGGGTCTTCTTTCCGAATAGTGCTTGAGGGTCCAAACAATGTGCTGGGAATTTGAATGCTGGTCAGCAGCATGAAATAAAAATGTTTTAACTCTTGTACTATATCTCTAAACTGAGAGTCTAAGATCATATAAACCATATATTACCAAGTTCCAGAAGTAATATACCATAAAGCATGAGGGCACATAATTCAAGAGCATCACACAAAAAAGGATTTTGACACATTTTTATCACAGCCACAGGTTACAATCTTTTTTGATGAAACAGCCTATTAAAATATGAAATCTAATTATTATTAATTTGGGGGATTTCTAATTCTTATTTGGTATTAAGTCTTCTCATGAAGAATAAACTATTATTAAAATACTTTGGGGGTAGAGAAATGTCTTGCATGTAACTGACCACTTTTCAACTTCTAGCCAAATATATGGCCCATCTTTAAACTCTAAGAATCATCCCTGGGCATAGAGCCAGAGTAGGCAATAAGCATTGCATGGTGTGGTCCAAAAACAAAACATAATTACAAACCAAATAAAATCCTGGTTTTTTTTTAATTGAGGAAAAAAATGAAGAACACAATTTTCCATTTTACAAAGAATGCTATTAGGAATGTATAACAAAATTTTATTAAGTTCTAAACCATAATCTGTGGTACTCTAGCTCTGTAAATATTGTATCTTAAGGAAATTATTATTCAATTAACTATTCTAATAATTATACTTATCTTTATAGAAACAAGATAATTGGTTATTATGATTTAAAACATGCATATCCTAAACATATTCCTAAGAAACTCTATTATCCTACCAAAAAATCTTCAGGTTTAATGCAAGTCATTGACTAGCTATGATCATTGTTTCTATTTATATGGATATACTATATTAGGACAAATACCTAAAGTTATATCCTTAAAGGCTATACTTGCTAACAAAAATATGTTGATTCACATTTTCAAGCTTTCAATATTAGTCAATTTCTAGACAAGATATTCTTAATATCCATGGATCAATTTTATTTCAGATTTTTAAATTTTTTATTCCATTAAAATTTAACTATTTATCTCTTAATGCTTCCAGTTTTTATTAAATTATTTACCAATAATTGTAAGAATGTATTATGTGGTAGAGAGGAAATATAAAAAATGCATATTGTTGTTGCTACAACTAGTGCTCAGATGTCATTAATCAATAACGCCACATGCTATTATCTCAACACACTTTCCAAGATTAGCTATTGCCTGGAAGTTGTATTACAAATGGTAATCTTCTAATGATCCCTGCGCTAGATATGACAAGTAGTAAATGAAAATCAGTCTGAGTGACTGCATAAAATAGTGGGGAAGACAGGCCAATAAAACATTTTATATATAATTTAGTACATAACTTGTTATTATATATTTCAGCATAAAAATAAAAAAAACGTTAGGGAAAAGTAGACTTAAAAGTAAGGTATCAGAGTGCAAATATTTTTTATAAAATAAGGTAAAGTCCAATTTTGTTTCTTGAAGCAAATAGTAGATGATCAGGTAAAATAGAGGTAGAAGAGGATATTCGATTGAAGTGGAGAGAAAACATTGTCCAAAGCTAATTGGGGCTGAGAAACTAGCAGTATCTGTAACAATAGAGGATGTGTGTGTTTGGGTATAAGGAATTATGAGGAAATTCCTCAAAGGTGAGGCCAAATCCCGAAGTCCAGAATGTGGAAGTCATACCTTAACATGTATATGCAAGGTCTCGCATTTGATACCTTTTCCCCTAAACTTTGTACATTGGTGGCCCCGAGAACTGCTGTACAGAGCATCACTAGAATTCCTGGATAATTATAGATGGACTCTATAGATAGATGAAAGTTAAATACATGGGAACCCACTGGTGGATTTAAGACAATGAATTCCAAATGGAGAAAGATCACTTGCTCAGTAATATGAAAAGCTTATATAAATAAATTGCGAGCATTGATTGGTGCAGAAAATATGTTTGCAATTTTTATACAAGTTTAAAGAAGATTTAAATCAATTTAAAGAGATAATTCCTCCTGAATAAAATAGGGAAATTATTTTATCATAAAATAGTAGCTGGTGTGTGGTTATAGAATATCGCCATTGTGTTTTGTTGTTTTTGGAAGAGATTTCACACTTACATATATATAAATATGGTATAATCTTTCTAAGTTGGAGTGAGAATATTTGAGTTTTCACTTTACCCATATGCTTTATTCCAATTTTCTTTCTTTCCTCCTATCATCTTTATCCATTTTTTCCTGTGTGTCTCATTCTAACTTTCTTCTTCTATTTTTCTTGTAATCTTGCTTTGCACACATTACTTTTCCTGAGACAATTTGTCTCCCAGAATGGAACGAACAGCTTATCCGTGGAAAGATACTTTGCATCCCAGGATCTGTTCTGTTCTGATAAGCAGGCTTTAGTTGATTGGGCCGGGCACACTTGTTTCTTCTGAATTTAACTGAGCATCATGACCAGAGAAACACAATGATAAAGTAAGGAGAAACAAGCAACACTGATAGTAGGGAATATTCGTGATGGGGTACACATTACCATGAATCTAAACCTAAATGTTTTTCCGAAGTTGGTTATCCTGTTACAAGTCTTTCTTATTGACTATTATGCAACTTACTCTAATAAATTTGCCATGGTAGCTAAGCAAGTATCATCTCATGTACCAGTGTTATGAACAACAACAAAAAATATCTCCCTCTGCTGGTTCTCATGAAAAGTTTTCTCTGTTAGGAGCAAACATTCCATACTATCTATGATAGCCCTTAATTGTTAGAAGAAAGGTAAGGAAAAAAGTCTCAGAATTTATTTGATGTATTTTTTAATGTTGCACAGTCAATAGGATTTTTTTTACTATGTAAGTGAAATATTAGTGACAGTGACTCATTTCATTTAAGGACATGGCAGGCATTTTAATTAAGAAATAATGTTTAGTTATTTGCCAATGAAGATCATGCTTCTGACCCCTTAGTTGTGTGTAGTTGTAGTAAAATCTGTTAATTAGTGGCCCTCATTTATCATTAAACTGTATACACACAAAACTTAGCTTGACAACTGAGGCCAATGTCTCTTTTCTGTCTTTCATTAATGTTCTTTAATTTTACCCAGAAGAATAGACTATTGCCACATATTTGTTTCACATGTGTGTGAAAAAGTACAGATTTTTCTATGGAAGAAAATTTCTGATACTATATTATCATACAAATTATTTTAAGAGTATGTGACGATCACCATGAGGACTCATTAAAAGACAAATTACTGGACTCCACCCACCAATTCTATTTCAGTAGGCCTATGGTGGATACAAGGATTGAGAGCTTGCATTTCTAATATAAACTCATGTATTTCATATGCTACTGATCTCAGACATCACTATAAGAATTTTGAAAATTGATGATAGGATTATTCCACAGATGCCCGATGAATATTTATTCTGGCTCATTATATGTTTGGGTGCAGAGATCATTTGCACTCAGGACCTCTTCATTGCTCACTTGCTATCCTGGGTGTGATCTTATATCTGGAGGACACACTTCAGACTGATTTCATAAATTCACAATCAGTTTGTTTCTCCCCTAATACTGCCTCTAATTTTCTAACCATATCTTGCAAATTTTCACTATGCCTTTGGTAAGTACTGATATATAAATATATCAGTTCCATCATATAGAAGTCACATAGAGATTATCGTACAAAGATTGCTTTCCCTCCTATGATTGTCTGCTAGATCCTTCCTTGTTAAAGACAAATACTTTTCTAATATAAAAATTACATGCCTATTTAAATAGACACTGTAATTAACTTGAAATCCTATTTACTCCCCTGGTTAATTTCCATTCCCAGAATATGTTTTCTTTTCTTTCTTCCTGCTTCCATGAATCAAACTCTAAGTTGTTGTTCATGCATGGTTTACTGTAAAATAAAATTAATCAACTGATTTACTCAAATTCTGGTCTTATTTGTGCTAATGATTTCTGTCTTCTTTTCTTTAGCAATAGAAGACAATGACCTACTGTAAACAGTAAATCGTTATCCTTAATCACTTCATATGTTACTGTCAATTTTCAAAACATTTTCTTTCCTTTCTATTTTCTGTTTATTTGTGAACCACACACAATGATTCTCGGAGATTGTTCATGATTTTATGTAGGGTTTGAGGGGAACCATGGTGCCAGAAATTGAACGGATTGCCTTTCAAATTTAAAAGATTATACTATACAAATTTGCTGACTATACCATCTCTCTGAGAGCCTAATTTTATGTATTTATGTAATATATGTATTTATGTAATTTTATGTATTTCCTCGACTATTTCATGAGTTGACCAGAATAGACACTATGGTTAATTATATTTGGGTATATTTATAGATATATAGGGGTATATATATGAGTATATCACAATGAATGCAAAAATTTATTCTCAAGAATAAAATAAGAAGAATGTTGTTCTTTTCTTGGTGTCCATGAACCAATTCTTAGAGGACCTGGATAGAACAAAAACTGTAGAAAGGGAAATTTCTTCCTCTTCAAGTTGACTATTTAAGCAGAACTAGTCCTTAGAATGGATTTGCACAGTTTTATCTTAGATTATCAGATTTTCCAATCGTTGGCCTCAGTTCAAACAGGATTTATATTGTTAGCTTTCTTTTTTTTTCCTTTTCTTTAAAATTTCTATTGAAATTTAGGTAAATGGTTACAATAGTGCTGAAGTTTGCATTTATGATGTGCAAAGTTACTATACCTTGATATCATAAAAATATAACCAATATTCTATGTCACTCTAGTCCTTCTCTTCCTCCTCTATACACAACCCCCAACTTCTTGGTAATCTCCAATTTATATAATCAAAGACAAAATTTTATTATTAGTGTTTATGCATATTTCCTTTTTTGTATTATTATATAACATAGGAGAGTGAGGTTGTATAGTTTTTTTCTTTCCCTCTAACTTACTCAACATGAGATTATTTAGTTCTAATAAGTTTTAACACTAACTTTCATAATGAATCCAGAGTCAGAAGTGTCTTCTCAGCTTTTATAATTACTTGAGTGAATTCATTAAATATATCTAGATAAGTATTTATTTATTATAATTTTAAATAGGCAGACAGGAATGTAATATATGTATATACATAGATTATATATACATATATACATATAAGTATAAAAATATCTATGTATGTATATATACATATATGTATAGAAAATATCTACATATGTATATGTAATGTATAAATATATAGAGTATTCTTATGGAGAATACCAACAAAGAAAGCAATTGTCTACCAATCATATTATTCCCTTTTATATACAAATTCACCAGTATTCCCCTCGAAACCTCCATGTCTTCACTGGTAATTGGTAATTCTCCCATTGACTTGACCTAGTGTATTTTAATTTCTGTTCATTTTGATATCAAACATTCTTAAAGCAAAGATTTATCAGTCCAAATTTACTTTATGACAATTAGCAATTTGCTTTAAATATACCATTTTTCACATGTACCTTTTTCATTCCAGTGCCCTTTGTCCAAGTCACATATGATTTTCACATTACTATAGCTAGCAGTTACTTCACTCCCCTAAGAAGCTGTTTTCAACTTCCTTCATGAGCTTCCTTGAGAAACAATTTTTAGGGTCTAGAAAATTGGTACAGCGATCAAACTTTGTTCAGTCATAATAATTATCACTAAGAATATTTTTCTAAAATTTGGAAAGATTCAGAATTTGAATCTTGTCATTTGCTAATTTTTATAATTTTTATATTTATCCCCGCTGCTGAATGAACTCATCCTGTGAGCAAAGAAGTCTTCTTGTGTAATCCAAAATTCAAAAAACATATATGTGTATATATCTAGATATATAAATAAAGTTTATTGAGAGCTACAATTCTAAGCCACATGAAAACCTCAAAGTTATCAAAACATATGTGAGTGTAAGAAATGTTTCTGTCCCATCACACTTAATTTTAAAAGCATTAGTCACTTCCTTACACACTTTACCCTTATTATTTCCCTTTATTATTCGAACAAATTGATTCCTCTTAACTTCCTTTTTACCCCCAAACGTTTTTGAATCTATGTGGGTATCCCCACCCCAACTTATTGTTTATGTCAACTGAATTTCAGAACCACCTCACCTATGGAATGGACTGCTAGAGGAGTCTGCCTTGGGGGAGAGAGGGCATTAGCAGAAGAATTACAATCAGCAAGGGAATCCTTAAGGGATCAGCATCAGCAAAGCAGCAGCAGCAGTAGCAAAGGAGTTGGTCTGCAAAGAAGCCTTTACTCCTTCTGCCAGCGGGTCTGAATATTGCAGATATAGTAGAGAAATCACAAGTCAGTTAAAGTTTCATCAGAGACAGCTCAGTTTATTCCATCGCCCTAATCGCAATGTGCATTCCTCACATGGCTTCTAGGTTAAGCCTTTTCCAAGCAACTTCGTCTTTGCTGCTCTCTATGATTCCTTGCTCCTTTTTCTCAGTCTCCTCTCCCCTCAGGCAACACCTTTATTCCAAACCTCAGACCCCTTCCCAGGTATGGATGAGTCTGGCCATCTAGGCAATATTAACATATAGCACTGGGGGAGGGGTAATCTCACATATAATGTGACTTTTTCTTCATTTGTGAATTTGACATAGATATAAAAAGTAGACCTTCAAGAACTACATTTATTAGCTTGAATCCATTAAGCATTTTTTTTCTTTTAATGTGCCTTCCATTACTGATAACAAACCTAGAGTATTTTTGTCCTCCTGTACCCAAGAGAGTGCAATAAAAGCAGTCTTTTAAACCACCCTTGTTTTCCTTCAGCTTCTTCCTGGTTATCATTAATTTGTTGACAATTTAATTTAAATAGATCTAAAGTTTGCTCATATTCCTTTTCTTTTGTCATAGTATCTATACATAATATTTAAAGAAAATACTAAAAAGTTGAGTACACAGTCCACTAAACTTCTAATCTTTCACCCAAGATTTCTAATGTCAACTATAAGGACTTAAAATGTCAACTATAAGGAATTACAGTAAAATTACAAATTGAAAAGAAGTGACTACTTCAAATCACATATGCTCTGACATTGTTATTACAGTGAGTTCTCAATATCACATACAACTCAGACTTAATAATTTAGTTGAGTCACAAATTTTCTAAAAGCTATTGAAAGAACAGTAAAGTTTAAAGGAAAAAAGCAATTAAAATAGCCAAAAGAATATGTATTTTGAACAGGCTGAGAGGTTAGTAATGAAACTTCCTCTGTTCTCAGAATGTAATACCTTCTTGGCATCAAATAGGAAATTCACCAGAGTTTATGTATATACAGTTATTTTTAAATCTTTTATTTCTCCTCCACATATATACAGTTATTGATGAAAAGTTTTAAATGTGGGCATAGTTGATTAATTTCCAACATAGTAGAATTTTTCCCATAGGTTCTATAGTTATTCATTCACAGAATTCATACTGATGTGGTGAAATTAATGTTACATCTACTATTAACTACCAGTAATAGTCAGAAGACCTGCTACAAATATCAAAGACTAATATTAGGAAATGCCAAGAGTTGGGAGCTTACTTTCCAGGAATCTGGGAAAATTTCAGAACTCTTCTTGGGAAAAAAACAAATTCTTTGTATGCAGTTAAATAAAAGTAGATAACCCAAAAGTCCTTGTTCTTTATGTCATGGTCTTGCCATGGTTTGCTCTATTCCCTGTCTCTAGGATTAAAGAAAATGTCTCTGTAAAAATCACTCCTTATCATATCATTCAATAATAATTATTCTGTTTTTAAATATCTGTTCATATTTTTAAAATATACCATTATGTATATATTGCAATGATTGTCTATTAATTTTTCTTTCCTTCCTTCCTTCATTCCTTCCTTTTCTTTTTTCATTTTTCTTTCTTCATTAATTCCTTTTCATTACTTTCTTCCTTTCCTCTTTTCCTCCCCTCCTCCCTCCCTCCCTTCTATTTCTTCTTTTATTCCCTCCTTCCTACCCTCCTTCACACCTTCCTTCCTACCCACCTTCCATTCTTCCCTGCTTTCTTTCCTTCCTTCCATCCTTTCTTCTTTCCTTCCTTTCTTTCTTTTCCTTCCTTCATTTCTTCCTTCCTTTCTTGTACTTCCTTTCTCTTCCTTCTTCCTTTCTTCTTTCCTCCTTCCTTTCTTTTCTTTCTTTGTTTTCTTTTTCTTTACTTTCTTTCTTCCTCTCTTTCTTCCTCTCTTCCTTCCTTCCTTCCTTTCTTCCTTTCTTTCTTTCTTTTTCTTTCATCCTTTCACTTTTTATGTAGACAATAGCTCAAAGGATCATAGTAAAATATGGTCTATTTCTAAGCCGTTTTATTCCCACTATTGTTATTACCTACTACAAAAATTAGTGCAAGGAATACTAACATATTTTGGGACACCCAATGATATTCATTAGCCACTTTTGGCTCTGTACTTGGTGGTTACTCCAGGTAGTTTTCAGGTGACAATGCTATGCAAAGGATAATCCTAGTCTTGTACATGCAATAATACACTATTCCTATTGGGACATCTCTTAAGCTTCATAGTTCTTCTCTAATAGAATATGAATTAATCAGTAAATCATAAATTCTGTGACATGTTTTAGAGACTATCTACTTAAAAAAACTTAATCTCCAGAACATGATAGGGTGTCTGTCACATGCAAGGCTTTCAATTATTATGTGCTTAATAAGTGAAAATGAATTAAAGATTTCTACCTTAGAGTCATACTTAGAGATAATATGGGATTAAGATATTATGCTTATTAGTAAAATAAATTTATGAGCTATTATCCTTAATTTATATATTGGTAATTATATTCTCTTCTTACATATTCAAACATACTATGTACTCAGACATCAATTTAGACATTTTACATAACTGACTAGTCATGAAGAAATTGTTTTTAAAATAAGGATCCAGGGGCCGGAGCGATGGCACAGGCAGTATGGCGTGCGCTTTATATGTGCTAGTCTAGGACAGACTGCGGTTGGATTCCCCAGAGTCCCATGTGGTCCCCCAAGCCAGGAGCGATTTCTGAGCACATAGCCAGAAGTAGCCCCTTAGCGTCACCAGGTGTGGCTCCCCAAAAAAATTAAAATAAGGATCCAGTAGAATGTTGGACTTTAATGGTTGATGCTGGCAGTCAACTTAGTAATATAACTTTAATAATGGTTATATAACCTTAAAATGGTTATATATTAATGGTACAATAATGGTTAACCTAGTAATGTCTCTAATAATTTAGTGCTTAGATAAATGATAAGCTTAATTGTATAATACCAATGGCCATTAGGACAACAATAAAAGGAAATTTTCTTTGAGTCCTTGCAGTGCTGGGGTTTAAATATAGGGTTTATCATACCATTGAGATATGTCCCTAGCCCCTAGAGCAATTAATTTAGAGCATACATATCTATCTCCTTATCTTTCTTGACAGTTACCTGATCTATGACCACAGAAAAACTTTAAAAAACATGTGCATACTCCAGCATGATTTGATTTCAGAACCAAGACTATTGAGTGGTGCTTGTCTTTATTGCTGTAGTGCTCACTGGATATTTACTTTGATATTTTTTTCTGTATTGTTGTGGTGTTTCAATTACCTTTTTCACATCCTCTCTCAAACTGAGGTTGAAAGCCTCTAGAAGAACTCCACCCATTTTCAGCATATTTAACTTTTTTTTTTCTTTTTTCTTATTTTGTACCCTAATCTATTGCTTTTCTTTCTTTCAAACAGAACCACACAACTCAATTTATCTAGCTCTGCCTCTAAAATAGAGGGGAAACAAGGGAGGGTAACAGGACCAAACAGATATATGATCACTAATAGTAAACTAGACAAAGAGGGGACCACCTACTCTAGCAGCCTGGGGGTGATGGTGGGGGATATTGGCTGCAGAAAGGGAACTGGGATGGGGGGAGGACATATTTGGTGATGGGTATTCCCCTGATTCAATGTTAATATGCATCTAAAATACTACTGTGAAAGATATGTAAGCCATTGGGATAAAAAAATTGTGTTTTAATCAGAAATGTTCTTTGACTTACATGTATAATTATATTATATTAATTATATTATATGTTATGTTATGTTACTATATTATGTTATGCTAGTTCACCTCAATATGTTAATTAATTTTGTCTCTTGAATAAATTCTTACAATAAAAAATAAAAAAGAGAAGAAAAAATTAAAAAACATGTGCATAGCAATTTGTTTTCCCAAAAACACTAATAATAATACATTTTTGGTATGACTTCATTGACACTGTGAAAACTAGTTTAAATTTTTGATGCATGGGAACAGTTAAAAAAACAGTTATTTCCACAACCATTAAACTACATTCTTTTTTCTCTTCTTAGTACATTTTCTTGCTCACATTATTTATAGAAAGTAAGACTGTATGGACATTATTTTTTAAGACTAGCACAAAAAGTATATGAATATTTGATGTAGGTATAAACACTCTCCTTTCATACTGAAAGTTGTGTTACTTGATCACAGTATCCTTCCCCATTTAACCAGAGCAAATAAAGATTGCTATTTAAAGACACAGATATGGAGTTAGAACAAGATTCCAATTTAGTGTGAATGATGCAAAAAATGCAAAGACTAAAAGAACAAGAAGATAAAAAAATAAAAAAAATTATGTTGCTTCATAAACAACTAACTAGGAAAGAAATTAACAAAGGAGGTAAAAAACAATGCATTTCATTAACAATTATAAATCATGGATCTTGGCCATAGGAAAATCAGTAGCAGGATCAGGGTGTCACAAGGAGAGCTGGCCACAAAGTAAATCTACAAGCTGGGGAAGAGTACACAAAGACAGAGCTCAGCAATGAGGTAAACCAGTGGCTATGGCAGAACCAGGGTGCTACAAGAAGAGTATGGTCAATTTGCTTTGACCCTTTGCCTGTATTTCCTCAAGGCAATGAGCCCCAGCACAACATTAAAAAAACAACAACACACAGCAAAGATCACAATGGGAAAGCAATGCTGAGCCCACCATTCTTAGTGAGTGAAGATGGTAGTTCTGAAAATCCAACTAGTACAAGCCATCTCTATTGACTCTTTGATCTGAGTTTTAGAGAGGAAATATAGAATATTTTCTAAGAATTGAAAGAAAGCATAAGCCAATAAGACTCAATAGAATCGGAAATTAGAAATTAGACTTCAAACGAAAAACTTGGTAGGTAAAATGAAAAACTTACTGGAAGGCTTCAGCAGTAAAGTAATAGCTGTTGAAGACAGAATCAGTGAACTGGAAGATGAGTTGCAAATAAAGAGAAGAATAAACAGACGATACAAAAATTCTATGGGTAAATTGAACAAAAACAAAAACGCCCAAGAATCATTTGGGTCCTAAAGAGTCAAGAAAAAGACCCCTATGAAGAGGCAACATTCAAAAACATCATTGAGAAGTTCTCAGAGTTTAAAAGTACTTATAAGAACATCATGGATGCCCAAAGAATACCAGCTAAATGAGACTCAAATAGAGGTAGTCCAGGGCAAATTCTTCTAGCAAAAAAAAAAAAAATTCCTTAAAAAGACAGGCACAAAAATTTCTTGTCGTCATATATTATTAGGGAAATCCAAATCAAGAAAATAATAAAACATCATCTTACACCAGTGAGGATGGCACAACAAAAATACTGGAAACAACTTGTATTGTCAGGAATGCAGTGAGAAATGAACTCCCCATCTACTGTTGGTGGCAATTCTGACTGGTCCAAACCCTATAGAAAACAGTATGGAGAGTTCTAAGTAAACTCATATAGCTGCCATATATTTCAACAATCCAACTTTTGGTTATTTGTTTACAGGACAGAAAAAGTTTATCCAAAAAGATGTATGTACACCACTATTTGTTACAGAACTCAATACAATAGCTATGATTTGGAATAAACCTAAATTTCTACCAACAGATGCATGGATCATGAAGATGTTGTACATATATACAATAAAATACAATACAGCTGTAAGGAATGATACAATCAGATAATCTGCTGCAATATGGAAGGAACTGGAAGATATTATGTTAAATGAAGTAAGCCAGAAGAAGGATATAGAATATCACTTATATAAGGTATTTAGAATAATTGCATGAAGAAACAACCAGAACACACTTGGCCCCAGAGTTTAACAAAGAAAAGTGTTGTTTAAGTATAAAATATAGAGTTCTATTGTTGGGGATGAGGCCTTTCCTGCAACGCACCTGTAGCCCCTTGGCCGCCAAGTCTGAAGGCTGCAGGATAACTGCGGAGGAGAGATTCACAAGCAGTCAGATGAAGTTTCAGGAGACAGCCAGCTTTATTGCATGGCCCTAACTGCCATGCACATTTCTCCACATGGCTTCTAGATAAGCTTTTAATAATAGCCTGTTTCCTGCTGCTCTCCATGATCCCTTTCTTTTTTTCTCTGCCTCCCCTTTCTCCAGGTAACACTTTTATTCTAAACCTCAGACCCCTCCCAAATGTGGGTAGGTCTGACCATCCAGGTGGAATAAACAGGAAGTTGGGAGAGGAGATACCAGCAGAGAAGGAAAGAAATTGAGTGGACGAGAAATACAAATATAAAAGGTTGGGTGCAAGGAGCCAAGTAGTCTCAGATGCATTGCTGGTGTTTAAAAGTACAGAAATAAATATCTAAGCCAAAGTAAAAAACAACGAAATCAAGAAACCCAAACTTTTACAACAGAAACATAAATGGTCCTGTTATACCTCATTCCAATACTATGCTGTTTTTTATGACTAATTCTCTATAGTACAGTGTGCAGTTGGTCAGAGTGATGGCCCCCACCTTCTTTTCAAAAGGAATCCTTTAGATATTTGTAGAGATTTATTTTTTTATCTAAATTTTAGGACTATCTATTTCTTTGAAAATTGACATGAGTATTCTTATGCTAACAGCACTAAATCTCTACAATATTTTGGGGAGAATTCCCATTTTAAAGATATTACTTCTCCCTAATCATGATTTGTATTTGTTTTTCCATTTCAGGGTGTCCTATTATAGTTTTATTTGTTTGTTTGTTTTATTTATTAGTTTTTTTGCTTTTTGGGCAACACCCTTTGACACTCAGGGTTTACTCCTGGCTATATACTCAGAAGTGGTTCCTGGCTCAGGGGATCTTAAGGGACTCCGGGGATCAAACCAAGGACTGGTCACATGCAAGGCATACACCCTACTGCTGTGTTATTGATCTAACCCCCTTCCATTTTAGTTGTTGCAGCAGTGTTTTATAGTTTTATTTGTATAGATCTTTCACCTCTCTTGTTCAGTTGACTGTGAATTGCTTGTTGTTTTTTTTTTGAGGCAAAATTATGAATGGAATTGTGCTTTTAAATATATCTTCTTTTTCAACATTTGTAGATAGAAGTTACATAATTTTGCATGTCAACTTTGTAGCCTACCATTTCCTATCCAAATCTATCTCTTCTAAAACATTTTCTGTAGTCTTTAAAATTTTCTAAATATAATATGACATAGGTGAAGAGTGATTTCTTAACTACTTTCTTTCCTATGTGCATCCCCTTTGTAACATTTCCCAGCATAAATGCTATCACAAGTAATCTATTGAATAAAAATAGTGAGAGGGGTACCTTGTGCCATGCCAGATCTTAGAGGAAAGGCTTTTATTTTTCCCCTTTTAATATAATCTTTCCCATGGACTTATGGTAAACGGCTTTGACTATATTGAGGAAAATTATTGCAAATCCCATATTGAGAGGTTTTTTTTATCATAAATGGATGCTGAATATTGTCAATTGCTTTCCTTCATCTCTTGATATTATCATATTATTTTTATAGTTTATAGTATACTTTATTGATATGGTATAATATATTTGTAGATTGTGTTCAGCCATCCTTGCATCTTTGGAATGAATACTACTTGATCATGGTGTGTGATCTTCCTGATTAGCTATCGAATTCTATTTGCTGCTGTTTTGTTGATGACCTTTGCAGCTGTGTTCATCAAGAATATTTTCCTGTAATTCTCTTTCTTGTAGTGTCTCTGTCTGCATTTAGTATTAGAGTGATTGTAGCTTCATAGAAACTGTTTATAAGTGTTTCTGTATCTTCAATTTTCTGGAAGAACCTGACATAGATTGGAAGTAGGTCCTCGTTAAAGTTTTGAAAGAATTCACTAGCCAAACCATGTGGGCTTGTGTTATTATTTTGAGTAAGCGTTTAGATTTTCATTTTAATCTTCTCAGTAGTTCTAGATGTATTCAGGTATTCTAAATCATCTTGATTCAACATTGGTAGGTAATATGATCCAATTTTTTCCTATTTCTTTCAGATTTTCTTGTATTTTGGCATAAAGATTTTCAAAGTGATCTTCATTATCCTTTAAATTTTTAAAACATATTAAATGAATACTATCTCCATTTCAGTAAGTTATATTTGTATTTATTTATTATTTATTATTTTTAATAAAATATTTATTTAATAGGACTGGATCAATAGCACAGTGGTAGGGTGTGTGCCTTGCATGCTGCTGACCCAAAATGAACCTGGGTTTGATCCCCAGCACCCCATATGATCCCCCAGACCAGGAGTGATTTCTGAGCACATATCCAGGAGGAACCCCTGGGTTTAACCAGGTGTGGCTCCAAAACCAAAATAAAAAAATAAAATAAAATCTTTAAGCACCACAATTACAAGCATGATTGTAATTGGGTTTCAGTCATAAAAAGAATACCTCCTTTAAACAGTACAACAATCCCACCACCAATTCACTCACTTCTTCCTCCCTCATCCCTGCCTATATTTTAGACAGGCATTCTATTTCTCTCACTCATTAACATTAACACTCATGCTAGTTGTTAGTATAATCATTTCCCTAACTGCACCCACCACTCTTTGTGGTAAGCCTCATATTGTGAGCCAGTCCTTTCATCCCTCATATCTATTGTCTCTGGGCATTATTAAAATAATGTTAATTTTTCTTAAAACCCATAGAGACTATTCTGTGTCTATCTCTCTCCTTCTTACTTATTTCACTCAGCACAATAGATTCCATGCACATCCATGTATAGGAAAATTCATGACTTCATCTCCCTGACAGCTGCATAATATTCCATTGTGTATATGAACCACAGTTTTTTTTAACCATTCATCTATTGAAGGGCTTCTTGGTTTCCAGAGTCTGGCTATTGTAAATGGAGCTGCAATGAATACAGGTATGAGGAAGGGATATTTGAATTGTATTTTTGTGGTCCTAGAGTATGTATATATCCCTAGGAGTGGTATAGCTGGATCATATGGGAGCTGAATTTCCAGTTTTTTGAGGAATCTCCTAATTGTTTTTCATAAGGCTGGACTAGATGGCATTCTTTTTTTGTTTGTTTATTTGTTTTTGGAATTCAATTTCTTTTTTTATTGTAAGAATTTATTCAAGAGAAAAAAATGATTAACATAATGAGGTAAACTAACATAACATAATATAGTGACATAACATAACATATAATATAATTCATATTATAATAATACATGTAAGTCAAAGAAAGTTTCTGATTAAAAACATATTTTTCCATAATGGCTTACATATCTTTCACAGTAGTATTTTAGATACATATTAACATTGATTCAGGGTAATACCCATCACCAACTATGTCCTCCCCCCATTCCAGTTCTTAACAGCAGTAAGAGTTCCTTTCTCTCCACACATCAGAGAATGATTGGTCTTGACACAAAGAAATCCTCTGGGGCATTGGATATTATTTGCCAGAATATTGTTCAGAATCTTTGCATTTTTGCTCATCAAGAATATTGGTCTGTAATTTTTTGCAGCATCTCTGTCTGCAAAAGTTTCATAAATTTATGAAATTTTATGTCTTCATAGTTTTTATGAAGCTAACATCACTTTGATACCAAAACCAGACAGAAATGTTGCCATATTAGTAAATGTAGCCCACTTATTTTTGCTTTTACTGTCCTGGTGTCTTATCATTAAGATATTTTTATTGCTCATATTGGGCACTGTCCACTATTTTATCAATGTATTTTATGGATACAAATCAAATATTGAGGTACTAAAACCATTTTGAATACATTTTTGCATGAAGGGCTATTGTCATTTTCTTGCATGTGAATGTCCAATTTTCAATACTAGTTGTAAAAGAGGTTTGCCTACATCCATTAACTGTACCATGATACTTTGTCATTAGCTATCCATGTGCCTAAAAGTTTAGATGTGATCATTCAATTTGATAGTATTGGTTTGGATTCTCCTTTTATTCCAATGCCATTCAATTTTGACTGCTGTAGATTTATAATTAAGTTTGAATTCTGGTAATGGTTGCTTTAATTATTTTCTTCAAAATTATTTTTGTTAGGAGTTTTATGTTTTCAAACAAATAGTATTAGTATTTGTTTTATGACCTTAAAGAATGTCATTCAATTTTTAGGAAGATTGCACTGAGTCTGTATAATATCTTTGTTAATATAGTCATTGTAGTAATTGTTACATTCCATTAACACAAATTAATTTAGTACTTTCTTGTGTCCTCCTGCAGATCTTCTATAATGATTTATATTTCTTTTTAATTAAATAAGTAATTCTATTTATTTATTTTACTTTAAACACTGAAATTACAAGGTTGTTCATAATAGGGGTGAAATTAGTTTCACATTTACAAAGTTGTTCATGATTGAGTTTCAGTCATAAAATAGGCGGCACTGTTCCCAACTCACATAAATATTTCTCACTACCAATGTCCCTAATCTTCCTCCTGCACTCTCCTGCCTGCCTCTGGAGAAGACATTCTACTTCTCTCGCTGTTTCTTTCATATTTTTTTTTTCCTTTTAGCAGTGGTTTGCATTATTGTTAATGAAGGAGTGCCATGCATATCATGTTATCTCGGCACCCAGTTCTTTTTCAGTATGGTCATTTCGAAACTTTATTGTCCTAGTGGTCCCACCTTTGCCCTAAATGTACTGCTCTAACTTTTTGTGGCAAGCTCCCAATCAAAGAATAGTCTTCCTGATCAATGTCATTGTCCCTGATATCTCCGGATATTATTATCATTCTTTATTTTTATATCAAACACTGATTCAATTCCCTGACCAATATTCTATATGGCCCCCCAAATCCACACAGAGTGATTCCTGAGTGCAAAAAAAAAAAAAAAAAAAAAAAAACCAGGAGTAACTAACTTCTGATCACAGCCAGCCAGATGTAGCCAAAACAAAGAATGCAAGAGTTATACACTCTTTATCTTATGGATAGCGAGTGTGATAAAAGTCAACTATAAAACAGGATAAGCTCTTCCCTGGAGAGTTGATGATGCTGGTACTCTGATTACTACCAGTTTCCAGGAGTGAGACAAATGCTATTATAATATAGGTTTACTCTATTTATTTTTAATTTTCTATTATTTTCACCTTTGTAAGTTGTTCATGATTTTGTTTTAGTCACAGAATGTACACTATTCACCAGTGCAAATTTTCCACCACAAATATCCTCACTTTTTCTACCAACTTTCTCTACTTCCTCCTTCTCTGCCTGCCTCTGGGGCAGACATTTTACCTTTTACTCCCTTCCAATTTTTTTTTCCTTTTAGACACTGTGATTTGCAATGTGTCTGAAAGTGTAACATGGATATCAGCATCTAGTTCTTGTCATTTCCAACTATTAACTGTTATATAGGTCTCTTCTCTGCCCTAATGCACTACCCTGCTATTTGTGGCAAGCTTCATACAATGGAGTTGAGTCTTCTGGCTCTTATCTCTATTGTCTCTATATATTAATATTATCCCTTTATTTTTGAGTCACATCTGGTGGTGCTCAGGGGTTAGTCCTGGCTCTGCACTCAGAAATTACTCAAGGAAGGCACAGAGGAACATATGGGATGCTGGGATTTGAACCATCATCCATCCTGGATTGGTGTGTGCAAGGCAAAAACCCTATCACCGTGCTATTTCTCTGGCCCCTATCCTGTTTTTGTCATACAAATGAATGGGATTGTTTCTTTTCCTGTCCCTCTGTCTCATTTCACTCAGCACACTACACTCTATATCCATCAATGTATGAGCATATTTCATGTCTTCATTTTTCCTTTTTTTTTTTGTTTTTGTTTTTTTGTTTTTGTTTTTGGGCTACACCCAGTGATACTCAGAGGTTACTCTTGGCTATGCGTTCAGAAGTCGCTCCTGGCTTGGGGGCCCATATGGGACGCCGGGGAATGGAACTGCGGTCCATCCTAGGCTAGCGCTGGCAAGGCAGACACCTTACCTCTAGCTCCAATACGCTGGCCCCAGTCTTCATTTTTTTCTAACAGAACTTTTTCTTTCTACATAGATCATTTTCTTTTTTTTTTTTTTTTGGTTATTGGTTTTTGGGCCACACCCGGTAACGCTCAGGGGTTACTCCTGGCTATGTGCTCAGAAGTTTGCTCCTGGCTTGGGGGACCATATGGGACACCGGGGGATCGAACCGCGGTCCGTCCAAGGTTAGCGCAGGCAAGGCAGGCACCTTACCTTTAGCGCCACCGCCCGGCCCCATAGATCATTTTCTAAGAATACATTTTACTTTTCTGGGTTCAAGCAATTAAGATGTTAGTGTTAAGTTATGTTCTTTTCTTTCTTTTGCAAAACTAAGGTAACTAACCAGAATGTGAATGTTTTCAAAGAAGTTGACCTCTAAGATATTCTGCTGGTCAGGTCAGGCATTCTTCTACTACTGATGACAGTGTATTGAACCAATTATTTTGTGATCTCTAACACTCTTTTTAAAACATCATTTATTTTAATCCAGAATAAAACAATGCAGAATGACTTATGGAAATTTTAATTAGTTTGAGCTGCAATAGATTTAGCTGAAATTAAGTAATAAAAAAATAAAGCAAAGACAAATCTAGTCTACCTTTACAAAATGTTTCTTAGTATAATCAAGAATTTGTTTTAGGGGAGGTTATTTTTGTTTTTTATGAAATAATATGTTGTTAAAATATTTGAGAAGGGAAAGCCAAAATTGTTTTAAGTGAACATATCATTGTAAAACAAACTCACTGTAAGAATCCAGGATACAAAATCCTCAAATAATTATTCTTGTTGCTTGCACAGAATTACCAGGAAAATGTATAATTCATAATAAAGGATTCTTCACACCAGTCTTTCACACATCACTATTCTATAGAATATATTCATTATTAGATTAACTTGCAAATATAGAGTTGTTAGTACTTCTGCCAACACGTATTTATTGAAGTTTTTTTAAATATGGCAGGCATTACTCTAGAAACAGGAAGCAAAATGCTGCACAGATATACATGGGTTTGTTTTTACTGCAGAATAAACTGTAATACATTTTGCAATAAAATGAATTAAATGATAACAGGAAAAAAGGGAAGAAAAGGACAAGATAAACACAATGTACTATTTAGTTTTTTTCCTTTATTTAAACATCATGATTACATATATAATTGTGATTAGGTTTCAGTCATGTAAATAACATCCCCTTCACCAGTGCAGCATTCCCACCACCAATGTCCCAAATCTCCCTCCATCCCACCCTACCCCCACCTGTACTCCAGACAGGCTTTCCAGTTCTCTCATTCATTCACATGATTATGGTCGTTCTCTGTGTAGTTATTTCTATAACTGCACTCACCACTCTTTGTGGTGAGCTTCATGAAGTGAGCTGGAAGTTCCAGCCCTCCTCTCATTGTCTCTGAGAATTGTTGCAAAAATGACTTTTATTTTTCTTAAAACCCATAGATGGGTGAAACTATTCTGTATCTATCTCTCTCCCTCTGACTTATTTCACTAAGCATGATAGATTTCATGTACATCCATGTATAGGAAAATTTCATGACTTCATCTCTCCTGACAGCTGCATAATATTCCATTGTGTATATATACCACAGTTTCTTTAGCCATTCGTCTGTTGAAGGGCATCTTGGTTGTTTCCAGAGCCTGGCTATTTTGAATAGTGCTGCAATAAATATAGGTGTGAGGAAGGGGTTTTTGTATTGTATTCTTGTGTTCTCAGGATATATCCCTAGGAGTGGAATATCTGGATCGAATGGGAGCTCAATTTCCAGATTTTGGAGGAATCTCCATATCGCTTTCCATAGAGGTTGGACTAGATGGCATTCCCACCAGCAGTGGATAAGAGTTCCTTTCTCTCCACATCCCTGCCAGCAGTGATTGTTCTCATCCTTTGTGATGTGCACCAATCTCAAATTTGTGATTTGCAAGTTATCCACAGTTGTCTTTTAAGATAATGTTTCAGCACCAATCCCACCATCATTGCCAACCTCCTTACATTTATGTTCCCAGAATCTATCCCATGCCACCTTTCAGCCTGCCATAAAAACAGGCCCTTTTCTAATTTGGGCTTTTATTTTTAAATTTGAATTTCATGATATCACTGTTGTTGTCTCTGTGGCATGGATATTCAGCTCCACCCTTTCTTGAAACCACTAATGCTTCTGAGTTTTCTAGTCTTCTATATAATGTTAATTCAGATTTGCCTTTTTCCTCTTCCACTTTATTCCTTTCCTTCTCCTATCTATACTTTGAGGCCATAGGTATTCATAAAAATCACCATGTAAACCATTGCATTTCTTCGTACAGTTATTATAAATATCACATAAAAGTGGTAATACATCCCATATTTAGCCTTCTTCTGACTTCATTTAATACAACATTCTCCAGTCCCATACATATTGTAGAAAATTTCATGATTGCATGAAGCAGAAGTCTTCCATACACCACAAAAGCACCGAGGGGAGAGTAAAGGATCATGCAAGGAGTATATAGTTAATTCCATGACAGTATACTTCAGGGTTGGAGAAACCCTGTATCTCCTAGGCCAAGGAAATTCCCTCTATAATATCCCCAATTTTCCCCCTATGCAGGGGGAAAAAGAAAAAAAAGCACAAAATAATCATTTTGGGGCTGGTGAGGTGCCGCTAGAAGTAAGGTGTCTGCCTTGCAAGTGCTAGCCAAGGAAGGACCGCGGTTCGATCCCCTGGCATCCCATATGGTTCCCCCAAGCCAGAGGCATTTTCTGAGCGCTTAGCCAGAGCATCAAACGGGTGTGCCCCCCCCAAAAAAAGCAAAAAATCAAAAATAATCATTTTATCCACATATATATTTATTGATTGATCAATATTTTTGGATTTCTTTATTTTGGTGTAGATATTGAAGTTGATGTCTCCAATTTTATTTTATTTTATTTTATTTTATCTTTCTTTTTGCACTCCGGCATATTTCAGAACTGAGACTATTGTGTGGTGCTTGTCTTTACTGCTGTAGAGCTCACTGGATATTTAATTTGATATTTTTTTTTCTGTATTGTTGTGGTGTTTCAATTACCTTATTCATGTCCTCTCTCAAACTGAGGTTGAAAGCTTCTAGAAGGACTCTGCTCATTTTCAGCTTATTTTTTTATATTTATTTTTATTTTTACCCCATTCTATTGCTTTTCTTTCTTTCAAACAAAACCACATAACTCAAATTATCTAGCTTTGCCTCTCAAGTAGAGGGGGGAACAAGGGAAGGTACCAGGACCAAACAGATATATGATCACTAATTTTAAGCTAGACAAAGAGGGGACCACCTACTCTAGCAGCCAGGGGGGTGATGGTGGGGGATATGGGTTGCAGGATGGAAACGGGGACAGGGGGAGAACAAATTTGGTGATGGGTATTCTCCTGATTCAATGTTAATATGTACCTAAAATACTACTGTGAAAGATATGTAAGCCAATATGTTCAAAATAAAAATTTAAAAAATTCATGATTGCATCATTTATTTAAGGTTAGCAGTGTTATATTGTTTAAATATATTACATCTTCATGATCCACTTATCTGTTGTTGGACATCTAGGTTTATTCCAATGCTCATCTATTGTACTGAGTGTTGTGATGAATACCAGTGTGCCTATGTCCTTTCAGGTGAATATTTATTTTACTTTTTGAGGGATACACAAAAGTGGGATAGCTTGGCTGTATGGTACCTTGATTTTGAATTTCCTGAGAACCCTCCATACTGTTTATATAGGGGTTGGATAAGGCAGCATTATTAACAGCAGTGGATGAGAAATCTTTTGTCACTATATCCCCACCAATATCTTTCTTATACTATATGAGTAGATAAAAATGCATATGGGATAAAGTGTAATTCCAAACTTGGCCCATTTGAAGACTATTCTCCCATTTCTCCATAAGCAAATCTATGGTTTATATAATAGTATAATCACACATAATAACATAATAACCAGTTAGAAGTATAAGCCATTTAATTTGAAATGTAATGTGTGTGAGTCCAGTAGGAGTGGCTGCAGATTGTGTGTGTTGTTTGGACTAAAAAGAGCCCGTTTGAATTAAAAAGGAGTGTGATACCAGCCAAGAATATTGCTGCTCCACTTCATCCTGCAGCCATGAATTTACCTCACTTTTTAACTGAATATGTGAGTTCTAAAGACCTAACATTGGCCACCTACATAACCTCTCTGATCAGTACATTAGAGAGGAAAGTTTAAGGATGTTTAAGGAACTTAAAGCAATAATGGGATGGAGAGCCCATATGACTAAGAAGAATATGTGAATATGTACATTTGAGAAAACTAAAAACAGAAATATCAGTCAATGAATATGATAGGTTCTTGTTCTACATTACATTGCATATCAGCAGCAACCATAAAAGGGTTCTGCTCTTTTAAGAAAGACATTAATTAAGAACCATAGTGGTAGTAGAGCTGTAGTTTGCTTGCCTTGCATGAGGCTGACCCAGGTTGGACATTGGTTTGATCCCGGGCATCTCATATAGTCCCCCAAGCCAGAAGCAATTTCTGAGCACAGAGTCAAGTAAAACCCCTGAGCACCACCGGGTATGCAACACCCCCCCCAAAATAAAAACACTAAAAAGAAAAGAAAAATAAAGAAGAGAAAATAAAAAAGAAAGATCTTAATTAACTATCATTGGTAGCTATATTGGCTGGAGATATACTCCCCAACACACACACAAACACACACACATACACACACACACACACACACATACACACATGAAGTGGGAGATGTTAGTGGCAGTTGGTGGAGAAGTAGACTAGTAAACAGTTTCCGCTTCTGGCTGTAGTGTTGCTCTCTGATTTTTATAGCACTCAGATGTGTTTTTCTTGATGGTTAATCTTTTTTCCTAGTTTATCTGTTACTTGTACCTGGCCCTCAATCTGATCTAACCTTGATCCTAAAACCCAGCTCTCTTTCTCTCCTCTATCTCACAACCTAGAGATTTGTCATAAATCCCCTGGCTTCTCTACACTCCCTGTTTATTAAAAACAGGCTTAAAGAAACATCTTGTCAGAGTCTTGCCTATGCCAGTGGGTGGGAGGGAAACTGAGGACATTGATGGCAGGAAATGTGCACTTTACTGAAATTAAAGTGTCTAAAAGGAAAAAAAGTAGAAAAAAGATCTAGCAATTGAGAAAAAAGAAAGATGTATGGCCTAGCAGGGGTCCTCAAACTTTTTAAACAGGGGGCCAGTTCACTGTCCTTCAGACTGTTGGAGGGCCAGATTATAGTAAAAACAAAAATTAAGAACAAATTTCTATGCACACTGCATATATCTTATTTAGAAGTGAAGAAACAAAATGGGAATAAATACAATATGTGGCCCGCGGGCCGTAGTTTGAGGACCATTAACCTAGAGTCGGGAAGGAGAAAGGGGTATTAAGGAGGGTGAGAGGAAAACTGGAAACATTGGTGGTATGAAATGTGCACCGGTGAAGATTGTTGTATATTGTATGACTGTAACTCAATCATGAAAATCTTTAAATGTGTAAACAAATGTATTATGTACAGCCTTGTAACCATGGTGTTTAAGTAAAATAATAACTAAAAAATATAATACTTTAACTGGAAAATAAATATTCTTCAGGAGTGATGAAACTGTAGGGTAAATTAACTAATGATAAATGAATTCATCTACCAGGATAGAGATACAAAATGATTTATCATCTGAAATATAAAGAATCATTGTAGTTTTATAATGGATCAAAACAACAGAATATAAGAACTAAGAATTGGCCAATGGATCTGGTCTTACGATGTTATTGATGTGCGTGTGCTATGTGTGAGTGTCTGTGTGTAAAGTTTTAAAAAGTGTATATGAGAATGAGAATTGTATGTGCTGAGGGATTCTGAGACAAGGTGTGGAGGAAAACGGACATTAGGTAGGGCATATTTTTTAATAATGCCTTCATAAAAAACAGTGTTATAAAATTGTAAATCATGATGACTAAAACAAAAAATTAAAAGAATATGCCTCTATTTCCTTTAGTTTGCCTTAGGCAACTTCAGAGAATTAAATAATCACTTAAGAATCGTTATTTATTTTAACTAGTTTCTAACAGCTCCAACACTTGATCTGTTTCTGGGCAAACCAATGCCTCCCATCCATAATGCATGTGTTTTGCTTGTAATTCTGGCTATTGCATATTGGGGAATTCAATCTCGTTTTTTCCCCATGAAAATGGAAATATAAAATATTCTGTGTATAGTCAGGACCATCGTTAATCTGTTCTTATTAGTGATAAACAAATTATATAGGATGGGCATGCATTTTGTGGATATTTTAATTTTGTAAAAACTTCCCAAATGATTAGTGGTCTTCTTTAATACTCAGGAGAGAAAGGGATCATGGATAAAAAGCAAAAACAAATGTAGAAAAATTCAAATATTAGCAATATTTAGTCATTTTACAATACTCTTTATCTCCTCCTTTTGCCACCTAACCCTGAGACAAAAGCTTAAGATAAATGAGTCAAGTACAGATTCCATTACTACTATGTGGTGCTATGTTTTTTCGATCTTTGGGCTACATCTGGCAAAGCTCAGGCATAACTCTTGGCTCTGTACTCAGAAATCACTCCTGGCAGGTTCAGGGGACCATAAGGGATATCAGAACTTGAACCCAGGTTAGCCCATATGCAAGGCAAAAGCCCTACACATCATGCTATCACTTCAATACGTTGATTTTTTTCCTGGTTTTTTGGCTACACCCTATGACGCTCAGAGGTTATACCTGGCTATGGACTAAGAAATCGCTCTTGGCTTGGGGGATTAAAACAGGTTCTGTCCTGGATCAGCAATATGCAAGGCAAAAATCTTACGCTGTGCTATTGCTCTGGCCCAGTGTTTGTTTTTGGTGTTTTTTTTTTAATTTAAGCACTATGGTTACAAGGTTTTTGATACAGTATTTTTTCACAGATGTTCATGATTAAATTACAGTCAGGCATTGTACAACAATCTTCACCAGAGCTCATTTCTCTACACCACTGTCAACAATCTCTCTCTTCTCCTACATGAGGCTATATGTATTAAGTTGAGTATCTTTTTATTTGAATACTCCAGATGACATTAGCTTACACAGGACTGAATGAGTTTTAGTAGTAGTATTTTATATAATTTTAAAATACATGTTACCATACAAAGTTTCCTAAAATATATTCAAAGTCCAAAACTAGATGCAATTAATTTAATTATGCAAATTGATCAATAAAGGGTATTTGTCCATAAGTTCTCTACTGCTTGTCAGTAATGATAGAGATATTGATTAGAATAAATGAACAAGATAGTGTTTCTTTTTCTTGAATTAAACAATACAAGTTAGTCTGTATACATATACATGATACACACAAACCAAATGACACAATCACATTTTTGTCGCTATTGTTTGAAATAAAAGGTTAGATTTTTTTTTTCTTGATCTGTCCTTTTGGCCTGCTGTGGTCAGAGTTTATTCTTAACTTTTTCTTTTGTTTTGATTACTCTTGGCTCTATTCTCAGAAATTGCTCCTGGCAGAGTCGGGGGACCATATGGGATGCCTGTATTCGAACCACCATCCTTCTGCATGCAAGGCAAACGCCTTACCTCCAGGCTAGCTCTCCAGCCCCTACTCTTAACTTTGTTCTCAAGAAATAGTCTTGGTAGGTTTCTAGAAACCAACTGTGCTACTTGGGGTTGAATCTAGACCGGCATGTTATGTGTCTTACTTGCTATTCTGACCCTTGCATCAGTTTCTTTTTTGGTGGCACAACCAGTTGTGCTCAGGGGTTATTCCTGTTTCTGTGCAAGATATTCCTCTTGGCAGTCTCAGGGTATCGTTTGGGATTGCCTGATCAAAACCAGGTTGGTCCTGGGTTGGCTGCTTACAAAGCAAATACCCTACCACTGTGCTATCTCTCCTGTCCCTACATCAGAATTTCTTAAAGCATTTAGTCTCGTTTTAGATTCACCTCAAATATTTATTAAAAATACATATTCTGAAGTCCCTCGCAAGTTACTAAATTAGAATTTCTATTCATATTTTTCTACAAAATAACAATTTCAAAAATACATATTTCAATTTTTGGCATTATGAATTTTAGAAAATACTGATTTTATCCATATATATATTTGGTATTAGTGAAAGTTTTATGTTTATTTGTGTGTAAATATGAAACACTATGAGCTTTATTTAGGTTGTCACTGGTACATTTTCAAGTTATGAAGTCAGAAAAATGGTAATTTTATGTGAAAATTTATATAAACACATATGCACACATATGCAGATGTATATAACATTTTTGTGATTACATGTCTTTAATTATTTTTAGTACATGCCTCCTTTGGAGATTGTTATATTGTGATAATACATTAAAATTTATGTGATTAAGACTGTTGTTTTTCAAATAGTTTAAGCAGCTGTTTGTTTGTTCTTTATAACAAAATTAAACCAAAGTTGTTCTGGGAAAATGCTTCTTAGTTATTATGAGGTATTTGACATGAAATATTATAATATATAAAATATATTATGAGTATATGCTTTCTCTATTTTGACTGCAAGTGTTTATTCAAATAAACAATGCTGGCTTGAGGGGAATTATATTTCTCTGTCTATCTTTAATATGGGAATTTACTGTTTTTGTTAAAAAACATGAATTTTTTACCAGAGGACATATGAACATAATGTTTTTGCCTTTGATCATTATTGAAATCTTTTGTTTTTAATCATGCAATCTAATAATAAGATTATACATTAATATTCAGAGAGCAATGGATAGGAACATTTTGTCCTGCACTCTAAAAATATTATCCTTGGTATTTGAGAACAGAATCATTTAACAGCCATTAAAATGTGAGAAAATATTCCACATTAACCTACATTTAGAGGTTAAAATAGAAATGGTAGCAAATAGATTTAAATAAATATATCATGAGTCATATACTTTGTGCATACCTACCTTTCTTCCAAAGAAATTATGACAAGAGCTCTAGCACATCATTTTATGTTCTAGTGTGGTTTTTTTTAATTTTTGAGACCAATGTGAATTACATGTCTTTCACAATTATATTTAAGGTACATAGTGACAGTAAATGAGGGAAATTCCCACTTCCAGTGTTGACCTCCCTCTGCCATTGTTCCCAGGATGCTTACTCTAACTCCATGTTAACCCCCTTGACTGCTACTGCAACCGATCTCTTTTGTGTATAACTTGTAGTTTGAGTCTTTTGATTTTATTCTCATTCACTTTGGGTTGGTTATTTAGGTCTTATTATTTTTATTTTCGTTCAAATATATATGACTTCTTTGCCTCTAGTACCATTCTTTATTTTTCTTGTAGGAAGCCATAGAAATATGAGGATGAGCAAAATGATTTATATTCTATGGGTCTGTCAAAAATATAAAAGAAAAAAGAAAGCTGGTCTAGCAGCTATAAATATGAATTTAAAAGAAGCAAAGAAAAGAAAAAAGGGGCAGTGTGCTGTGCCAAGTTTGTTTTTGTTTTATTTTTGTTTGTTTGTTTGTTTGTGCATTGGAACAGTAAGTATTAGGGAAATTAGAAAGGATATTTCCTTGGCCTAAGAGATACAGAGTGTTTCCACCCTTGAAGCATACTATCATGAGACAGACTACAGGCTCTGACATGTTCATCATCAAACCCTGAGGTCTTTCTTTATGGTGCCAGGAAACCTTTGCTCAGTCAAGTCACTGTAGTCAAAGGCAGTCTTTTGTAATTGCTTGTTTCTTGCACAGACCCTAGGATGAAGTCTAGGATAAAGTCTTTCATTATGGTCCCAGGAATAGTTCTGCTCAGTGGTGGCTGTTGTAGCTAGTCTTCTGTAATTATTGATCTTGGTTTGTGCAGATACTAGGATGGAGTGTCTTCTGATTTGATATCATTCTTAGGTAATGAAGTAGAGCAATCTGTCATATAAATTTATGGCTGTTACCTCTTCGTCATCTGAACCTACCTTGGCACAACTTGGTGCCAGAGCTGTATTAGGCAATCCCTGGGAGGAGTTTGATTCTTGTTCTTAAAGTTATGGTGAGCCTTTTCTTGTTCGCTAGGTAGAGTGATGGGTGAGGAAGCTTCTTTATTTCACTTAGAGTAATGAGCATAATTTAAAAAACTCAGCACAGGATGCATTCTAGTGAGTATGGTGCAACCTAGTGAGCATGGTTCCTTGAGTTCTAATGTATGGACGATGGTAAAAAAAAATTATCTAACTAGAGAGTGAGGAATGCTTTTAGATAATTTTATCATTGAAAGTTGCATGGTGTACACTCTGGAAATAAACATTAAAACCTCTAGCCATTCTTCAATCAGGGATGGAAGTTAGGAAATCACTACCACATTCTTATATCAAGATCAGCATACTATTAGAAAAAAGGGTGGAACTTGGCTCCGCAATAAGCAGTAAAATAATATGCTATATAGATAAGAAAAGTCTCATTTTAGAAGTGATGAGAATTATCAGAGGTCCTATGCTGCTGAAATGGGTTATGCCAAAAAGTCTTTTTTATAAATGTTTTATTTTTAATTATGAGAACAAAGATGCAAAGAAAGAGGACAAGGTAAAGTTACAGTGGAAGGATAATCACCTATTCAAAGAATTCTCAGAAGTCCCCTTGCTGATATCTTAACTTTGAACTTTCAGCCAAAGAACATTAAGATAAATAAAACAGAACCCATGTACAGTTACTTTGTACCTCAAGTCCCCTGATTGTAATACATTATAATATTTCTTAGCAGCACACAAGGCAATCTAAAGCCATAAAACTTACGTAACTCCTTAAACATTAGAGGCATAGTATATTTTACATTTCCATATACATGCATATTAGCTTAAGTTAACCTCAAATTTTAAGTGAGTCTTTTTTAAGGATTAGAGTCAAAGGAGCACAGTAAAAACGGTGTTAGAGTGGCAATTATTGTTTGCATAGGCCCACCAAAATATGAGGGACATAGAAAGGAAAAACATTGGCCTAAATACAAGGAGACCCTACCCCTGAAGTTTCCTGGCATAAGACCAACTCTAGGCTCCAGGCAAGCTACTTTGTCCAATCCAAGACATTGTCTGTAGTGCCAACACACTTTTTTTTTACACAGTCTCTGTTTTTGGTATCATGTTTCTGTATTAAAGATCCTGGAATCTGTATATCCTACATTGAAGTCAGGATGTGGAGCATCCTCTAGTTTCACCTCATAATTAAAGGGCAATTCAGAGAGCACTGTCATGTAAGTAGGTCGTTGTTGTTAAGTATTCTCAGTGTTAAGGGAAGTCTCTTTTGAGCAGGTCCAAGTCAGAGCAGCGGTAGTGTCTTCACTGGTAGAGGATTGCTTCCAGCTGATGTTATAGACAAACTTAGATGCTTTGTGCATGGCTTCCCTGGTTCAGGGGTGAATGGAGAATGTCCATTCTTCTGAGGCATGTGCCAGGTCATTATGTCAATGTTCAGGTTGTAAGATCCCATTGCACTACAAGATTTGTGTGTTCCAATCTCTATTAGATAAGATCTTATTTGTATGTATAGTATTTTCCCATTTTAATGCCCCTATGCAAACAAGGAACAATGCCACATGACATTATCGGCGCATATGGTGGCTATAAGAAAACGTCCAACAATCCCCATGACATGGTTCAATCATAAGCATTAAACTGGGGGACTCTTTCACCAAAATTCTTTATTGAACAGCTCACAAAGAGAAGAAAAGATAAAAATTTGTTAGGATAGTCACTGTATAAGAGAATATTTAGTAAGACATAGCTTTCAGAGAAAAAACACAAAAATATTCAAAAGACATACATGTCCATTTTATGTCTTTTGAAATAGTTGGGGATTGTTAGTTCCAATGCGCGGCTTTGGTCTGTGATTAGTATTTTGTGGTACTGAAGTTAAAAAGTAATGTTGGTTACTGATAGTAGGGAGGTGAGAGTTTAGGAGTAAAAATGAGCTTTGTAGGGGTGTGCAAAAGGGCAGAATACAAAATGAATAGTCTGCATACACAAAACATAACTTAAGGATAGGAAATACTCTTTATATATATATATATATACACTCAGGGGCACTAGCCCCCGCGTGGTTTTGAACATGTAGACTGGTAAGAAATTGCCAGTGACAACCTTAATGCAACCGAGCAAATCTCAGAACACCCCAAGTTAGGACCCACCATCCAGGAGGGACCATCCGAAACCCACCTTGTCTGGAGAGGACGGCTGGGGGCCTATCAAGGCCCTCAGCAACCCAAGTTAGGGAGAAGGCCTTTGACATGGGGTCTCCCCAAATCCCATGCTGGCTAGAGCTAGCCTCCAGATCAAGAAAGAATTCGGTAGAGAGCCGGAAGCCAGAATCTGCTGGGGTGCTGGGGAAAGGGCGGAGAAAGCTTGGGACCCCATTCTATGCTTAAAAGTCTTAACCCTTCTTTTTCTGTAAAGCCAGGGGTCATGATTTAGGCTTAAGAGGTAACCACAGATGAGATTTGGTGTCCATTTCACCAATATATGATATAAATATTTAGGAAATCACACCTCATCTTCTTTAGCTGCTTTGGGCCAAACAATAATAAATTAATATGAGAGACCACCTAGAAAAAAACTAAATGTGATTTTATGCACAAGATGGTATAAGCTATGGAGTCTAGTAAAAATCAAAGCAGTCAGCCTGTTTAGCTTTTAGAAAGGCAGAATCTGGAGAACACAGTCAAGCCAGAGATCTTTTTTTTCCTAGCACTGCATTGAGGATAAGGTGTCTCTCTATCTGTATGTTTGTGTGTGTGGGAGGGGGGAGGGAATTCTGCTACAGAAGGGGAACTTTCTGCTTCCAGATGAGGTTATTTTTACTTCCAGAGGAAATAAGACAGCAGAAGGCTAAATAAAGCACTTTATTTATTTTTAGGTGAAAAGAGAACTTGGCTATTTTTTATTCATCAACAATTTCTTTAACTGGAAATAATAAATAAACTATCTTTATTTATGTAAGGGTGGCCTGACTTAGGAAGTTGAAAATTTCTTTCCCAGGGGTCCTCAAACTTTTTGAACAGGGGCCAATTCACTGTCCTTCAGACTGTTGGAGGGCCAGATTATAGTAAAAACAAAAATTATGAACAAATTTCTATGCACACTGCATATATCTTATTTAGAAGTGAAGAAACAAAATGGGAATAAATACAATATGTGGCCTGCAGGCCGTAGTTTGAGGACCATTGTATCGAATCAGTAACTCTAAATAAATTCCAAACCCACCCTTGCATCATCATAATAGTTGAATAATACCAAAACTGTACACATATTTTTCTCTAAATTTTTACCTCAAAAATATAAAAATAATATATTTAGGAAGTGGATCAGGAGAAAGTCTGATTTTTTTTGGCCTCAGAAACATGTTATGACTCCCTCAAAATATTCTTTTTGCTTACTTGTTGCTCATATTATGCTTCTGTCTAATCTATGAACAGTAAAATGACCATTCCCCACAGACTTCAGACTTTCTTTAGATTTTCTCAGGATCCATGAA
The DNA here is from genome assembly GCF_024139225.1 of Suncus etruscus. Classification (NCBI taxonomy): domain Eukaryota; kingdom Metazoa; phylum Chordata; class Mammalia; order Eulipotyphla; family Soricidae; genus Suncus; species Suncus etruscus. The sequence goes on from NC_064858.1 coordinate 89,418,795, forward strand.
ATAAGCAATGGTGAAGCAGAATTTAGAAAAAGTGAACCTTAATTAAACGTGCATAGTTCAGTGACTATAAAATAAACATACTATTTTTCTTATCACTATCACTTAGATAAGAATTTTTAATATAAAACAGAATCAGATATAGCTTTTTATCTATGTAATTAAATGTTGCAGTAACATTTGAGATAAGGATAATGCCATTTTTCTTTAGCAATTTTTAAAATGAGATGGCTGATATAAATATGAGTCTTAAAAACTCAAGTAAAGCAGAAAATATCCTGGATAAAAGAATATTTAAATTTTTCTGTTTTGAAAAGTGTTCTTTTTTTTTTTTTTTTTTTTTTTGGTTTTTGGTTTTTGGGCCACACCCGGTGATGCTCAGGGGTTACTCCTGGCTATGCGCTCAGAAATTGCTCCTGGCTTGGGAGACCATATGGGACACCGGGGGATTGAACCGCAGTCCATCCAAGGCTAGCGCAGGCAAGGCAGGCACCTTACCTCTAGCGCCACGGCCCGGCCCTTGAAAAGTGTTCTTAATGGTATAATATAAATTTTGATTCCTCCTTTTGTTTCTGTTTTCTAGAACAGTATATATTAAAATACAACAAACTATGTCATTATTATATTAAATTGTACATAGTGAAATTGAGAAGTATATCATTATTTGTTTAAGGTCATTTTAATGTTAACTATTATGTAAATGACGATCAGAAGTAAGTCTTTAAAACATATTTATGCAAGGTATTTATTAATAAACAAATAGAAATTTTATGATTTCCAACATATGGATATGCACTAGAAGAAAAAAAGAAGAAAATAAAAATATGATAGAAAAATTATCAATATATGAATTCTTCAATAGAAAATTTAGTTGATATTTATTATTACACATAAAAACACTTCTTAGTTGCTTTCCATTTATCTCTCACAGAATGTTTTTTGGATTCACTTTTCTCAAATAGCTCAGATAAGCCAATTAAAGAAAGATTCATCTTTGTTTACCTGAAAAATAATCAGGCTGTAATATAATTAAGAGGGAGTTTATGAAAATAGTTATTGTATTTCAGGACTATCAAGGTCAGGGCTCCAGGGAGATAGATAGGATTGGGCAAGGAAATGATCTGAGATTGAGGGGTTTGTTACAGAAATTGTTGGAAGTGTTATCATATTTATTTTCCTGTCAATTATTTATTGGCTTACTCAAGACTTCAGACATGAGGAAAAGGGGGCAACCATATTTTGTAACCATCAACAAGTGTGCTCTTCTTTTCAGTGTTTCAGTACATAATTACAATGGGAGTTGCAGGTTATCAGTTACAATTCTCAGTATGACAGTTCCAAAAAAGATGCAGTCTATTTGACTCAAAGTACTTTCTCCTTTTAAAGTCCCAATTTGATTGGGTGTCCATAAGAGCCTTGATTCACAAAAATTATCTGTAGCTGATGTGGGAGCTAATTCAATTTTACTTGCCATGTGGAGTCACCATGCACATTTAGACCTCATTGAGAATCATTTTGTGTGAGTCTGCTTTTTTTTAAATATAGTATTTATTTTAATCATAGTGGCTTACATATCATTGACGATAATATTTTAGGTACATATTAACATAAAAACAGGGGAGTTCCCATCACCAAATTGTCCTCCCTCCACCTCCGCTCCTGTCCTACCTCCCATATTCTCCTCCCTCACCCCCGGAGCTGCTAGAATAAGTGGTCCCCTCTGTGCCTAGCTGACTACTTAGTGGTCCTACCCTTATTTCCCTCTCTAATTGGGAGGCGGGACTAGGTAGTTCAAGTTATGTGGTTTTGTTTGAAGAGAAAGGTACTAAACTGGGGAAAAAATCAAATACGCCGAAAATGGGCGGAGTCCTTCTGGAGACTCTCATCCTAGGTTTGAGAGACAAAGGGGAAAAGGAGGGTGAAACACCACAACAGTACAAAAAGAAGTGTCAAGTAAAATATCCAGTGAGCACTCCAACAATAAAGATAAGCACCACATAAAGGCCATGGTCTTGAGATTAAAAAAAAAAAAAAAACATGGCAGAGCACACAAAGGAAGAAAAGAAAAGAAGAAAAATAAAACAAATATAAATGGAGACAGCAACTTCAATAACCACACCAAAACAAAGAAATCGACAAAAACTAGATAAATAACTAAAAAAGAAAATTGTTTTGTGCTTTTTTGCCTTTTTTTTTCTTTTTTCTTCCCTCCTGCACAGGCACAACAAATAATGGGGTCATTCGAAAAGGAATTTCCTTGGCCTAAGAGATACAGGGTTTCTCCGCCCTTGAAGTATATTGTCATGGGATTAACTATAGACTCCTGTCAGGTTCATTTACTTTCCTCCTGGTGCTTCTGTGGTGTATGGAAGACTTCTGCTGCGTCCTGGGTGATAAAATGAGACCTCTATCTAGAGATCTTGTTGTCTGCACAGGTCAGGGATTGGAATTTATGATGAAGTCTTGCTTTGTGGTTCAGAAGTTCTGTTGCCTCAGTGTCATTTTAATCCTTCTGTGTTTGGTGGTCTTGGTCTTTGCTCTGATCCTAGGGTGGGGCCTGAGATAGCATCGTTATGTTTCCAGAAGACCCATTCCATTGCAAATTGTCTCAAACAGACCTCTGGAACTAGAGGTCATGGTTGTTGTGCAGGTTATAGCTCAATCCCTAGACTAGGCCTTTTTTATTGGTCCCAGGATACATACAGTCCGGTCATGGTTCTATGAGCCAATTATCTGTAAATCGCGATCTTGGCATTTGGACAGACCAAAGGGTGACAAGTCTTCTGATTTTGTCTTATCGTTAGCTGGTGAGGTAGGATAACCTGCTCTTAGGTCAAGTTGTTCCCAGTTTCCTCGTTGTCAGGATATCATATTAGAGCTTGTTTTAAATTTCAGTATTATGTTAATATCTGAAAAATGCACTAACTAAATGGTATGTGTTGTAAAACAGTCACACAGATCTACTACTAAATAATAGCTGTGGTGTAAGCACCTTTACTGCCTGCTTTCTCTGAGCAAGTGTACCAGTACACAGATGTAAGTTTTTTCTTCTTGTTTTGTAGCATAGGGACTCACATAGCCTCAATCCTAGCACATTCTAAGAATTACAAAATCAAGAGAAGGTATGACACTGCGAAGGGGCCACCTTTATGGACTAATAATCATAATTATCAAAGGTAATGCTCAAAGATAAGCACAGTGAAGTTTTATAGCAAAAATAATATCACTCGGGGCCGGAGAGATAGCATGGAGGTAAGGCGTTTGCCTTTCATGCAGGAGGTCATCGGTTCGAATCCCGGCGCCCCATATGGTCCCCTGTGCCTGCCAGGAGCAATTTCTGAGCCTGGAGCCAGGAATAACCCCTGAGCACTGCCAGGTGTGACCCAAAAACCAAAAAAAAAAAAATAATAATAATATCACTCTTTCTTTGTAATATAAATACTTGTTTCTTAGAACAGAAAATAACCCTCAAGTATCCTCTAAATTGTAGTCCTGAGTTAAGAGTATTCATGTATAACAATAGTAAGTTACTTGAATAATTATTTATCAATATTTTACGTTAGGGTGCAATAACTACTCTAAATTAAAACCTTCAATGCACTATAAGCATAGGGAAAATAACTAAACTTATTTGAATAAATGTATAGGAAATACTCTGGTATCACTAAGAGTTTCCAAATGTGATTGAATTAGCCAATATATGTTAACTTCAATATTTAAAATAAGTCAAAATATTTATGAACAAATTTTAGTTTTACTTTTTATTTATTTATTTATTTATTTGGTTTCTGGGTCACACCTGTCAGCACTCAGGTGTTACTCCTAGCTCTATGCTCAGAAATCGCCCCTGGCAGGCACAGGGGACCATATGGGATGCTGGGATTCGAACCACTGACCTTCTGAATGAAAGGCAAACGCCTTACCTCCATGCTATCTTTCCGACCTCAGTTTTACTTTATTAATGTTTATCTTTTATATTTGAAAACTTGTGAAAATTTGAAATTATACATTTAATTACAAAAGAAATATTTAAATATTTTTATTAATATCTTCACATAACTATATTTTGCTTTTAAATATTTCATAAATAAATGTTTGATATTTCTTTTTTTTTTTGGTTTTTGGGCCACATCCGATGACACTCAGGGGTTACTCCTGGCTATGTAATTAGATAATGCTCCTAGCTTGGGGAACCATTAAGGACATCGGAGATCAAACTGAGATCTGTCCTGGGTCAGCCACATGCAGGGTAAACACCCCACCACTGCTCTATCGCTCAGGCCCCAATGTTTGCTATTTCTAACACACCTAGACATCCAAAATTTTCAGTACATTATTATAAGACAGGTAATAGGAAAATATATTTGAAACTATTTAAACTATGATAGTTTTAATTTTTTTGTTTATTTTTGTGCATGGGATTTGTTACTATTATGGAGCCCATATCTTTCATTGGTGTTAGTTGTGTAGTGCAAAAAGGGAGACTAGAGTCTGTGGGCACAATAGCAAGATATGACCGATAGTTTTGACGCAAGAACTCCCATCTGAAAACTCAGTGCATGTGGAGAAAAAGAATGTTTTATTTTGCAATATAGCATTGAAATATGTCAGACACATGAACTGAGACTTGGTAGGCTGATATGAGTTCTGAGAATAAAAGAAACAAATTGCTAAGGTTCAGGTACATGCCCATTCTATGAATAAAGATTGACTTTGCTGCCAAGGGAATCGAGTTGTTGGGTTTTAGGTGACACAGTTCTATTCTTTATTTTACCAAGAAAAAGGTTTGGAAAGTAAACTGCTTGAAATGTTTTCCCAGCGGTTTCCATTGAATATCAAATCCATCAAGCATCACATTTTTGATACACACTTTCTGCCTTAGGAAAAGTCTAAAGAAAATTCAGCTCTGATGTCACTTGCAGCATCTGTCATCTTCCTTCACTTTTCACTGGCTGGCTATCTGTGACTTAAAGGCAGGTCATCTTCCTTTGGCATTCTTCTTTATTAAAGATTTGAAAACTTTAAGTTCTCCTTCCGCATGAGTTATATTGTGAATTGGAAATCTCTATTCGCTCCATTCAACATTGTCCTTGCAGAGTCAAATATTATTCATGTATTTATGGAATAAAATATTTTTCTAATTACATTTACTAAAATATCTTCAATAAATATTTATATTGTTAATATGACTTTAGTTAATTAAGTTCATAGTTAATATAAATTTTGGCAAGCTTATAAAGTTACCATCATATATGTAAATTTCACTATGAAAAAATAAAGTGTTAAGATAAGTAAAGCTGAAAAATAAGGCCAGAGAAGAGGCAAAGAAGACTCAAAGGGGGAAAAATGTAAAATTAATTCTCTTTATTAAATGAAATGATACTGGTTTCTGTGTTACTTATAAAGAGACTTTGCTTTGAATTGTCCCTGAGTTTTAATCTAATTTGTCCATAAGAAAAGTGCAGAAAGACATTTTTTAACAGTATCTCAGAGACAAGAGAGATGAGGGCTGATAGGTGCAGCTCATGACATGAAGCTCATCACATAGAGTGATGAGTGCAGTTGGAGAGATGACTACACTGAAAACTATCATAACAATGTGAATGAATGAGGGAAGTAGAAAGCCTGTCTTGAGTACAGGAGTGGGGGGGGGCGAGGAGAGAGATCTGGGAAATTGGTGGTGGGAATGTTGCACTGGTGAAGGGGGGTGTTCTTTACATGACTGTAATTATACAACTATAATCATGTTTGAAATCACGGTGTTTAAATAAAGATAATTATAAAAAAAAAAAAGAAAAGTGCAGTCATGGGACCAGAGCAGCGGTGCGGTTGGTAGGGCATTTGCCTTACTCGTGTTAACCTAGGACAGACTGCGGTTCAATCCCCTGGTATCCCATAGGGACCCCCAAGCCAGAAGCAATTTCTAAGCTCATAGCCAGGTAACCCCTGAGTGTCACCAGTGTGCCCCAAAATCAAAAATCAGAAGAAAAAAAAGGAAAAGGGAAGTGCAATGCAGTGCATTTGTAAAATCATGGAAAACAGATTTTATTTTCTTTTGTTTCTATACCCCCACAAAATACACAAGCACATATCCTCAGATATTTCTACATGGCAAAAGGAGAAAATTAAGTTTCTTGGATTCAGTATGCAAGGGTGAACATGGGCAATATGTTTTTGTTTAATGCTTTTTGTTTTATTATTCTAGAAACAATTTCTAAAACCTCTCAAGGTTAATCAAATACACCAGAGACTTATGTGGTGTTGCAGAAACTAATTATTATTCCTGTGGTTATGATACCAGTTCCCTCAACCCTACTTTTATAGTTCTTCTGAGATAGTTAACATGTTCCACAAACGTGTACAATTGGATAGTTATTCTGCTCTTACCAGGTTCTGAAGGACAAAATGAGGACAAGAAGGCACTGCATTGTTTTCAATGAGAGATCATGACTGAGTGTTCTTTATTGTTTAAGTATTAATGATTTTATTGATATATCATCGTTGATTTTTATTAGTCAATTTAATAAACATATTTATGAACTAGTTTGTTTACAGATAAAAATGGAATTATTACCACTTATTTTGCCAAAATAGCAATAAAACAAATTCACCTTGATACAAACCATACTTCTTCAGAGAAAAAATTAGCTGTTAGTCATTTTTATTATATTTATAGATAAAAAGATGAAAGACCCATTTTTATAAAATAACCTTTTGGTCTCTGAGTTGCTTAAAATCAAGTTAATGTTTCTAACAAAAATATTTTAATGATATATAAATAACTTCCAAGGAAATATAGAATTCTGGTTTTTAAAAGGTCAGTTTTATTGATAAGAATCAGTTACTAAACAAAATGAGGCTATTGTTATGCAAAAATATACTTAATAATTAATAAATTTTAATTTTCACCCCAAAGTTATACAAAGGGTCTAGTGTCACTAAGCTGACTAACTATAGCCTGTTTAAACAAAAAATAGAGCCTAGTGTTTGTCTTCTACATTTTATCAGGCACAAAAATAGAATTATGTAAGTATGAAAGTATAATAATTGTAATAGAATATACTATGATGATATAGAATATAATTTATACATTATATTCTATAATATAGAATATGCTATAATAATAGTAATAGAATATATTATTTACAAAAAATTTTGAGGGGAATCTCTCCCCCACCTTTCTTTCCTTCGCCTGGCACATTTCGTAAACTAATATGACAGAGATCAGCAAAAGAAAAGACAAATGTTGCTCTTGTAGACATAGATAGTTCATAAGATTTCATTATAATCAAAACATATTAGTCTGAGTAGATTTTAGGCTGAAAGACAATAACTCTTTGGAGAACAGAAAGGTTAAAGAGACATTCTTAAAAGATTTATTTGTACTTATTTATTTGTTTTATAATATTAATTTATTATGTATATCATTAATTTTCTAGAGAAATACTAAATTTGGGAAGATGAAAGATGGGATGCTCTGAGGCAGTGCCTTGATGATCAGTCTTTAGGGTCTTCAGCAGTCATTTCCTGGTTATTCTCCAAATATCAGTCTTGCGTGATTGGTGTCCCAAAATTCCAAGGTTTACATGGCTATATGATTTTTTTTACATGATCAAAGAGCATTTGGTGCTGGGGACTGGCCATATGCGCCATAATACCTTCCTGACCTAAGAATATCTTTTAAGGCCAGAGTGATAGCATAGTGGTAAGGTGTCTTACATGTGGCCAATCCAGATTCAATGGGATGGATCCACAAAGCCAGGAGTAACCCTTGAGCACTACTGGGTATAGCCCCCACCAAAAAAAAAAGAAAGAAAAATATTATCTTCTAATATATGCAGCATTCTATCCTTGTTTCTAAAGATCCTGCTGACTTTCTATATCATTGTAAAGAGATAATTTACACAAAGACTTGTTTTATATATACATTGGAAACAGATACATAAAGACAGAAAAATAAATTCTTGTGTTTGAGATAACAGGAAGGTTGATGGTGGTTTTTATTTATCAACTGTTTCTTTTATTTATAAGAATTAAAAGGGGCCAGAGAGATAGCATAGAGGTAGGGAGTTTGACTTTCATGCAGAAGGACGGTGGTTCGAATCCCGGCATCCCATATGGTCCCCTGAGCCTGCCAGGAGCAATTTCTAAGGGAAAAGCCAGGAGTGACTCCTGAGCGCTGCCAGGTATGACCCAAAAACAAAAACAAATAAACAAAAAAAAGAATTAATAGAAAACTTAATACATCTGGAGTTACCAACCACAATTATTTTCTGATTATGGGTCTAAACTATGTGAAGTCTCAGAAACCTAAACTGTGGTAGTGGACACCAAGCAGGTAACTGTTGTAGAGATTTTCAATATTGCAAAATATCCTTGGCATAATCCTAGGCAAATTCTGCTAAGCTAGAAAGCTGTAACACCAGAAAAAAGAACTGAGCCTCCACCAGAGGCAAGAAACATGGAGATAAGTTGTGAATCTATTGCAGCTGCCAGTCCCAAACATGTTCTAGCAGGAGCCCACTTACCTGCCAAGAGATAATCTCTCACCCACTTATTTTTGCCTGACCCCTCTCTTATAGTAGATTGACAGTAACATAAGACTTGAAGTCTATAAAACTAACCAGGTTAAAGCAGCACAGAGTTTCACCATGACTTGTCGGTCAAATTTGAAATTCTGTAGACCCAATAAGTAATCACTACTACATAATATTTTTGAAATAAAATTTTCTATACATGGATGTACATGAAAACTATTATGTGGAGTGAAATAAGTCAGAGGGAGAGAGATAGGAACAGAATAGTCTCACTCATCTATGGGTTTAAAAAAAATTAAAGACATTATTGTAATAAGGCCCAGAGGGCCAGAAAGACCAATCACACCACAAAGAGTGGCAAATGTTTTCAGGGAAATAACTACACTAACAACTAGCATGACAATGTTAAAGAATGATGGAAGTAGAATACCTGTTTTAAATACAGGCAGGGGTGGGGAAGGAGTGGGGCATTGGTGATGGAAATGTTGCACTGATGAAGGGGGTTATTCTGTTTAGACTGAAACACAACTACAAACATGCTTGTAATCATAGTGCTTAAATAAAATTTAAAAAAAAATAATGAAATAGGGGCAGAGCAGTGGCTCAAGCCGTAGGGCATCTGAATTGTGAACTCTAACCTAGGATAGACTGCAGTTAGATCCCCCTGGCATCTTATATGGTCCCTCAAGCCAGGTGCAATTGCTGAATGCATAGCCAGAAGTAACCTCTGACCGTCACCAGGTGTGGAACAAAAAACAGCAAAAAAGAAAAGAAAAGAAATTAGAAAAATAAAATAGAGTTCATTTTGGAAATTTTTAGGATGCTCAATGAGCTCAAGGAAACAAGGGACTATACTGCCAATAAAACACAAGATAGAAAAGCAAAAATTAGAAAAATGCAAACAGAAGTGTCTCAACCTGGAGCCGGAGAAATAGCATGGAGGTAAGGTGTTTGCCTTTCATGCAGAAGGTCATCGATTCGAATCCCAGCATCCCATATGGTCCCCCGTGCCTGCCAGGAGCAATTTCTGAGCATGGAGCCAGGAGTAACCCCTGAGCACTGCTGGGTGTGACCCAAAAACCACCAAAAAAAAAAATGTCTCAACTTAAAAACTAAATAAACTATCGAAAAATAGAATACTAATTGGAAGGTGTCACCAGCACATTACCAGGATAAAAGAATATGTGTGCTCAAAGAATGAACTGTAAAAAACCTCCATTGAACTACAGAAGATTGAAAAAAATTAGAAATAAAAGCCTCAAATAAACTAACAGATGATAAAAGAAATTTAGAATCAATTCAATTTAATTCTACTAATCACTGGGGCCACAGAATCTTGGAAGAAAATCATATGAAGGAACAACAGTCAAAAATATTATTGCTGAAAATGTCCCAGAGCTGGCAAATGCACACACCCATCTTCTGGAGACCTGCAGACTATAGCTAAAAAAGACCCAGATAAAAACACCCAAAACATATAAAAATGATAAAAGTCATAGCAATAAAATACAGGAAACAGCAAAATCAAGAAAGGAAATTTCATTGATCTATCTTCCTAACCCAGTCTTGAGAAGTTTTTCTTTTATTTGTTTATTTTTTGTTTTGTTTTGTTAGGGCCACATTCTGTGGGGACTCAGGGCTTATCCTTTTTAATAACTTTCTTAGGAAAGCAATCTTTCCTGCAAGATGTAATTGGAAATGGTACCTTCTTGCTTATTAACAATCCTGCCATTGGACTTCTGGAGAAGTTCCCAAATTATGAAGGCTGATTTTTGTCTAGTCTGAACATAAATTAGTTCGTATTAGGAATCGCGTTGTATTTGACAAAAGAGCAAAATGGAAGTTAGTTTAAGGCTCATTAGAAATACAATTATTATAGACAGAGTGCAAGGAAGAACAGGGTGTCAGGTAATCAATGAACCAGAATGTTACTTAGTGAAAATAACTAAATAGGTAACTGGGTTTGGGAAATGTCATAAATGAAAGCTCCCAGTTAGGCAACTCTCTCTTTGACCCACTGGCACCTTGAATGGCAAGGTTCTCACCCACGCACATATGGCAGTCGAAACAAAATTAACAAAATGTGTGGGCACAGAAAGTACCAGGACCACAGATAAAGAGGTCTACAATGATAGGCTGCAGAGAACCAGTGAAAGACCAACCGTGAACATAGGGAATAATGTGGACTTCTAGGGCAGCAAAGTTAAAACTCAGTGTGACACAGGAGCACAGAATATCAGGGAATCCAAAACTATCTTGTTAATGCTGTCAAGTAAACAATTATGACTTAATAAATACAATTTTTTGTGTGAAAATGTCATACATTTCTCAATACCCATTAAATTAAATTTATTTTTGAGACAATACAGGTAAGAGATCCAAGATGAAGGTTCTATAACTCAGTCAAAGATTGTTCAGATGACAAGATCTTCCTAAATTATTAAAATATCTGATGTCCCAGGCTTTTAGAAAAGCAGCATGATCTTTGGACTCTGTGCAGTCTCTTCAATTATCTATCTTAACCTTTCATGAATTTAGTTGTTTTATTTTGCTCTTGTGCCACACCTCGTTGTACCAAAATCTTACTTCTATCTCTACCCTCTGAGATCACTCATGGAGAAGCTTAGTGGACCATATTGGGTGCCATGGATTGAACCTAAGGTCAGCTGTGTGCAAGGCAAGTGCCCTGTCCATTGTTATATGTCTCCAACACATTGCAAGGTCTTCAGTAGACTATCCAAATTAATTAGAGCAAATCAACTTTAATATTAAAAAATCCTGTAAACACTGCCTCCAAAAATTGAGATAATTTCAGCATTTATTCCTGTTGATGAGCAAAATCCTTACAAAAATGATCAAGATCAGAATTGGAAATCTATGAAAAACATGTAATTGAAACAAATTTTTCTGACCAACTTGATAATTAAAACAGATTATTTACTTATAATGAGTCTAGATATTTTTCATAACACAGAAAGAACAGATAATTATGCAGATTAATTTAACCTGTAACTTTAGATTGAGTTTAGATGACCTCTCTGGGCTCAGGAATCATGTAATATATTTTCAGGATCAGAGGACCATATTTTTACATTGTTGTGTACTAATTAACTGCATAATAACTTATTTCTAGTGACAATGTATTATTGTACTTCTGTCTGATATGCTGGAATCAAATTTTTCTTTTTTGGACACTTATTCTTTAATTCATTGTTCAGTTGGTTAACTCACTAATACATAATTTATTCATCTGACACTGATTATTTCAAATGTTGATAATTAAATTTGGAAAAAACAAATAAGCATAAGTTACTGTTCTGTTGGTATTCATGTGATGACAGAGAAACTTAACTAATATATTAGAAATATTTTATAAAGCTATACAACTATGCAAAAGGTAAAAATTTAAGTTTAATTTAATTAAATTTAAATTTAATTATCTAAATAATTTGATAATATGCATTTTTGACCATACATACAATTTTGTTTCTAGGATTATTACATGGCCAATATCACTAGTACTCTTATTTCTGTTTTTTGTTCTGCTACCAATCTTTTTTTAGGGATGTTCTCAAAATAATCCATCATGTGTTTACTCACTGACAGATGTAATTTCACTTAAACTTAAAGTATAAACTGTGGTAGGAGTTCTGGCTTAGTAGTTCTGGCTTAGCCTTCATGTGTGTGTTTATGTGTGTATGTTTCTACTTCTCTTTCTTTACAGTCTGTCTATTTTTAGTTTTTCCTTATGGTCTTTATTCTAATTACCCCTCTTTCATCTTTCTTTCATTTATTTCCCTTTCAGAAACTACTTTTATTTTTTTTTTTCAGTTTTTAGGCTAGACCCTGCTATGTTTAGTGCTTCCTTACTCCTGTCTCTGCACTTAGGGATCAGTCTTGGAAGAGATTCAGGGGTCATATAGGGTACCAGGGAATCAAGTCCATGTCAGTTGCATGCAAGGTAAATATTCTACCCTCTGCACTATTTCTCCAGCTCACAAAACTTATTTTTCAGTGAAAGTTACACTGAGTAACTTTAATATTATCCCTTTTCTACATACATCCTCTACCTTATACTATTGTATTTTCCATAATGATATTACTAATATGCAATATAATTTATTTTCTTGGGAAGTCAAGGAGTCTGGTGGCCCACTGACAATTGTTCACTATGCAGGATGGTGGTTCAGTACAAGGGTACCATGTCCCTGTTGTGCCAGAATACCTGAGCTTAACTGGGGTGGTATTGGTTCACCCATGGCATAGCCCCAGTGCTAGAGGCCTTCAGGATATGCTTGAGGGGTTTGTGGGGCCAGAATAGTTATCTTACATTTATCAAAACTTCATTTTCTATTTTAATTAATCATGTTCTATTGTTTTTATTCCTACCACAGATAGAGAACAGGGCAACTCAGGCATGGAAGAACATTCAACATTAATGTCCTATATATTTAGACTGATAAAATCATAGTTATTTATAGCTAACCATAAAAGAAAATTCAAGATCTCGAAAATATTCAAGTTGTTAAATTTTCCAAAGAAGATAGTCACCAGGTTGAGAAGTCTGGGGCATTCTGAAATGGGGAGGAAATTTCAACTCCCTGCTGAAAGACCCACTACACAACCAACATTATCTCTGACATATAAATAGCCCAGCTCCACAAACGACCCAAATTAGTCCCAACTCACAAAATTGTCCCAGCTCCATACCTCCTCAAGCAATAAGTCAAAATTTTATAGTACTGACAGCCCATTAGTATCACTGCAATTTTTTTGAGAAAAATTTTTAGAAATCCATAAACTCAGTTACTAAATACAAGAACATAGAAGACTCAACTGTCACCAACCAGCTCAGCAACTAACTTCTCAGTTAATCATTTTCATAACAACACCATTGTGAGATAACAAATCTCTCTTGTATTGATATATGCTTATTATTCCGTTTGCTAATTTGTTATGGCAACAATTAGGAAGTGATTTTTTTTGTTCCTGTAAACAAATGAGGCAGGTTTAGGGGATGGATAGAAAACAGGTTATTTTTGGAGGAAAGGTGATTGTGGGATTGCTGTTGGAACACTAAGTCCCTGAAACAACTATATTATGTACAACTTTATAAATCACTATATTTAGAAAAAAAAGAAGCTGAGAAAGCTGGAGAGCAAAGGCAAAGATGTTAGAAGCCATTGAAAGTATTAGTATCTGTCTATTATCTTATATTAGGCAACAGAGTTACAATCTGATGAGTCAAATTCAGCTCACTATATTAATCTATATATTTTTAAATATATTTGTAAATAAACATTACAGAAACATATTATCTATATTCATTTGTATAGGTATTTTATATGGTGTAGGAAGGTAGTATTGTCTTCCTATTATAAGAGAAAAATTGAAAAGTTGAAACAGAGAACACATGGTCAACAAAGGTATTTATTATATAAACTTTTTCAACAAAAATATATTGACCCTTGTCCTAAGAAATAAGAAAAACTGAATAAGGTAAGGATTTTAGCTGGAAGAACCATTCAGAATCACAATGTGGAAAAATACCTATTTTAGTAAACTCAAGTTTTCTACTTTGTTTTTCCATCAGTATATCTCATTATTTTTATTATTTTGTAAAAGTGCACATACAGTGTATATATTTATGGATATATAAACCCTTATGCCAATGACAAGTGAAATTCCTCTGTATTTACAGTGCATTTTGTGCTACACATTGCATACAATATATTTCATAATAAATTTCACAATATATTCAATTTCAATTTTAAGTCAACAATAATCCTTCAGTTCCTGCAATTCTTCTATTTAAATATAAAAGTACTATATGTAAATATAAGGTTTATATGGAATATATTTTAAAATGCATTAAGACCTATGATATGATGTAAAATATTTCTGAAGGTCTGGGGAGGGGGAAAGGACAGAAGGAGCAGGAAGAAGATGTAGCAGAGAGAGAGAGAGAGAGAGAGAGAGAGAGAGAGAGAGAGAGAGAGAGAGAGGAGATTAGAGGCAGCATGGATGCAGAGGCTGTTTAGCTTAGTAGTAACACATAGTGGTTAGGGCCTTATAATAAAGCTGATCACTCCTAAAACTTCATGACTGCTATAGGTCATTTCCTCACCATGATCCTGAACCCTCAGACTCTCTTGCCTAAAGGTGCTGAAGGCACAAATGACTCCATGCACCACCAAGCACTCTATAATTAATATTTAATTCAACAAAGTATTTCTGAGTAAAACATGAAAAACCATATGGCTTCCAACACAATTTAGTTATCTGTGTTGTAATTTAGTTGGTTGGTTTTCAAGTTATTTTTTGCTTCCTTTTTGAGAAGCTGAAAAACAAACAAATATGAAAACACTATATATGTGTAAAGTAAAATAATTACTAAGGTGGACCAAAACAGCTTTATGCATAATATCTGCTAGAGAGTTAGTTGGAATCACAGCACTAATTTACTTTATAATCTAACTGGAAATAGGCTGCATAATACTAATGATAGTCAGTTGCCTAATTAGCTCTGCAACATAGTCTTTCCAATTTATTAAAATGAAATGAGTCATAGTTGTGAAAATGGGGCAGCAAATAACTTTCCATTAAAAATCTCTTTGGAAATATCTATAGGGTTTAATGATAGAGGTAGTCTAATATGTATAGGCTTCTTTTGCAAATGAAAGTATGCAAATGGTATCTGGGGATTTAAATTATCTGAATGATGAAATTGTTTTTTAAAACAGCAGAAATATCTAGCAATAACCAGAGCATATTTGTCATTAAACACTAACATATTGTTAGAAACATTTTATGTGCTTCATAGAAAAGTTTTATTTGATTACTTTTCAGTTATTACTTAAATTATTTACATATTCCCTTTTCTTGATTGCTTATATATGTATTGATTTATGAATGGAGGCATGTAATATCAACTAAACAATTTGATATACTTATATGATCATTTATCAGATGAATATCTGAGCTCTTTCTTCTTTTAAACTTTTTTAATTGAATCCCTGTAAATTAGTTATTCATGATTAAGTCAAGCCTGAACACAATGAAACCACTCCCTTCACAGACGTCCACTTACCTCCAACAATGACACCATTTTCTGCCCTACCGCAATGTATTTTATAGTAGGCACATTTTTTCTTGTTCTTATTTCCTTGAATGAACTGCAGTTTATAACACTGCGACTATTACTGTTACTATTAGGATATCATACATTACTTCACCTCCTTCCAGCACCCTGACCTTATCTAGAGTGATTACTCCCCTTTATTAATGCTGCTGTGGTCTCTTCCCATGTATACACCCTCCCTGCACAGTGGCAAGCTCCCAACTAATGACTCTTCTGCTTTTTCTGTTGTTTTTAGAATTGTCTATTTGCCTACTGTGTTTCTTCATATCCTGCATATGAGTTAAATCATTCTGTCTGTTCCACTGATTCTGATTCATTTCATTCAGCATGATTTTCTTCAGAAATATCTATGTAGCAGCAATTTGCATGACATTATTTATTCTTAAGGTCAATTAGCATTCAATTGTGTATATGTTCCCTAGTTTTTTCAGCCAGTCACCTCTTAGTGAGTTGTTTCTAGATTAGATATTATAAATAGTGCTGCAATGAACATAAGAATACAGATATCTCTTCTGCATTTTGCTCTTGGGCCCATGAGTGGAATTGCTGGGTCTAATATTCATTTTAAATTCATGAAATAGCCCCTACCATTAAAGACACAATTATATTGCTGATTTAATTTTATAACCTAGATATTCAGTTTACCTAAATTTTTCAATGTCTGTCTTAAAGAAGTGTAGAGTGTGGATATTTATTTTGTCTTAAAAGGCACTATGTTGTGCTAGAAATATATATAAACAACCCCCACAAAATACTCAATTCTCAAATTGTATATATATATATATATATATATATGTGTGTGTGTGTGTGTGTGTATACATATATATGTCAAAGTTCTTCTTGCATGATTATGGAGACTTTTTGAGTTGTTAGTTAAATTTCTAACTCATAAAAATGAAGTGTGGTAAATTTGAATGCTTGCTGTCCTTTCAAATGTTCTTGAAAACTGACACATAGAACAAAAGTTGCAACTAGTTGTAGCATATTACCAATCTACATCTTTATTCACTGACCAATTCTGTTTATAAGTGTTATTTTACAAAGACAACATTAATAGTCTAGTATTTTATAACCAGATTATCATGCCCATATATTGAAGAAAGTCTAAAAGGTGGAAAACTCTGAAGAAATCAGAATGCTCTTTTTTGATGTTTTTAAGAATAAGATATTTATTAGTATATGACAAGAATCTAGTAGTTTTATTTTACAATTTAATGCCATGTTAAGCACCATGGTTTATAATGCTGTTAATGATAGTGTTTCATGCATTAGAACACCGCGGCTTCCACTAGATTCTGTACTTTTCTCCACCGTTGCCTCAGTGCCATCCATCACATCTTATCCAGGCCCCTACCAGTTTCCTAATGAATACCTTGAATGCATCATACTTCCTTCATTACAATAGAAAGATTTCCCTTTTAAAAGATGAATCAATTTCTTATATGTCTCTTAGTAGGCTGCCCACATAGAAATCACTTGCTTCATTGTTAATAAAGAAATGAACAAAAACACAACAGAAACAACCTGATTTGATGCTTTTGTTTGATTGTTTTTGTTTTGGGGCCACACTGGTGATGCTTAGGGGTTACTCCTGGCTAGGTACTCAGAAATCACCCCTGGCTTGGGGAACCATATGGGACACCAGGGGAACGAATCTCGGTCCATCCTAGTCTAGCTCTGGCAAAGTAGACACACCTTATCTCTTACATCACCACTTCAGCCCCTTGATGCTTATTTTGAACATCAGCATAAGAGTACATTTATTTCAGTATTTCAAGTTGCTTAACAACAAATTTTTAACATTCTAAAACTAATTCTGATTGTTCATCAGAAATTGAACTATGTGGATAAAACTCTCAAGTTAATAGAAACAACTATTAAGCTACGATGACAATGTAAATAGTATTTATCTGAGTTACCCTATGCCCACTAAGACTGTTTATGTTATTCATATTTAAATAAATAAAACATAAGAATAAATAAGAATAAAACAAAAGACACCCCAATCTGCTATACATTTATTTTTAAAATTTTAAACTTGTGTTACTGGAGGTAAATTACACATTTTAAAGTTTTATAAACTTCTCTATCACTTACTGATTTTGCTCCTGAGAGTAACTATTAAGTCACTATAGGCCTTGCTTTCTAAATTTTTAAAATGAGGATTAAGTACCTAAATTATATGAAGAATAATTAAGCGATGCTCCTGTTGCACAAAAATTATACATAAATAACCCTCTTCTACCACACCATTGTCAAATGGAAATTTAGCCATGATTTACTAAATTAATTTTGAACACTATCTTCATTTCTTTAGCATCATTGTGTCATTATCCCAGTAGGAGGTTCTTACATATTTAGTGTAGTTTAAAGCAGATATACAATATTCCCTCCTTAATGTTAGATTTATCTGATAAAGCGCATAAATAACATTCTACTCCTATCTATAACACTCTTTAAGTCATGATGACTTTCCTAATCAGTTTTAATAGAATTAATTTTTCCTATTCTGTTCATTTTAGTTCAGTAGTTCTCCAACTACCTTCCTTTTTAAAAATTGAGTCCCATCCACTTTTTCAAATTAAACAAAATAAAGAACTTTTATGTATAAAACCGATGCAAATTAGGCTCCTATAAAGCTTTATGAATTGAATATTTTATTGAAATTTTCACACTCTTCTTTCTCTACACTAGCCCCAGAATTACTATATTATGAATATAAAAAAAAGAATTCACAAACTGAATTCACAAAAAGAATTCACATAAAAATAGTTCACAAACTGCTAGTTTCATCTACCCTTTGTATGCTCTTTCGTGAAGCTATGCTAATGTAATAACTCAAACCAAACCTAATATAGTAATACAGTGTGGAGAAATTAATAGCAACAACTATCACTTTGCTAGTGCATTCAGTGTTCTAAGATTTGGTCTCTCCTTTCCAGTGGGGCTGGAATTATCAGAATTATACTAGGAAGTGGTAGGAAATGATGAGGTGCTGGAAATTGAACGAAACTCGTGTTTCAACTATCTCTCCCAGTTCCATACTAATATTTTATTTATTCCTATTAGAGAATCTAATCTGTCTTTAGATTATTTTATGCTCAAAGTTATTTATATGTTGTCTTAAGGTGACTAGTTATCTTGAGCTCCACTGTGCAATTTGACCATCCTGTCCTATGTGTTTCTATAAATCTAATTTTTTATTTTTGCAAGGCCTCATTGAATATCATATTTCTAGATATTCTATATCTTGCTTCATATAAACACTTATTGCTTTCTTGTCAATACATGGATTTGATATATATTGAACATAAAAGCTAGAACATCATCATGTTGATTGTACTTTTTGGGGGTGTGACTATTGTCTTTATTGTGTTTGTCTTAGGTTAAATGACATGCAAACAACTTGAAAATATCCTTTCAATCAGAATAAGTAATTAATTCTCATTTTTAAAAGAATATGCTTTGCTTTTCTTCTTTTCCTACCTATTCAGCTTACTGTTACCTATAATGAAGGGACTTAATATCTACCAAGAAATTAGAAAATCATTAAGATTTATACAGTGTTTAAAATAAAACAAAAATTGCCATCAATGTACTTTATCATTTTTGATCACTTGAATATCCTCTTTGGGAAATTTTAATTATAAATTTTACATTTTAGAGTCATCAGTGTCTGCTGGCACTTCCAGTGGTGGCAAATATAAGTTGTTTCAAATGAACAAAATTTAGATTTCTGTCTCTCTACCTCATTAGCATTAGCAAGTTCTAGTCTCATAGCAACCCAGATCTGATTAAGAACACCTGCTTACCCAGATGGTTTAGGCAGACATCTTTTTCGTTAAGTGGAATAAAGTTCTGTTGTTGAACTGTCCAAGCTGTTATTTTGCAAAGTTGCTGTTGGAACTCCGAACTGTTAGTATTATGGAATCTTAACAATAAGTGTCTTTAAAGTTGTCAAGTCAAGACGCTGTTAATTCTTGGGTTTAAAACTCCTCTATAAATTAAGATGCAAATTATAAATATCATATATTTATATACTAAATATTATATGTACATATCACTAATGATATGGTTGTGAATTGGTATGTACAAAGAAGTGGAACAAATCAAGAGTATCTGAAAATCATAAAATATGTATATTTTATCTAATCAAACACTAGAATATCATCCAGTTCATTAGAATGAAAATGAAGAGAATATATACATATATGCGTATATTATCACTTTTTAATACATTTCTAATGAAAGGTATTCAAATAAAAATGCTTTAATAGGCAAAAATCCAATTTTTAAGTATAACTTTACTACTCACTGAGTCAATTACTCAAGTCTACTTTACTTTCTCCTAAATATAAATTTGAATGTTACTGTTTGTGCTATTCAGATGACAGAGAAGATAACTGAATGCAATTTTATAAACTACTGGGAGTTGTATATCCTTGATTTGTTTCTATTATTCTGTGACCATATTTAAGAAATAACTAACTTCCAGGACCAGTCATATGAACATGTAGTAAAAATAAAAAAATAAAAAATTATCAGACTTGAACACCAAACCCAAAGTCAATGACAACAGAGTGAATACCCAATCTACAACAAGCTGTAAAGTGGAGACCAGATACATTAGTATTCTGGGAGGAAAGGAGGGAGATATGTGATACATTATGGGAACAGGGGTGTAGGGAGGACAACACTGGTGGTGGGAATGCCCCTATTCATTGTAACTATGTACCGTAAATAATTCTGTGAAAGATTTGTAATAAACTTTGGTCACAATAAAAATTTATTTAAAAAAAAACAAAAAAATCAACTAGTTTTGTATATAGATATATAATTTTATATGAAGCAATGACAAATTTTGTATAAAATTAAAATGTTTGTTACTTTATTTTTATTTCTCCAGAGTTCTTTAAATAAAACGGGAGTCTTTAGGTCAGGAGTTGTACTGATATAAAAAAAGAAATACAGCTTTGCACAGAACTCATACTCAAGACTCTATTCTTTCACTCTCATTTATTTCTTCTTTAGCTCTTAGAAACTACAAATAATGTAGTGTTGAATAGATTTGCCTTTTTTTCTTTTCTTTTTTTTTTTCTTAAGTTTACTTGGAAAGGAAGCAAAGACCTAACTCTACTTAGATCTATTGTCTGATTTTGCATTCAGAAATCACTCCTGGCAGTAGGCAGAAAACCATATTGACATCATGGATAGAACATGGTATCAAGAGTAAAGAAATTTAATACATTTAAGTTTCTTAAGAATATAGAATACTAATAACAAAGCTGAAAGCAGAACTCAATGAAGTGGAAAACCAAAAAAAACAATCTGAAAGATCAACGAAAGCAGAAGTTGGTTCTTTAAAAAAATAAACAAGATTGATAGATCATTGGGAAAACTCACAAAGAAAGAGAGAGAAATATGATAACCCATATTAGAAATGAAAAGGGGGAGATCACGACAGATATTGCAGAGATCCAAAGGGTAATCAGAGACTACTTTGATAAACTTTATGCTATTAATATAAGAACCTAAAAGAAATGAAAAAATTCTTGGACACTTATAACCTTCCACATTAAGTAAGGAGAATGTAGCATATCTAAACACCCCCATCACTACTGAAGAAATTGAAACTGTAATCAAACATCTGCCAAAAAAAAAAGCCCAGGCCCAGATGGATTTCCAAATGATTTTTTAAAAATCTTTCAAGAGAGCTGCTACCAATCCTAGCCAAGCTCTTCCATGAAATTGAAAAAAACGGGAACACTCCCAAACAGCTTTTATGAAGCTTACATCACCTTGATACCAAAACCAGACAGAGACGCTGCCAAAAAATAAAATACAGACCAATATCCCTGATGAATGCTAATGCAAAGATCTTCAACAAAATTCTGGAAAATAGGATCCAATGCATATCAAGAAGATCATACACTATGACCAAGTAGGTTTCATCCCAGGAATGCAAGGTTGGTTTAACATCCATAAATCTATCAACATCATACACAACATCAACAAGAAAAAAAATAAAAATCACATGATCATATCAATAGACACAGAGAAAGCATTTGATAAGGTCCAACACCCATTCTTGATCAAAACTCTCAGCAAGATGGGAATGGATGGAACCTTTCTCAGTCTAGTTGAAGCCATCTACCACAAGCCAATGGCAAATATTTCCTCAATGGAGAAAAACTAAAAGTCTTTCCTCTAAATTCTGGTACAAGACAAGGCTGTCCACTCTCACCACTCCTCTTCAACATAGTACTGGAAGTGCTTGCTAAGTGATCAGGCAAGAAAAAGATATCAAGGGAATCCAGATAGGAAAGGAAGAAGTCAAGCTCTCACTGTTAGCAGACGACATGATACTCTACTTAGAAAACCCTAAAGTCTCTACCAAAACGCTTCTAGAAACAATAGATTCATATAGCAAGGTGGCAGGCTACAAAATCAACCTACAGAAATCAATGGCCTTTTTATACACCAATAAAGATAAGGAAGAGATGGAAGTCAGGAAGGCAATCTCATTCACAATAGTGCCACACAAACTCAAATATCTTGGAGTCAACTTGACCAAAGACATGAAGGAACTATACAAAGAAAACTATAAAGCTCTGCTCCAAGAAATAAGAGAGGACACACGGAAATTGAAACACCTACCCTGCTCATGGATTGGCAGGATTAACATCATTCAAATGGCAATACTCCCCAAAGCATTATACAGATTTAATATGATCCCCTTAAAAATACCCATGACATTTTTTAAAGAAGTGGATCAAACACTTATGAAGTTCATCTGGAATAATAAACACCTTCGAATAGCTAAAGCACTCCTAGGGAAAAGGAAAATGGGAGGCATTACTTTCCCCAACTTTAAACTGTACTACAGAGCAATAGTTATCAAAGCAGCATGGTATTGGAATAAAGACAGACCCTCAGATCAGTGGAATAGCCTTGAATTCTCAGAGAACGTTCCCCAGACATACAATTACCTAATTTTGACAAAGGAGCAAGAAATCCTAAGTGGAGCAGAGAAAATCTCTTCAACAAGTGGTGCTGGCAGAACTGGTTAGCCACTTGCAAAAAGCGAACTTAGATTCCCCAGTTAATATCATGTACGAAGGTAAAAGACCTTAAAGACCTTGATATCAGACCTGATACCATAAGGTATATAGAACAATACGTCGGTAAAACACTCCATGACATTGAGACTAAAGGCATCTTCAAGGAAGAAACTGCACTTTCCAAACAAGTGGAAGCAGAGATAAACAGATGGTAATACATTAAACTGAGAAGCTTCTGCACCTCAAAAGAAATAGTGCCCAGGATACAAGAGCCACCCACCGAGTGGGAGAAACTATTCACCCAACACTCTTCAGATAATGGGCTAATATCCAAAATATACAGGGCACTGACAGAACTTTACAAGAAAAAAACATCTAATCCCATAAAAAAAAAATGGGGAGAAGAAATGAACAGACACTTTGATAAAAAAAAAAAAATGTGGCCAAAAGGCACATGAAAAAATGCTCCTGGCCACTATTCATCAGGGAGATGCAAATCAAAACAATAATGAGATACCACCTCAAACCGCAGAGATTGGCCCACATCACAAAGAATGAGAACAATCAGTGCTGGCGGGGATGTGTAGATAAAGGAACTCTTATCCACTGCTTGTGGGAATGCCGTCTAGTACAACCTCTATGGAAAGCGTCATAGAGGTTCCTCCAAAATCTGGAAATTGAGCTCCCATTCGGCCGAGCTATTCCACTCCTAGGGATATACCCTAAGAACACAAGAATACAATACAAAAACCCCTTCCTCACACCTATATTTATTGCAGTACTATTCACAATAGCCAGGCTCTGGAAACAACCAAGATGCCCTTCAACAGATGAATGACTAAAGAAACTGTGGTACATATACACAGTGGAATATTATGCAGCTGTCAGGAGAGATGAAGTCATGAAATTTTCCTATACATGGATGTACATGGAATCTATCATGCGGAGTGAAATAAGTCAGAAGGAGGGAGAGAGATGCAGAATAGTCTCACTCACCTATGGGTTTTAAGAAAAATAAAAGTCATTTTTGTAGCAATCCTCAGAAACAATGAGAGGAGGGCTGGAACACCAGCTCACTTCATGAAGCTCACCACAAAGAGTGGTGAGTACAGCCATAGAAATAACTACACAGAGAACTACCATAATCATGTGAATGAATGAGAGAACTGGAAAGCCTGTCTGGAGTACAGGTAGGGGTGGGGTGGGATGGAGGGAGATTTGGGACATTGGTGGTGGGAATGTTGCACTGGTGAAGGGGGGTGTTCTTTGCATGACCGAAACCCAAGTACAATTATATCTGTAATCAAGCTGCTTAAATAGATATATAAAAATTTAAAAAAAATTAAAAAGAGATAAATACTTGAATAGCTATTTATTACCCTTACTTTCTATAGATTTGTTCATGTTTTTGTTTCCTCATTTTTCAGTTTCAATATCCCATGTTTCTAAGAATTTACTCCTTTGTCTAGGCTATTTTGTTGGCATATATTTCTTTGCATATTATCAGATGTGTTCATATTTTCTCATTGATTTCTATGCTTATATTTTATTTCTGATTTTTTCATTATTCTTTTTTATTATTGTTGAATACAAATTTTATTGCCATTATTTACCTATATATTAGAGATAAAAGTGTACTTTGCATGTTTGTTTTTTGTCTCTATTCTAATTATATCTGTTATAATCTATATTATCTTTCTTCTAACAATATTAGGTTGTTACTTATTTTATTTCTTGAAAAATCACATGTTGTTTATAGAGATGTCTAATCTTTAAATATTTTTTATAAAAATCTTTATTTAAGCACCATAATTACAAGCATGATTGTACTTGGGTTTCAGTCATGAACAGAACACTACCCTTTACAGTGCAACATTTCCACCACCAATGCCCACTTTCCTACTCCCCATCCTGCCTTTATTCAAGACAGGCATTCTACTTTTTTTCATTCATTAACATTGTCTTGCTAGTTGTTCATATATTTATTTTCCTCATAACATTCACCACTCTTTGTGTTGAGCTTCATATTGTGAGCCGGTCCTTCCAGCCCTTAATTCTATTGTCTCTGGGATTATTACAATAATATCTTTACTTTTTTTTTAAAACCCAAAAATGAGTGAGACTATTCTGTGTTTATCTTTCTCCTTCTGATTTATTTTACTCAGCATAATAGATTCCATGTGTATCCATGTGTATCCATGTTTCAGAAAATTTCATGACCTCATCTCTCCAGATGGCTGCATAATATTACATTGTTTATATGTACCATTAATCATTTTAATTTTTTCAAGTGAATCCCATAAAGTAGTTACAAATTAGTTCATGATTGAGTTTGTTATACGATATCCAACACTCAATCTGTTATGTACATTTCCACCACCAATGTCCCCAGTTTTCCTCCCATCCCCTTATTCCCTCCCCCTTGCATGACTAGGGCAGACATTTTTTTCTCTCTGTCTTTCTCTCTCTGTTTTCCTTTACCACTTTCATCTTAGATACTGGTTTAATATATAGTTACTGATGCAGTACCACTTTACAAATTATCAGCACACATACTGATCATTTCCAAATATCATTGCCATAATGGTCTCTTCTCTAAACTAGCTGCACTCAATGCATCTGCTCTTTGTAGTAAGCTTTTTCCCATAGCCAAACTCCTGGACCTCATCTCTATTGTTCTTTTGTATTATTACTATACTGTTTTAATTTTTGTTTCCCACATAAAAATAAAACCATTCTATGCCTATCCCTCTCCTGATTCTTTTTGCTAAGTATAATATTCTTCATTCAGGTATAAGTAAATTTTATGTCTTCATATTTCCTACAGTTGTCAATGTGTAGATGTACCTTGGTTTCTTTATTCAATAAATGAGTACAAATGTTCTAGGACACTTGGGTGTTTTTGAGATTATGTCTATTGTGAATATGCTTTGATGAACATAGAAAAGCAGATGCTTTATATTCATTGCTTTTGGGTCCTATGATATATTCCCAGAAGAGGTATTGCTGGTTCACAAAAAGCTCAATTTCAAGTTTTTTGAGGAGTGTCTGTATTTTCATATTGTTTTCCAAAACACTGGACTAGTTGACATTCCCAGCAGCAGTGAAAGAGAGTTTCTTTCTTCTCACATCCAAGTCAGTACTGGCTTTTCTAATTATTTTCAGTTTATGCAGTCTTTTGGTGTTATATGATATATTGGTGTGCTTTTGATTTGCACCTCCCTGATGATTAACGATGTGGAGCATTTTCCATCTGACTTTGAATATCCATATATCTTCTTTGGCAATGTATATTTACTTCTTGTCCCATATTTTTAAGGGGTGGCATAAATTTTTCTTAAATTCTATGAGTGTTATATATACAGATTAGATATTAACCTCTTATTGGATGGGTATTGGGTAAATAGTTTCTCTCAGTCAAGACAGTTTTGCATCTGGATTACCATTTACTTTGAGGTGTAGAAACATCTTAATTCAATGCGGCCCCATTTACTTATCTTTGGCTTCCATGAGCTTGGTTAGTGGTGCTCAACCTTCAAGGTGCCTATGGTTATAATGTCGTGCAGAGTTCTTGATACATTTTCCTCTATGTACATTACTGTTTCAGGTATAATATTATAGTTTTTAATACATTTTCATTAAACATTTTTACTGCTTTAAAGAGAGGTCTGAGTTAATTTTTTCGCATGTACCGTAACTGATCAATTCACCCAACACCAACTGTTAAAGAGATTTTACTTGATCCACTTCATGTTTCATGCATCTATTTTGAAGACTTATTAATTCTATACCTGAGGATTTGTCTCAGTCAAATCTATCCTATTAATCTGATGGTCTGTGATTATTTTATTACCAAGATGCTTTAATGACTACATACAGTACAGTTTAAGTTGGGGAAGGTGATGAATATTTCTTTTTCATAAGGTATGTATTTAATATATTTTTGGAAATTTCTGGTTCCATATGAATATCAGAATTGTTTATCTATTTGATTAAAATATGCTATAAGTATTATATAGGGATTGCATAAAATATGTACTATTCTTTGGGAGGATTGCCATCTTAATTATGTTAATCCTCCCAAATCATGTGCTTTCATTTTCTGTGCTCTCTCTTATTTCTTTTAGTGCTTTATAGTTTTATTTGTATAGGTCTTTCACATCTTTAATTTAGTATAGTCATTGGTTTTTAATTTTCTGAAGGAGAACTGTGAATAAACATTTTTTAAAATTTCTTTCCCAACTTTTATTATTTCTAGATAGAAAATCCATGTATCTGTTAGTTTTAATTTTGTACCCTGACATTTTCCTATAAAATATATTATTTCTAGAAGCTTTGTTGTGGAATCTTTGTATTTTTTAAATATTGTATCATGTTATCTGCAAATGTAGTTTGACATTTTCTTCTTATATGGTAGTCCTTGATATATTTTTGTTGCCTAACATCTATAGCAAGTACCTCCAGTAGTATGTTAAATAGGAGTTGAAAGAATGACCAAACTTGTCTTCTGAAAATCTTAGAGGAAAGTCTCTAAGTTGTTTCCCACTGAGTATAATTGTCATAATTTGTTGTAAATGACTTTGATATATTGAGATATTTTTCTTTAATCCCCATGTTGTTGAGAGATTTTATCATGAATGATGCTTGATTTTGTCAAAATTTTTCTCTCCTCT
Source organism: Suncus etruscus (assembly GCF_024139225.1). Classification (NCBI taxonomy): domain Eukaryota; kingdom Metazoa; phylum Chordata; class Mammalia; order Eulipotyphla; family Soricidae; genus Suncus; species Suncus etruscus. The sequence continues at coordinate 89,446,204 of NC_064858.1, forward strand.
ATTAATATCATCAGATGATTTTTATTTTAATATGGTGCTTTATATTTTTGTTTAGTTTATTTGTGCCTTGATTATATTGATTAATGTGTATGTATATTAATTTGTGAGGCCTGGGGTGAGTCATAATTGGTCATGATATATGACTATTTTGATTAATTATTGAATTTTATTTTTTAGCATTTAGTTGAGGATTACTGCATCTGTGTTCTTCAAGGCTGCAGTTCCATTTTTTGTGGTGTCTATCTGTTTTGGTAGAAGTATGATATAAACTTAATAGAAACTGATTTAGAAGTCTTTTTGTTTTTCAATTTCTGCAAAAGATTGAAAAGGATTGACATTAGGACTGCTTAAAATATTTGAAATAATTCATTATAAAATATAGATAAATTCTTGCTGGATTGACTCAATGGTATTCATGCTAAATTATGAATAGAATGTTGCTATAAAGAGTGAGTAATAAGAAATTTGATAGTAAATACAGGAAGTGATAATACACTAATATGATTGAGCAAAATTTGTGCCAATCAAGACTGGTTTTTAATATTTTTCCATTCATGGTTATTTTCACTTTAGAAAGTTTTAACATAATCCTTGGTACATAGATATACTGGACATATAGAGTACATAGGGGTAAACAGATTAAGCATATCCTGATTATGAATCATAAAATAATTATTTTACAAATTTTTGAGTGGGAAAATCTGCTTTCAATTTAGTGGACTACATAACTCACAGTGTAAGAAGCTAGGATATGTATTAAGTAGGACCAAGACAGATCCAAAGATTAGGTCTTTTTCAGTAAACAGACTCAGTCTGAGAAACATTTTTTGAAGAAATATTTGCTAGTACTTGCCTAGTGTCTGACTTTTACTGTCTTTTGCTATGCTTGAATTTCCTTCCATTATCTGTTTTCTCTCCCAAATTTTTGTAGAGGCTCCAAACTCCTCTGATTCTACCTTTGGTTTATCCTTAGTTCTCAGTATGAGATGACAACTCTGAGTTCTGAAATTTAGAGGGCTCAGCCCTAGTTCTCTTTGGCATCACTTCATCATAAAGGAAAATGGGTGTGACTATGTTGAGTTAACCACCTATCCTTTTTAATAGCTCTGAATGATGTTCTCTATATGATACTTTGGAAGCTGATGATAAATGCCACATAACAATAAGAACAAAATACTTCTTGAGTACAGAAGACATTTTTAAAATAAATTACACTTTAAATCTATCTTTATATGATGATATATGAGTAAATAGACCAAGTCCTCATAAATTAATAATATGAACCTAAGCTTACTTGTGTAGAGAAACCCCAAGTAGAATTATTTTATTTCTTGCTATTGTGAAGTGATTCAAGTCATTAATTTGAATATTCAAATATATAAAGTCTTATGCTTATGAATTTCATAGCATGTGGTATGGATGCTATGCCAACATTTCTTTTCCAATAATTACCTCAGACCTCAAACATTCAGTTACATTATTAGTAGTTCCCATGTTCTTCAATTATTTTGTGTTGCCACTAAACTATTTTATTAAAAATCAAATATTATCTAAAGTACTGGTAAAACATAATTGGTTGAATAAATATAGATAGAATGATGATGATGACAAAATGTCATAAACAAAACAAGTTAATTCAAGTATGAAGTCAGGGCAATGTTTAAATCTTATTATTAAGCAGTTAATAATAGTCTGTAGGCATAGAAATTAAATCTGAAAATTCAGAGAAAACACTTTTGCTGTCATTTATCTTTTCACATTATATGTCATATGTTTCTATTTATAGTGTATATAAAATTATAAAATTTGCACTGAAATAAAAATTAGTAATATTTTTGATCCTAAATGAGGTGATGATTAAGGGTATTTGTATGATTAACTGATTTGAAAAATATGTCAATAACAAAATAAGTGTATTAAGTATACTAGGTACAGAAAGTGTAAAGAAATATGGAAAAAGTAAGACCTTTTGCGGGCTAGAGCAATAGCATAGCAGGTAGGGTGTTTGCTTTGCATGCAGCTTACCTGAGTTGGATACCTGGCATCCCATATGGTTCCAAGAGCCTGCTTGGAGTGATTTCTGAGTGAAGAGCAAGGAGGTACTCCTGCACACCACTGGATGTGGTCCATAAAATCAACAACAATGACAATAATAAAAATAAGACTTATTTTTTTCATATGATTGCATCATCACTGATTGTAATGTTTTTTGCAAATTCATCAAGGAAGAATACTAGTATATTTCATGTTGACATTTTATCAAAGTAATAATTGTTCAAATTTAGTCTTCATTCAAATTGATAACCATATTTAAATATATTATTACCTATAAGTTAATAATTGAGCTTATTAAAAATTATTAGATTGAAATGTTTTTAATCTATATCTGAGTTATTCAGCCTTTGAGATAGGAACACAACATCAACAGAAGTGTGCTTTAAAATACTAGCATCTGATTATTTTAAAAGCTTGGATACATTTTATGACTTTAAGGAGAGCTATCAAAATATCCAATTACTGCACTAGAATGATAGTACAGCAGTTAGGTCTTCTGTCTTGTATTTTGCCAGCCCAGGTTGGATCTTGGGCACTCCATGTGGTCCCCAAGCACTGCCTGAAGGCATATTCACAAATTTTCTGAGCATTGCTCTCTGTGGTCCTAAAACAAAAGTAAATAAACTCCTGATACTGAACCTGGCCTCAAGTAATCACTTAAGATGAATTAATTGAAAATTATTGGGAATAATTTGAACTATGATGTTTAAAAAGGGGAAAAAAGACAAAGAAATAAAACATCTAGGTGATTCTACCTATGTTGTTTGAGTTTAGAAACTTAGGCTTGAATAGATACTTTAATTCTATTTTTATCTTGATATGCTTGCATCTTTGTTAAAATAAATAATTGATATTGAAGTTTCTACTCCTGAGAGATAATAAAGTTGCTTCAAGTTCGATAATTGTATTATTTTTACCATGATTCGTCAACTTAGTTTTGGCTTTCCATTACTTCCCTGTTGGCTTCTACTTAGTGACTTCAAATAACCATAATTACTTTAAGTAATGTGGAAAAAACATATGCTAGTTTAAGTCTATAAAAAAAAAAAAACATCGCAGTGCCTATCAAACCTCAGAAAATTCTTTTAAACTTCCTTCCTTAGGGGATCATGCGGTCAGCCTTCTTTTAGTTTAAATAATCAAAACAAAGATATGTGCTATCAATGACCCTACCTAAAATTGGAATAAACTATGTCAGCTATAATATAAACGCAAATAAATTCTATTGTCAAGGTCTCTGAGAGCTTCGAGATTATATTTTACCCAGTATTTAACTAAGTCAATGTGGCCAGAATGATCCCACGACAGGTAGAGTATTTGCCTTGCATGGGGCTGACTCTGGTTCAATACCCTGCACCTGATATGATCTCTGAGTCCACCCGGAGTGATTCCTGAGCACAGAACCACGAGTAACTCCTGATCACCACAAGATCTGGACCGGAATATAAAAACCAAACCACGGGGCCGGAGAGGTGGTGCTAGAGGTAAGGTGTCTGCCTTGCAAGTGCTAGCTAGTCAAGGAAAAATCATGACCACGGTTCAATCCCCCGGTGTCCCATATGGTCCCCCCAAGCCAGGGGCAATTTCTGAGTGCTTAGCCAGGAGTAACCTGAGCATTAAACGGGTGTGGGCCAAAAATACCAAAAAAATAAAATAAATAAAATAAAATAAAAACCAGAAAAAAAACCTAACTCGCAAGTACTTATATATCAAGCAAATAAGGTATTATATAGTATGTGTGTACAAAATTGCTTTTATTATGATTAGAACTCATTTAAATTTGATTAACCTAAAGTAATTTTTTCACATATTTTTAATAATTTATTTTGTAGGGAGAGATTGAGCCGTACTTGCCAATATTCTGAAGCAAGTTTTGGCTCTCTGCCTAGGAGTATTATGGGGACATATGCAGCAGTAAGGACTTAACCTTGAATTGGGGTGTGCAGCTAGCACCCTATTCCCTGTTCAATGTTTAATTTAAATATAGATCAGTGATATTATGTAACAATGATATTCTTTCCTTTAAATTCCATAAATTCCATCTATATGAAAATATTACTACCTATGTTTATAATTAGTGTTTATAATAGTCACATGGATCAAATATTAATTTGGTCATGTATGTGAGAAGCATCCATATCTTAGCAAATATATAGATTGGTAGATAGAACAAACTTTACATTGATTAAGAAATAATACTTTTATTTTAAGAATTCTGAAAATGTTTAAGTTACAATCATCATTAACGAATGTTATCATAAGATATCTACATATTGAATTAATAAACTGACTTAGGGCTGGCACCCAGGATAAAGAGGATAGGATGCTTATGTTGCATGCAGCTGGCTCAGACTTGATTCGCAGCACTACATATAATTTCTTGAGCCTGAGAGTCTCACAGAATAAGCCCTGAGCATCTTGGGTGTAGTTCAAAACAAATAAAAATAGATTTTATTACTAATGCTTAGAAAATTAATAGCAATAATGACTGAGCACTTCTTAAACAGAAATTAGATGAAGATAAAATATTACTGGGTAAATATTTTTGAAAAAATTGTGATATACTGGTATATTACACTAAAGCTTCTGACACCTACAAAAGATGAACAAGCAACATAATTATTTTTAAAAGATAATCCTAAATATAATGAAAAATGTGTCATAACTTCAATTAAATAGTCTCTTTAATTTCTCTTCAAAAATAAAAATATTAATTACTTTAGAAAATATTTTATCACTTCTTTATGTTTTATTTAAGAGATAAAGAAGAGATAGAAGAGGAAAGAGAGGAGAAAAAAGTCAATGGGAGAGAATTAATTTTAGTTATTTTAATGTAATTATTTTTCCTTCAAAATATTTCTTAACCCAGGGGCTGGAGAGATAGCATGGAGGTAAGGTGTTTTCCTTTCATGCATAAGGATGGTGGTTCGGATCCCGGCATCCCACATGGTCCCCCGAGCCTGCCAGGGGCGATTTCTGAGCATGGAGCCAGGAGTAACCCCTGAGCGCTGCCGGGTGTGACCCAAAAACCAAAAAAAAAAAAAAAATCTTAACCCAACATTACAGTAATTATAGATATGTTAAATATTTTGCATCTGTTTTTTGTTGATCTGCTTGTGATTATATACATTATATATAGAGCTATTTATATACATAATAATAATAATAATAATAGAAAAATTTACTTTATGGTTAGAGGTTAATTTATTGTCACTTCATTATGCATTAACATATATGTGTTTTAAATAAATGTAAAAATATACTCTGGCATTTTCAACCTAAAACTGCTATTTATTTTTGATGCAACAAAACAGTGCAAGAAAAACAGAATTTGCAAATTGACTCTGGTATCCAGGTGTCTTTGTGAAAAAAATATTAATTTTATAATATCTTGGGGACCAAGTTGATGTTCCATACATAATCCAGTGTCACAAATTCCTGTAGTAAATGTCACTCCCAAATGCAAAGCCTTCACACTTAATATAGCAAAATGTCACTCCATGTTCACTGAGTTGCCAAAAGTGCTAACAGGGTTACCACAGTATGACCCATATTTCCCCTGAGTTGGGAAATATTACACAATTAAAATTGGAACAAAATAAAGCAGTAAGCAGGGGAGCTTATTTTGATCATATATATTTGTGTGAAAGTATATTGTCTTAAGTTTTATTCCATGAATTTATGTGGTCTGCTATACATAGATTTGCACTTTGTACATAGATTTGGACTTTAAAAACACATCAATTAAAATGTTAAGATATTCCTACAGTCAATAGTAGCAATACATTTTAAATTATGTTTTTCTAATATATATTACTCATCTCCATGAATTGACACATGTTTATGATAAAATGATAGATATCAATTAAAATAATAAATAGTAGGTAAGTTATATGTGTTATATGTATGTATACATATCACTACAAAATTTCAAATTCTATGAAGATAAGATATAAGTGAAACAAACATGGGGCTAAAAACATAGATTGAAACCTGTGATTTTTTTGTTTTAAAATGAAGACACCTGAAGCCTTAATTCACAAATGGTAATAACAAATATCAAAATTTAAAGCAGAAATGATTAGAAATAAGTGATGTCAAAACAAAACAAGAAAAAGTATGGGTGCTGAAGTGGTAAGGTTTGGTGTTATTATTTAAAGATTTATTTTTATTTGCTGGGTCCATTTTTTTTCTTTTTTCTTCCATTTTTCTTTTCTTTTTTTTCCTCTCTCCTTTCTTTTTTTGGTAGTTGTCACCAAATTTTTTTCTCCCTTTTTTCTTATCTTTTTTTTATCTCCAATGACGGTGGAATAGATGCTCAATCTACAACAAGCTGTAAAGTGGAGATCAGTTGCACTAGCATCATGGGGAGTAGAGGAGGCAGATAAGGGATGCATACTGGGAACAGGGGTGGAGGGAGGACAGAACTGGTGGTGGGAATGCCCCTCATTCATTGTCACTATGTACCATAAATGATGCAGTGAATGATTTGTAAATGTATTAAAAAATAAAAAAGAAATAAGTGATGCCAAAGGAGAAAATATTGTAGAATACTATTTAGATATTATTAAAATACTATTTAGATATTATTACTTTTTATAGATCACTCATCGAGTATGTTGCAAAATAATTTGTCAGACCTCAATAAATAGTGCACCAGATTACTTGTAGACATAATTTTTTTTTTTTTTGGTTTTTGGGCCACACCCGGCAGTGCTCAGGAGTTACTCCTGGCTGTTTGCTCAGAAATAGCTCCTGGTAGGCACAGGGGACCATATGGGACACTGGGATTCGAACCAACCACCTTTGGTCCTGGATTGGCTGCTTGCAAGGCAAATGCCGCTGTGCTATCACATAATTATTAAGTAAAAATAGTATAGAAGAGGGACCGGAGAAATAGAACATCGGTAGGGTGCTTGCCTGGCAAGCGACCAACCCAGGAAAAATGGTGGTTCAAATTCAGGCATCTCATATATGTTCCCCCATGCCTGGCAGGCACGATTTCTGAGCAGAGCCAGGAATAACCCCTGAGCGCTGCCGGGTGTGGCCCCAAAAATATTATAGAAGAGGGTTCTAATTCTCCGCCATTAGTTATTTTCATCTGCAAAGTGGATCTGTAAGTCTAAGTTATGCTAAAGCACTTTTTTAGATTTGTATTGTGAGATTATTAAGTAAACATAAAATTAATGGACAATGCATAGTTAAAAATCTCATAATACTAATAAAAATGCAGTCTATGTACTCATCGTGTCAGTTTGTTTTCATGACATTCCAACAGATACTAAAGTTTTATGTTTAAATTAGTTGTATTAAAATGATGAGCTATACTGATTCATTTTGCAAAAAAGAGTTACAAAGGGAATATACCTTGGATAACTTCATATGCATTTGAAAATGTTTCCTTTTTACTATATACAGTGATACATTATATAAATATGCCATCATGTTTTTGACCAACTCTTCTCATTGATAAATTTTTTAGATTGAGTAAAGTTTTATCAGTCACAAACAATGAAAGATATTTAATTTCTCACATACATGACATTTTTATGTTTTTAAATATAATTCTAGTTTACTTATTGAAAAAGTAAAAATATCCATGTTTAGTGATTTAAATGTAGATCAGAGAAGAAGAATAAAACATTCTAAAGACAAAAGAAAGAATAAAGAAGGAGAATAAGTACTAGGTTCTAAATAGAGGTAAACTAATATGCGTGATGCCCTATCAGTAATTCAGAGAAGAAAGAAAAAGAGATTCATAACTTTCTGTAACCACAAACTATATTGCAAAACTATAATAATTAACACTTAGTACTTAACACTCAGTGAAGAATGTGAGCGCATAAATGAAATCATAAATACACAATTATATTATGAAAAAGAAATTAAGGGCATAAAGTGAGGAAGGGAAGGATCACTTTTAAAGATGGTGCTGGAAATGTTGGTTAACTACATGTAAAACAAATTGGTCATTGAACATATAGTATATAGTAGGTGAGGTGCTTGCATATGGCAGCCCTGAATTGACCCCAAGCACTACACATGACCTATTGAGTTCTACCAAGAACTGAGCTCAGAGACAAGAGAAAGTCCTGGATGTAGATGGGGTTGTCCTCAAAATTTTACAAAGAAAAAAGAAAAAAATCAAGTAAATAACGATCTTTCACCAGTAGTCCACTCACTTATACTTGCTTCTATTTGTAGTTCAATGATCTGATTCTAAGACAAATGTCAGTGAGGTGTCACTACCTGGATGAACCTGGTAGGCTTGAGATACCAGGATGTTTAATGATTCTAGTGTTACTTTTGCGAGAGAGCAAGGTACACACTGCCTCCAAAATTCACATCACTCACAGCTCAGTAGAAACAGAAATGGGAGATGGGAAGGTATGTAGAAGCCTACCAAGCTCAAAATATGAAAATAATACATTGAGGGCTCAGTGAGCACCAAACCAAAACGCTCAGCAACTCCTTAGATAATAACACCAGTAGCATCATTATGAGATATCTGTTTTAACCAGCAATATAAATTATGGTTTTTTTGGGGGGGTAGTGCCTAAAGGGTAAACTAGGAAGTGGTGAGTAAATTGATATATTGGTAGAGGGCATGTTAAACTAGTTGTGGGGCTTTGTTGGAATATTAAATACTTGTAATGACCGGATTGCAAGCAGTTTTATAAATCTGGTGTTTATATAAACTTTAAAATAGAAAAAATATATTGGAAAGGAACTTAAGAGATTCTTGAACAGCCCAGGGGGTGGGTGTGGGGGATATGGGATGCAGGATGGGAACAGGGATGGAGGGAGGACAAACTTGGTGACGGGAATTCCCATCATTCAATGTTAAATGTACCTAAAATACTACTGTGAAAGATATGTAAGCCAATATAATCAAAATCAAAAATATATATAATAATAAAAATTTTCATTTATAGTTGAAGAAAAAATAAAGAAAATTGAGTAAACTAACTGATTATAAATATATTTTAAATAAAAGAAAAATGTTAACTTTTAATGAGGAAGAGAAGGAAGGCACAGGTAAAGGGCCATGGTAGCTTATTTTTATTTTTTTATTCTATATAAAGTATTGTCCTTTTACTCTTGATTTCCGGTTATTACTTATTGAGTTCTATTTTTCGTGCTATAGAACTTCATATACATACATTCTTAATATATATCATCTGTTGTCTTTTTTACACAGTGTGAAGTTCTTGTTAACGTTCAAAGTTTCTCATTGATGAGTGGTACTTCTTTATTTAGCTATATCAAGTACATTTACCAGACCATATCTAAATTACTTTTAAATGTCTTTTCAAAAAATTGTGCTATTTTTAATTCCCAAGTGTAATACATGATAGTTCACTGAAAACAGAAATAAATTACAGAGAAGGAAATTCCTACTGATTCTCTTGTAAGTTCAAATGGAATAGATATTCAAAAGGTATTTGTGACATTGAAAATATGTGTTCCTACTGTTTACTAGGTCAAAATTCTTTTTATCTATTTCCAAAATTTGGATTCTGATTGAGACTGCAGTCTTCTCACTTATTTCCTCTTTTTCCTTTCTCACTTATTCCCTTTCTTCCTTTCTTCCTTTGTTGTATAAATATGAAGTATAGAGTCTTAGGTCCTGGAATGAAGGCTTTCTTGGCAATGCACCTGAGGCCATGGCCGGTGAATTTGAAGATTGCTTTATAACGGCAGAGATTCAGTCAGATGAAGTTTCAGGAGACAGACAGCTTTATTACACGGTCCTATCCTCCATGTGCATATTTCTCACATGGCCTCTATGCTAAGCTTTTCAAGTAGCTTCTTCCAGCTGTTCTCCATGATTCCTTGCTGCCTCTCTCTCCTCTCCTTCCCCCCAGACCCTACCTTTATTCCCAACCACAGACCCCTTCCAGCTGTGGGTGGGTCTGACCATCTTGGGATGTTAGCATATGGAATTGGAGAAGGGATAACATTCCTCTTCTTTTCTTTTCTTTTCTTTTCTTTTCTTTTCTTTTCTTTTCTTTTTTCTTTTCTTTTCTTTTCTTTCCTTTTCTTTCTTTCTTTCTTTCTTTTTTTCTTTCTTTTTCTTCTTTTCTTCTTTTTATCTTCCTTTCTTCTTTCTTTCTTTCTTTCTTTTTCTTTTTCTTTCTTTTTTCTTTCTTCTTTTTCTTTCTTTTTTTTCTTCTTTCTCTTTTTTTCTTTCTTCTTTTTTCTTTCTTCTTTCTCTTTCTTTCTTCCTTTCCTTTTTTCTCTTTCTTTTTCTTTTTTCTTTCTTTATTTCTTTTTCTCCTTTCTTTTTCTTTCTTTCTTTGTCTTTCTCCTTTCTTTCTTTGTCTTTCTTTCTTTAACTTTCTTCTTTCTTCCTTTCTCTTTCTTTTTTTTAATTCTTTCTTACTCTTCCTTCTTTCCTTTTCTTTCTTCTCCTCCTTCTCCTCTTTCTTTGCATTTTTTTTCTTAGCAACAACAGTAGTATTCAGTGCTTACACTGGGCTTTATGCTTAAGGATCACTCGATGGTACTCAGGAAACCACAAGCTGTGCCAGAGATTGAGCCAGAGTCAATATCATTCAAGTAAATTTCTTTAGCCCCAATGATTCAGGTTCTTCATTGTTTTTCTTTTTTACTTGTTGTTATCCACCAATACCATCTGCATAAACTCTACTTTTGGTCTTCATTTCCAGGTTTGAGTTTTCATGCTTTTCTTTGTGGATTAACTAAACTTTGTTTTTCATCGAGTCTATTGTTTACTGCATTTTTATTCTAATTTTGAGTACAACATCTCTTTTCAAATAGATAGTTATTTCTACTAGCTGTTATATCTTTCTGTCATTAGCATTCTGTTGTCATTGTTGTTGTTGTTTTGAGTTGGTCATATGGGAGCCTCTCCCATGCTCTCAGGAAACCCCGGCCATTCCTTGTGAATACTTGGTCATCCAGGTGTAGTGCTTTGGTGTTTAGGAGAGGCATTATATTCTACTAATACCTCATATTGGTGGGGAGTCAGAGCCCCCGTGGCAATTCTTACTAACTATCAAGGCCACACAATTTGATGCTCAAGAAATCTGTCACTATCTGTGGTCAAATATAAGGTCTGTAATTTAACCCTTTGGACTGTTTTACTGATCCCATGTAATACCAATTTTTGGAATACCAGTCTAAAGAATTACACTATGGGGGTCAATAATAAGAAAACTGAACAAATTTTATTTTTAACTATTCCTATAGCAGTCTTTTCCATTTTATAACAAAAAAAAAATGGTTCCCCAAAACTCAACTTATCCTGCAGCATCTTCCTTTCCCTAGGAACTAAATCAAGGGGTTGCTTCCAAGTTACCATTTTCCCCAAAGAAAGAAAGTTATTTCTATTTGATTATAGTGTCTTGATTTACATTTTGATATCTGCCTAGATCTTAATTTTTGGTCTAACACTTAATGAATCCAGAAATACATTAAAAATTTAAACCTAGGGTGTGAGAACTAAATACAAGTGTTTAAGATATATGTATAATAAGCTATAGATCCCAGTTGAATCCCTTGTTTTACCTAGACTCCAGAAATTAAACAAGTGCAACACTGTAGGCTCCTGAACACAGTAAGTGTGGAGGGGTTTATCAGTTAACGGCTGGCATTAAAAGGTAAACCAATACTACTTTCTCAGACCCTAGCATTTAACTTCTGATCCACTTGGCCTAGAATCATTAATTATTTTAGTCTTTGTGAAAACTGTTTGGAAGCTTACTGCAAAGGGCCAAATAAAAAAGATCATTGTTCATTGTTTTTCTATTTAAGGAAGAAGTGATGTGAGATTAATGAGATTGATCTGTTGCTATCTCACTCAGTATATTCCTTATTACTCATCAATTGAAATCATCTTTGAACATAGCCTCTTGGATTGATGTTGAGACCAGCTGGTCCCACCCCCAGGTATGATGCTTGTCCTCAGCTTAAACACTTTCATGGAGAGGAAATAGCTCTCTTATGTTTCTGGAACACCTTAGAGCTGACTGTTTTGTAGGAGCTAAGGGCAAGCATGGGGGAACTCCTCAAAATTCTTTTCTCTTTCATACATGTGTGTGTGTGTGTGTGTGTGAATTACTTTCCAGACTTATTCCATGTCTTTCCAGTGTTTTGGTGTTTGAATCTGAGAACTTAATACAATAAGAAATTTCTCACACCTCCATCTAACACCATGCACAATGGTAAAATCCAAATGGATTAGACCTGAAACCATAAGGAATATAGGACATACATAGATGTTCCAGGAATTGATACTAAAGGTATCTTCAAGGTGGGAACATGACTCTCCAAATAAGTGGAAGCAGAGATAAACAGATAGGACTATATTAACCTGAGAAGCTTCTGCACCTCAAAGGAAATAGTTCCTAGGAGACAAAAGCCACCCAGAGAATGGAAAAGACTATACACCCAGTATCCATTACATAATATCTAAGATATACAAAGCACTGACAGAACTTTACAAGAAAAAATATCTAATCCCATCAAAAAATGGGAAGAAGAAATGAACAGATAATTTATAAAAGAAGAAATACAAATGACCAAAAGACATTGCTCCACGTCACTAATCATCAGGGAAATGCAAATCAAAACAACAATGAGATACCATCTCATGCCACAGAGACTGGCACACATCACAAAGAATAAGAAAAATAAGTCTGGCAGGGTTGTGTAGAGAGAGGGACTCTCATTCACTGATGGAGAGAATGCCATCTTGTTCAGACTTTATGGAAAATAATATAGAGAGTCCTCAAAAAATGGAAATTGAGCTCCCATATAATCTAGCAATAACACTCTTATGGCTATACCCTCAGAACACAAAAACACAACACAAATATGCCTTCTGTACACCTATATAAATTGCAGCACTGATTAAATAAGCTTCACTAAATAACTAATAGGTATATGAAAAAAGTATTGTTTATACCTTGTCAGATATATGTGAATTTTAAAATAATGGCTAAAGAAACCGTGGTACATATACACAATAGAATACTTCACAGCTGTCACAAGAGATGAAGTCATTAAATTTTCCTATATATGGATGGACATGGAATCTATTATGCTGAGTGAAATAAGTCAGAAGGAGAGAGATAGACACAGAATGGTCTCTCTCATCTATGGGTTTTAAGAATAAGTAAAAAGCATTATTGTAAACACAACAATAAAGATGAGGACTAGAAGGTCTGGCCCATAACACGAAAATTGCCACAAAGAGTTGTTAGTTCAGTTGGACAAAAGACTACACTCTCAACTACCATGACATTGTAATGAGTGAAATAGAATGCCTGTCTTGAATGCAGGCAAAGGGTGGGCAAGAAGGGAGGTGGAGGGTATTGGTGTGGGAATGTTACACTGGTGAAGGGGATTGTTCTCTTTTATATAACTGAAATCCAACTACAAACATGTTTGTAATCATGGTTCTTAAATAACGATACGTATTTATAAAAAAGAAAAAAAAGAACTTTCATACATCTAGACCTCTTTCCTTCCCTCTACTACCTGGGTCCCCAAAACTTCAGGTATCGTTTATTAGGGACACTGTCAATAGCTAAATGTCCCACAATATATATATATTTTTGTGTTATTATAAAATAAATGTTAAAAATATTTATTATTACTACTTTACTTTTATGTTCAGTGTTTTTTCTTTTTCTTTTTTTTTTTTGTTCAACTGGGTTTTAAGGTGTTCTATATTTTCTTTTTTTTTGAAATGGTTTTTATTTTTTTTTCAAACAGAAAAAGCCATTTTAATCACACATATACATTCATAGGACTTTAAACAAAATGTAATATAAAATATAAAAAAAAACCAAAACCCCACAACAACAAAAAAATTACATTTACTTGTAAACTGCTTAACAGCTGGTGGGTTGGCTGACAGGGCTGCCCAAGAAAAGCAAAAGCAGATATAATGAGGTACATTTTCAATGAATAACCACCACAGATCATGTGAACTGCTCTAGCAGCCCAGTCACCTGTTCCCCAATCTCGCCTCCTTAGAGACAAACCAGGGCAGTCCTCCCATGTATTGAGGGCTCCAGCTATATCGATAAGCACCTCAAAGAACAGACAAAACAAACAAACCAAAAAAAAAAAACAAACAAAAAAAACTAAAACAAACAAACAAAAATCACGCCATGGTCTTGAATTAAGAAACATGGTTTAGCACATAACGAAAGAGAAGAAAGGAAGAAAGAAGAAAAAAAAATAAATATAATTGGGGACAACACTTTCAATAATCGCACCCAAACAGAAAAATCGACCAAAATAGATAAATAAATCAAAAATAATAATAACAATAATAAATAAAGGTAATATATATATTTATATAAAAAATAACCAAGATTTTGTGCTTTTTGTATTTGTTTTTTCCCTCCTGCCCTGGCACAGTAAATTTTGGGGTCATTCGAAAAGGAATTCACTTGGCCTAAGAGATATGGGGTTTCTCTGTCCTTGGAGCATACTGTCATGGGATCAACTCTAGACTTTGCTCATGATCAGGATCCTTTACTTTCTCGATGGCGTTTTTGTTTTTTTTTTTTTTTTTTTGGTGTGTGGAAGACTTCTGCTCTATGTTTAAAGGTCTCAGTATCTGCACAGATCCTGAGGTGGGACTTATGATGAAGTCAGTCTTTGTGGTTCTAGAGGTTCTGTTACCTCAGTGTCATTTTAATCCATCTTCTGTGGTTGGTGATCTTGGTCTTTGCACTGAACCTAGGGTGGCACCTAGGATAGCGTCTTTCTTTGTGCTTCCAAAAGCCCCATTCCGTTACAATTGTCTCTGCCGGACCTTTGGAACTGGGGATCATGATTATTGTGCAGGTCATAGTTCAAGCCCTAAACTAGGGCTTTTTTATTGGTCCCAAGATGTATACAGTCTGGTCGTGGTTCTTGCAGCCAGTCATCTGCAAATCCCGATCTTGGTTTTTGGACTTACCAAAGGGTGCCAAGACTTCTGGTTTTGTCTTGTCGTTAGTTGGTAAGGTAGGCTAATCTGCTCTAAGGTCAAGATGTTCGCATTTTCCTCGTTGTCAGGATAACATGTTAGAGCTGGGCCTTGTTGTTAGTCCCGCCGTATCAAGGCTGTCCCGGATAAAGTTTGTTTCCTGCAGCTGTTGTGAAGAGCTGTGCCGTTTCTATGTCGGGGATCAAGGGTTCAAGGCTGAATGAATGGTATCTAAGTTGATTCCACATGACATATTTTCAAGGCAGGAGATATCCCTATATTGTAAACAACTATGAGTTCCTATCTCTAGTAGATAGGAGCTCTTTTTTTTTTATATGTAAGATTTCCCCTTTACTTAGTGTGCCTTTGCAGGGGGAAGTGGTGCTACATTATAATGTCTGTATATTTGTGGGTGGATTGATGGGATAACCGCAACAGGTCACATACCCAAAAACGAGGGGGAGAAAAAAAAAAGGGAATTAAAAAAGTATGTGCTCACCAATATATATGTAGGACAATCATTTAAAAAAGATAAATAAATAAATTAAAAACAAAACAAAAACAAAAACAAAATAAATAAATAAATAAATAAATAAATAAATAAATAAATAAATAAAAATAAAATAAGTTAGCGAAGTTTTTAAGGAACCAAAGTGGTGCAGAGGACTACCTTACATTTGGGGGAGAGCAGGTAAAGAGCAGGTAAAGAGGTGGTGTATTACAGGTTTTATGCCTATGTTGGAAGTACAGTTTTTCCCATTGTCTTTTGGGTTTTTCTTGTGGTGTGTGGGTTCCCAGGCATCTTCCTAACACATCCCCTGACTTTCTTCAGATTATTAAAAATTTGCGGCAGGGAGCTCTTGGAAGAGTTCTTGCATTGGGGATACTTTTGGACCTAGGCCCAGTTTCAAGGAACAGTCCGCGTTAGGGAGAGTTAGTAGGGAGGGCCTCGCAGCATGAGTCCACAGGGGAGTTGGCTGTCTTTTCTTTCAGGAGACGAGGTGTGGGTTTATCTGGGTGTCCCCTCGCCTGGGTGCAGGGTACTGGTTCGTTGGGTAGGAATAGGTATATTTTGCTGGCTGACCATTAAGCTGTTTTCATAAAGCAAACTAGGAGGTGATGGTGAAAAATGTAGTCCTTTCTCTTGTTTAGATTTTGCTTATACTACTAAAATCATTAAATTGTGAATCATTTCTCTTTTTATAATGCTTGCCTCAGGGAACTACTTTTATAAATTTTATAGATAAACTATCTGCATTTCTTGAGCTCTTGAGCTTAAGACACCTATCTTTAGCTCTTCACAACTAGAAATATGCCTAAACTTAGAAACGAAAGTCTAAGGCTCATATTTTCTGTTCTTTGTTATAACAAAATTGATGACTGATGTAGGAAATTGTTAATATGTAGTTATCATATTTCAAAGTCTTTATTATTATAAATGAAAGTGATAAATTTAAATTATTAATTTTTCTAAAGCAATTATTATGAATAATATTCCACAGTCATGGAAATGACTTCACTGAACCTTTTGGCATTGGTCTTACTATTATCATTAGTTTGTAAATAAACTGGAGTTTAGGAAGATTAATTACTAAAGTTACAAAGCTAGTTCACAATTAGAAATTTTAAAGAATCTATCTTATTCAAATGCTGGTTTTCTTTATTTTTTTAGAATTTTGTAATAGGTAGAACCTAATAATTTTTGTTTTAATTAAAATGAAATGCTATTGTGTCTTGATAAATATAATGAAACTAAATTTTGTGTCTGCCTAAAATGTGAAAATTGGCTTTTCTTCTAAAGTTGATTAGAAAATTGTGCACAATTTTCAGCAACTTGTTTTCCATGACAAAGTTATTTAGTGTTTCTTATTTTATTATATAATCTTTTGGCACATGTCTGAAACTCAGAAATAAGCTAAACAGGCTCTGGAGTGTAAAATATGTCTTAATTCTGACTCATTGAATCAGTTAGGCAAATTTTAATGCAATTAACAAAATAAAAAATAAAAGAGAAAAGGAGAAAATGTCAGCAATATTTTTCTTCTCGAGTGTACTTGCTCCTGCAAATATTTTCAATGAATATTTTTAAAATTGAACAAGAAACAGATGTCAGTTAATTAGAGATTTGAATTTAATGACATAGTTGCATAGGTATGGCACAAAAAACATCTGTGTTCTACTACCTAACATTAATTTAATATCTTTACAGGAATCATTTACATTTTTCTTCATTTTCAATAAATTGTTTTCTATCAAACAAAATAACATTGTAGTTGTGAAATCATCAACTAAACAGATGATCACAAGGCTCATTCTAGCTTTCCCTTAATAAGTTCCACATTCTCATGGTGAGCCATATTCTAGTAAAACAAGTAATAACACACTTACTCTAAATTCTGTAAACTTTGTAATTTTTCCTACATGAAATTTATGAATCAATATGATTAATATGTCATACAATAATATAAGATTACAAAGGTTGTAAAGATTGTATGTCACCTTTAGATTAGTTAAATAACCACCTAGTGAAACTGCTATTTTAGAAATAAAGATTTTTGCATTTGAGCCCAAACATTGTCATTTTCAAATGAAGAAAGCAAGATTGATTCTTTGAACTACCTGTCTATATTATAGTTTATTTAAATTAAATGGTAGGTGATCACGGTATCATTCACCTATTAAAGACAAACATATACTAAATTTATAGTAAGGTCTTATGTAGTTATTGGCAGGAGTGCTTTTCTAAAATTTTGTTATTTTAAGAAGTTCTTTCTATGGTAAAATTTATTTTATTTACCTTATTTTTACATTAAGGTCTAGTTTATACACTTATGCAAATATGTGAAATGCATATATGTAGTGTCAAGTATCAATAAACTCATAAATGTTTTGCTTTTGTGATACCACAGAAAATACATGTTTATACAGCAATTTGCAATCATAGTAAATTCCATTCCAAAATTAGACAAAATAATTTAATAGTACAAATCAGTGAAATAATAAAATTAAAAATTGTAAAATTAAGGAATGTTTCTAACAGTGTAACTTCTATAAATATTGATATTGTTTACTTTTTTTTTTTTTGGCTTTTGGGCCACACCCGGTAACACTCAGGGGTTACTCCTGGCTATGCGCTCAGAAGTCGCTCCTGGCTTGGGGGACCATATGGGACGCCGGGGGATCGAACCGCTGTCCGTCCTAGGCTAGCGCAGGCAAGGCAGGCACCTTACCTCTAGCGCCACCGCCCGGCCCCAGATATTGTTTACTTTTAACCAAGAAAGGAAAATATTTTAATATAGAATGCTTCACAAATTCACATACCAGCCTTGTGCAAGATCATGCAATTTATTCTCCATAATATTTCTATTTTTGTATATATATTTTTGAAGAAACATATAAAATACTGTTTGAAGAGTAAATAAAATGTATTTTATTATCAAAGAGCTCCAGTTTAAAGCATTTTGATATACTACCAGAACGATCTCCCAAATTAAAGCCATACAGTTTGCTGAACTCTTGCTAGAAAAGAAACTTTAAACAATTTTGATAATTTAATATTGAATTTTGATAAATCCATTAGAGTTAATGTGTCATCTGGTTTCTTATCATGGTTATTATTATGCGTATTTATAATATGCTTAAAATAAATTACATTTGATCATAGAGTGCGATATTTAATACAATAGACAGAAGTCCCTTTTTCTCCCCAAATACAATAATCTTATTGCAATCACTTCCCACTAACACTAAATCATATTTTTTGTTTAAACAAGACTTCACATCTAGTTTTTGCTCATCACTTCTCCAAATTGTTAATTCTCTTTTATTTACACTTATATTAATAAACTTTATTCCCCAAAACAAATGAACCTAGAAGAGTTGTATAAATTTTTGGACTCCTATAGCATTCCTATGTTGAACCAAAATCATTTGAAATACCTGGACAAACCTATCACTAGTGAGAAAATTCAAATGGTAATCAAAAGGCTTCCACAACAAAAGTCCAGGTCCAAATAGTTTCACAAGTGAATTCTTTCAAATATTTAAAGAGCACTACCTGCCCATTCTTTTCAGGTTCATCCAGGAAATTGAAGATACAGAAAAACTCCTAAACTGTTTCTATGAAGGTAATATCATCCAGATACCAAAAGCAGAGAGAGAGACACATCAGGTAGACAGAATTACTAGCCAATATACTTGGTGAACACATTTCTTAGATTCTCAGCAAAATATTAGCAAAATATTTGAAAGAATTCACTTGTGTGGGGAATAAAAATTATCAATGTAATTACTGATTACTCTTGCAATTTCTGTAGTATCTGTAATGACATCTTCCCATTCATATCAATTTTATTTAGTTACTTTTCGCACTTTCTTTGTGAGTATTTGTAATAGTTTATCAATCTTGTTTATTATTTGTAATGCTTTCATTGATTTTTGGATTGGGGGGGAGTGTCCATTTCATTAATTTCTGCTTTATTTCTTTTACCAACTTCTACTTGCTTTCAGGTTGTTGGTAATTTTCTAATTTGTTAAGGTGTGACTTTAAATAATCTATGTAAACCTATTTCCTTCCTCAAAAATGCTTATAAATTTTAGTAGTTTTAGTGCTTATATAATCTTTAAATACTTATAAAGTTGCTTAGTATAACTTTTACTTTATACTACAAATTCTAATAATCTGTGTCTTCAGTTTTTCATTATTTGAATTTCATCTGCCACTTGTGCCACTGCAGGTCAACATGCCCTTATTTCTTCCAGCCCTTTCTTGCCTGAATTCATTCCTAAAATTATAATTTTAATAACCTATACGTAAGTGATCTAATGTACTTATTGGTTTGAATAAAAACTTCAGTATTTGATTCAAAAATATGATATTCAATGATACTTGCATGTTCTATTCTATTTTTGTATTTTGTGTTATTAATTATATAAAGGTAATAACATTGTTTTCTTATGTTAGAAAGTAGAGTAGTTTCTCTTACATTAAGTTTCATCTTTTATTATAACAAATATTAAAGGACTTGGAAAAATAAAGCATCAGAATTTAAATTAGAACTTGAAACAAAGGAAGTAATTTCTCAGATTATAAATACTACCAGAACACTTTTAACCTGTTTCTTCTTTTGCTATCTCATAGAGTATCATTCCCAAAACAAAATAAACTTTTAAATTTCTCCCACTCTATTTTTTGTAACATAACTACAATAGTTATCACTAAGTCTAGATTTATATTTTAAGCAGTCTTTTTTCTCTAGTAATATTCTATATAATATCATCTAATTGTCCCATATATTTTTTCTTTTTCATTTTCTTTCTTTTTTCTTTTTCATTTTCTTTCTTTCTTTCTTCTTTCTTTCTTCCTTTCTTTCTTTCTTTCTTTTCTTTATTCCTTCCTTCCTTTCTTTCTTCTTTTCTTTCTTCCGTTCTTCCTTCCTTCCTTTCTTCTTCACTCAATATCTTCAATATTCATTTCTAATCCTGTTCATCAAGCTTCTCTCTCAATTTATTTGTGAGTTTTGCCAATGGTTTATCAATCTTGTTTATTTTTTCAAAGAACCAACTTTTGTTTTTGTTTATCTTTCGGATTGTTTTCTGGACTTTCACTTCATTGATTTCTGCTCTAAGCTTTGTTATTTCCTTCTGTTTACTTATTTTTAGTTCCATTTATTGATCATTTTCCAATTTTATAAGCTGTGTCATTAAGTTATTCAGGTATGCCCCTTCTTCCTTCCTGATGTATGCTTGCAAAGCTATAAATTTTTCTCTCAGTACCAAGTTTGCTGAGTCACATAAATTCTGTCTGATAATCTGTGTCTTTAATGTCATTTGTTTTCAAGAATGTTTTGATTTCCTCTGATTTCATCTTTGACCCACTGGTTGTTCAGTAGTAAGATGCTTAATTTTCAGGTGTTAAAGTTTTTCTTCTGTGTCCCTTTGTAGTTCACATCTCACTTAAGTGCTTTGTGATCAATGAAGGTAGTCTACATGATTTCTATCCTTTTGATTTTATGGAGATATGTTTCATGGGCCAGCATGTGGTCTATCTTGAAGAGTGATCCATGTACATTGAAGAAGAATGTGTATTCAGGTTTCTGGGGATGGAGTGTCCTATATATATCTACTAGTCCACATCCATTTCTCTTTTCAGAGCTAGTATATTTTTGTTGTGTTTCAGTCTGGTTAACCTATTAAAGGGTGACAGGGCAATATTGAGGTATCCCATAGTTATTGTGTTATTAGTGATATATTTTTTCAGATTTGTCAACAATAGTTTAAATACTTTGCTGGTTTCTCTTTGGGTGCATATATGTTTAGGAGTGTGATTTCTTTCTGTTGTACATATTCCTTGATTAGTACAAAATGTCCATCTTTGTCCCTTACAACTTTTCTAAGTCAAACGTTTGTGTCATATGATATTAGTATGGCCACTCCAGCTTTCTTAAGGGAGTTGTATGCTTGAGTTATTTTTCTCCAGCCTTTGATTTTGAGTCTATGTTTTTTCTGACTATTCAGGTGTGTTTTTTGTAGGCAGCAGAAGGTTAGACTCAGTGTTTTTTTTTATTCATTTAGCCACTCTCTGTCTCTTAACAGGTGCATTTAGTTCATTGACATTGAGTGAGATAATTGTCATGGGATTTAGTGCCATCTTTGTGTAGATGTTTGGTGTGTTTTTGGTCAGTCCTGTCTAAATGTTGACATTTCAGTTTTTCTTTTAAGGCTGGTTAAGAGTCTGCAAAGTTTCTGAGCTGTTGTTTATTTATGAAACTGTGTGAAACTTGAAAGTGAGTCTTTCTGGGTGCAGTATTCTAGGCAAAGCATTTATTTCATTGAGTTTTGTCACTATGTCCCACCACTGCCTTCTAGCCTTGAGGGTTTCTTATGACAGGTCTTTTGTATATTTTAAGGATGCTGCCTTTAAAGTAATTTCTCTTTTTGATCTTGTTGATTTTAGTATTCTATCTCTATCTGTAGGATTTATCATTGTGACTAGGATGTGTCTTGGGGTACCTCTCCTTGAGTCTTTTTAGCTGGTGCTCTTTGGGCATGCAGGATTTGGTTGCATGTAGTCTTTGCCTCTGGTAGTTTCTCTGTAATGATTTCCTTGACTGTTGATTCTTCCTGGGGGTTTTCTTCCTGATTCTCTGGAACTCCAATTATTCTTAAATTGTTTCTGTTGAGCTTATCAAGGACTTCTATTTTCATCTGTTTGCATTCTTTGAGGAATTTTCCATTGTCTGATCATTTGCTTTTATACTTTTTCCCAATCTTTCTGATCTATGAAGTTGTTATGCATCTCATCTCCCAACTCACTGATTCTATCCTCAGCTGCTGTTACCCTGCTTGTAAGGTTTTCCATTGAAGTTTTCAATTTATCTTTTGAGTTTTTCAGACCTCTGTTACTTCAGTTTGGAGTTTTCTGATTTCTGTCTTCATATCATTTTGATTCTTATTAGTGTTTCATGTAACTCAATTTATGTTTTCTTTGAGTTCTGTGAACATCCTCCATATTTCTTCTCTAAATTCCATATCTGAGTGACTAACTAGTTAGTTGGCCATTTTTGGGTTATCAGAGTTGCCATCTTCATTTTCTATGCCTGCTCTTGGCCTGCATTGTTTTCCCATTGTCATGCTTGTATTAATGAATTTTTCTACATGTTGTGGTGGTATTTATTGTTTATATGATGCTCAGTACATGAAGCTGGTGAAGCCTTTGTGGATGGGATGACTCACCTCCAGAGAAGATGACCCCTCAGTGAAGAATGCAGAAGAGAATCAAAATGTCAGGTCGAAGCAAAGCAAAGAAAAGGCCCAAGATGTCTACATGCTTCTAAGACACAACAGAAACCAGCTAGTTCCACTGTCTGTTGGCGGGACAACTCGCATCCAGAGAAGATGAGCTCACAAAGAAGAATGCCAAAGAGAGTCAAAATGTCAGACTGAAGCTAAGCAGAAAAAGGTTCAAGATAGAATTTATATTTTAAGTAGTATTAAGGAACACAATTAAAATTGTTACCAGAATATAGGTGAGAGAAGAATAAAGTTTGATATTTAACTAATATTTACCAGGTGAATGATTTGAAGATAAAGAACATTGTTATTTTTAAAGTAATATGCAAATTGATAAATATAAATTATAAGGTAGAATTGCCATAGGTACACAAAACTTGATGATTTTGGAATAACTCAGCCTATTCATGTATTTAAAAGTAAACTTAAGTAATCACTATAATACAAATTATAAAAAGTCAAGTATTTGCTATTAACTAAAATATAAAAGAATAATATGTTTTTGGAGAATGGGTCACATTCAATGGTGATCAGAAGTTACTTCTTGCTCTGTGCACATATCACTCTTTGCAAGCTCAGGGAATATGGAATGCCAGAGACAGAACCATGGTTGGCTGCATGCAAGGCAAATGCCCTAATCACTGGGATATCACCTTGGTACCAAAAATATGTTTTTATACAAGATTCTTAGAAGAAATTAATGGTGTGACACATATCTCATAGTCTTCCAAAAGAAAATTTAAAAAGCATAGAAAAGGACTAATGTAGGAAAGTTCTGTAAAGAAAATACTTATCAAACACAGTGAAATTCCATGACAAGGAAGGACACATAAAGGTATTAAAATTTTTATATCAGAAATATTCTAGCTTGTAAAATAACTAAACATACAGAGCATATAAGAAGACTGATAGAAGGGCTAGAGAAATTAAAAAAAAGAAAGGCTAGAAAAATTGCTTAACATACTGAGTACATGCTTTGCATTTAGGTCTGAATTCTGTTCCTCATGGTGCACACTCCTTTGAGCACATTTAGGAGTGGCTCCTATGCATTTCCTAAGATCCCAGTATCTCAATAAAATAAACAAATTATTAAAAAGAGATAGAACCAAAAAGACTTGAAAAATATTAATCTGCTTTTCTGTAACATTAACTGATTATCAGAATAAAGCCTGTGTGCTTTCCATGAAAATAGCAATAATATGATTTTCAAGAATATGATGACATATCAAAGTAGATACATAAAATAACAATTTTATATATAAAGAGAAGAAAATACTTTACCTTAGTTGTTCTATAATTCAATTAATAAAAGACTTATGAATTAAAATAAACTAACATGTGGTAAATAAGTTAAAATTGGGTGCATTTCACACATTTTAAAGCATTCCATAGAAGCTTCAAATTTAGGCACAAATAGAATTTCTGAAATTAAAAAATTTAGTCTGTGAAATAAAAATGTTTTTGCTATATTTAATAGTGGGTTGGGTTGAACACCACAGGAAAAAATAACAGTAAATATGACAGAAGGCAATAAGAGACATCCAAACAAAAACAGAGAAAGAATGAAAACTTAAAAAAATGAACAAAAACTTAGTGAATATTAGATGCTCTGATTTAAATTTGAATGATAGCATATTAGTTTTAAAATGTGAAGAAAATTATATACTCAAAAATCTAAACTCTTTTGAAAGGATGTCACACCTGCCTATCTCAGGATTAGTCTTATTTTTTGATCAGGGATTGTATCTGGCAGTGCTCGTGAATAATGTATAGCATCAAGTATTGAAGCTTGTTTAGTTCCCTGCAAAGCAAACACTTTAAGCCCTGTAGCCCTGTTCTATCTCTGCCACCAACCATCTCACGTTTCTCTAACAATCATAAAATATTCAAATTAATGATTTTCTCAAAAATTAAACAAAGTTAAAGTATAAATGTAAACAATGTGAAAACAGGTGTATAATATACAAAGGGATTGAAAAATTAGAGAGATGATAGACTTTTATTAAATATATTACAAACTTGGCCTGAATACATTACAGTAGTAGAACACATGTTTTGTATATGTGATGTACTGGATTTGATCTCCTGCACCTTGGGGTATGATGCTTTACATGAATAAATGCTCTTCACAAGACCTTCACTATACACACATGCATTATGAAAATTTAATAAATTAAACTGCATTTTAATTCAAGTCAAGAAAAATAAAGTATTTATACAGATACATTCTGTATTGATACAAAATTTTATTATATAGAATACACACACTTAAACATTTGTTTTAAGAATAAAAATATTTAGAAATGTTCACATCATTACATACATAAAGAAATGTTAAAACAAAATGTATATAAATAAAAACATTTAATTTTATTTAGAAAATTAGTTACACAAAATATCAAAAAAGTCCATAATAAAAATATTAATTATAGTTTAATTTTTCTAAACTTAATAGATTGTTTAACCCAAAAATAATGATACTTTGAAAAATTTATGTCATTAATTCCTATAAGAAATTGAAAAAGTGTTTACATAGAAATAAATGGGAGACTGTTTTTCACTTAGAAAATGAATAATGACTAAAACAACAAAAATGTGATTATAAAATGATCAATAGTTTCATTTTCTTAATGTTTCCTAGACTCAATGGATTGTTTACATCAAAAATAAAAAATTTTTATTGTGAAAAATTGGCTACAGTAATAAAAATACAATAAATAAAATACTAGTACTTTTTGAAGTATCCAGAGATAATTTTCAATGTGGATTAAATATAACAAATATAATTCCCATACTAATTACTTAAATTATTAAGATATAGAGAGAGCCAAAATGTTAACAAATGAAATACCATAGAATATAGCAAAAAATGTTAATAGGGAAAAGTAAGAACGGAGATAAGGAAAGAAAAATAATCGGGCCGGAGAGATAGCATGGAGGTAAGACATGGGTGGTTTGAATCCCGGCATCCCATATGGTTGGTCCCCAGAGCCTGCCAGGAACGATTTCTGAGCATAGAGCAAGGAGGAACTCCTGAGCTCCTCTGGGTATGACCCAAAAACCAAAAAAAAGAGAAAAGAAAAGAAAAAAGTAATCAAATCAAATCAACCAAACAGATATCAATGAGCTGAACAGTAAAAAAAATACCGTTTTAATATTTAGAAATTATCATATTACCATTTCTTTCTGACATGATAACAAATAGCATTCTTTGTGACAAAAGCTATGCTAAGACACAAGTAATTTGTTCTAATCTACCAGCACTTGGTGTAAATATATAATTCAGAAATATATCTCATATCATATATCCTGGATGTTGTCATTTCCTTCAGAATAATGTACTTTATCCCTCACTTTTGTTATATATGAAAAGGAAAATGTACATTCCTATTTGGTATATTACTGAAGAGGAACTTCTAGGCACCATATGCAGATTTCTGAATAAACAAATAAAATTTTTGTGAAACTATGATTTTTTTCCCCTTCTTCTTACTATGTAGCTGGTATTTTTTAACAGGACTAGTTGTCAATATTTGAATATAGGGGTCAAAAAGAGCAATTAGGTCGTGTACATTACATATGGCCAGTCCAAGTTTCTTCCCCAGCATTTCATAAGATGCCCGAGGACAACAGGATAATCCAAAGTTCACAGTCTAAAGTAATCCCTGAACACTACTAGGTGTTTACCCATTGAAAAAATAAATATTTGAGTATAAAAATGTTCTTAGGCTCTGTTACACAAAAAGATTATAGTCTCTATGTAATACAATGCAAGTTCCATCTGACCTAAGTATCTAACACTGTAAATACAGATTTGTTAAAGTAAACAAATACAGTGTCTTGTGCAAGGACAAAAGCAAATGCTTAGAAATTTAAAACATGTATGTTTAATTTTGATATTTTATTTTGATCTTAAGAGCCAAATCTTACAGCACATTATAATAAAATATGTCTCTGACTCTAATTGTTCTTCATTTAAGCACATTGAATCTGAGGATCTCCTCAAATGTACCATGCAGTGATGGATCATAAACATTGGCATTGATTAATTCTACTTCTCATTATAACTTGGTCCACATTATCTCTCTCTGTCTCTCTCTGTATTTGTTTCTGTCTCTTTCTTTCTAATTCTGTGTCTTACATTCTCAGCTCTAAGATTCCCAACTTTTTGTCATTTCTCTTTGTTATGTATTAAATAACTAATTCCTTTTAGAAATGAACTTTTGCTACACTTTCTGGTTGTCATTTGAATTTGAGCTCTGCAACATGCCTTATTTTTTGTTTGTTTTTTTTTCTTGTTGTTGTTTGTTTTTATTTAGGTCTATGCCTGGCTGTGCTCAGGGATTACTCCTGGTTCAGAACTTGGGAATTTCCCTCAAGAGTTTGGGGGACCACTGAGGTGCCAGGGTTCCAAATTTTGTCAATTTCATACAAGTTAAGTTCCTAACTGATCTCTATATCTCTAATCCCAATATTTCATTTTCATTTTTTTCCTCTGGGATTACTATATGAGATACTTTCAGTCATTTTCAGTCATTTAGTCAGCCTCATGGAATTATTCTGTCAATAAGATGAATACACCCCAACAAGAACTATCGATTGACAAGACTAAGCAATATAAGGATGGCATGGGAAGCTATTTACCAATCAGCAAAAGCATTGCTAAAGTAATATGGAAATATTAGTTAAAAAGTAAACAGAAATAATTAAATAGTGATTCTGATGTCAACAGAACTTTATGAAATTGAACATAGACTTTAATGTAATGTATTTTAAATGCAATATAACAAGATCAGAGCTATTTTAAATTTCAAGAGTTGCTGAGTTTATATTAATATATTTCCAGAATAATTATTACCAATAATTCTTGAGTAGGATAACACTTGATGAGAAACATTTAAGCTTCTCTGAAATTTTCCTGTTGCAAATGTCAAAGAAATTCACTCAGAAAAAAATCGTAACAGAAAACTGGCAGGATAAGAAGTCAGTCTCCAAGAGATTAATTTACAAGGTACTTTTTCTGTTGAGAAAGAAGAATGAAGAAGCTGATTTAGACATGCTGAGAAATTCTTAAAATCACTGGTCACAGAATTCTTCTGTCCACTTGCTCTATAGTGACTTAGAAAAGACTGAGAGAGAGGACCATGGAAGACGTCTTTGGGAACCTAACTTCTTCATTTGGTGTTAAAACAAAAAATATAATAGTTTTCAAGAACTATAAATTACATAGAAGTAGTAGTAAAGTCATTGAAATCAAAGAGACCTAGAAGAAAAACAACTGTTATGTTCTAAACTCATTTTCAATCATATAAATTAGGGTTAATTCTGCAATTGGTGCAAAACTTGGAAACTAAATCATGGATATCAAATAAAGTTAAATGCCTTATTTATCCTAGGTATGTTGATTTACCTGTTAACAAATAAAAAACCACTAAATTCATAGTGAAAAAAAAATTTATGTAAGAGAAATAAGTATATTTTACACAATAATTTCTAAAATCAATATTTTAATATCAGCACTGGTATTTAGTGGATGTTTTGTGTAAGACATTGTGCTAACTTTACATGCATTAGATATCCACAACAATTAAAAATTATTATAGAGCATGATTTAAATTACATAGTGCACAAAGCTTTCTCCAAAAGTAGTAATCATAGTGCTGTCTTCAGCAGCAAATAAACTAAAAAGAAACAAAACAGAGATTAGCATGGCCTTTGTGTAAGAATGACATGCAGATCAGTGAAGAATTCTATAATTTTGATGGGAGCCAGGGAACAAGAAGTCTCAGGTACATTGGAGATGTTAAAAAAGGACATAGATATTTAGGCCAGAGTCAGCAACAATAAAATCAAGAGACCTGTACTTTAACAACCTAAACTAAAATGAACCTGTTATAATGGCAAGCTTGGGGACAGAGGGTGATGGTTTTGGATGAACTTTGGGAACATGGGGAGGGAAAATGACAATTTGTTGTATGTCTAAAACCCAATTATAAAAGATGTTATAATAATAATTTTAATACATAAATATTTTAATAAAATAAAATATTTTAAAAAAGTAATAATCATGGGGACAGAGTGGTGGCACAGCCATAGGGCATTTATTTGCCTTGCACATGGCTGGCCTAGGATTGACCACAGTGTAGTTCCCCGGCGTTCTATATGGTATCCCAAACCAGGGGCGATTTCTGAGGACATAGCCAGGAGTAATGCCTGAGCATCACTAGGTGTGGTCCCCCAAACAAAAAAAAAATTAGATTTAATTTTAAGTAGACAGTTAAGTTGTATTTTCCTCTTTATTCACACTTATTATGATATTCTTATATTGCTTACTAGACTGAAATTAAATAAAAATTAGATATGTAAATATAATTAATATGTGCATAAACTATACATTATATAAAATATCTTATACATTTTAAATTATAAGCAGTATTAAAATATTTAAATAGAGAATATTAGGCTATGACAATTATATAATAACAAAATACCAGACTTATACATTTATATGTCTAATGTACATTATAATTTTAATATATATATGCATATAAAATTAAGCAGAAATAAAAGCATATAAATTGGTAGAATTTTCTTTACCCAATTGCAGGTGAGTGAAAGTTACAATTGGCAGTGCTCAAAGTCTAATACTGGCTTTGTGCTCAGTGGTGATTCACACCTATATTTTCTTTTTTCTTTTCTTTTTTTTTTTTTTTCGTTTTTCAGCACACACCCGTTTGATGCTCAGGGATTACTCCTGGCTAAGTGTTCAGAAATTGCCCCTGGCTTGCGGGGAGCATATAGGACGCCGGGGGATCGAACCGCAGTCCTTCCTTGGCTAGCGCTTGCAAGACAGACACCTTACCTCTAGCGCCACCTCGCCGGCCTCCACACCTATATTTTTTATTTTATCTGTTCAGCCTCGAAGATGATAGGATCTCTAAGTAGAAAATTGCTCAACAATAAATTAATATGGAAGAAAATAACATAATTTATATTTTCTATTGTGTTTCATAATTTAATACTTTCAAATTCAGTTTGATTTGTTCAATGTGGTGGAGGAATATAATTTAGACATTTCTTCAAAAAAACGCAAAGCTTTTAAAAACTTTAGGAAAACTCAGAGGCTTTAATTTATATTTCACTGTTTGATTTATTGCATTTCTTAAATTTACTTGCATACTAGCCTACAGAAGTAAAGTATCTAAGTCTCTATATGCATAAATTATTTAATGTTTGCAAGTGTATTCATTTAATATGCTATTGCTTCATATTTTAAGAATACTGTTATGATAAGATATACTATACAAGACACTAGTCTATAAAATGATATTCTTAACACAGTTCAAAATTTTAATTAGTTAGCCTGTCCCCTGAAGGCCAATTAATTATTGGACATACCTAATCCTCTTTGTTCATAGTCTTTGTTTCTAGATATAACAAATGAGACCTTAGGTAACAAGTACTTACATTTCAACCCGATCCTATCATTATGTATAAAGAATTCATTTGAAATTTTAACTGTAGCTTACAGAAAAACAAGTGACTATATAATATCTGTGAATTTCTTTTGGTGATATTTTAGAATTTCTGAATGTAGACAAGTCAGTTAATCACTTTGTAGCTGCAATTCAGTTTGCCTTTCTGAAAATGATAATCTGAGCTAAAATAACTTAAAATTTTCTCTTTGCAAATATTCTCAGATTTTAGTATTGAGTATAAAAGTATTTTAAAAGAAAATAGTTCAACAGACTATAGTTCTGAGGTTTTTGTCATTTGTAAATTAACCTCTACAACTTTTTTTTCAAAAATTGCTAGGGAAAATGTCCTTATAATTCTTAAAACATAATTAGCATGTGGCAATATGATCCTGAGAAAAACTGGCAAAGTCCCTATGACTGTATGTTTAACTAACTCCAAATCCTTTTTTAAGGATAGATATAAATCCTTTTTAAGGATAATATATAAAGTTTGAAAATACCATTATCTAAAAAACTTTTTTGTCCACATTACTTATGTTTTATAATTCAGTTAAAAATACTGACTTATTGCCTCTGCCACACACTCTTCTCTTTCAAACCTTAATCTGCATATATATCTCAGGCTTCTTGCCTAAGACCTATTATTTTTCCCCATGCTATTTTCTTGAGGTCATGTTTTTCTCTTTGTACATACATATATTAATCTGTGAAAGTCTATTTTCTGAGAAGAATACCTAAAAGGGAACATAACATTGTGGATCAATAGAAAGCATAGCTTTTAAAAGAAACTAGTGGGAAACCCCAGAAAATGTCAATATGAAAGCCTTATCAGCTTTACATGATGCTGTTAAGGAGTAAGCTTTGCCTTGGGGTTCTTTAAACAGGTCCATTAACTGACAGAAATGCCTGACCTGAAGGATGTTATTATTACTTCAAATGTAGTATTCCTCTTTTACTCTGTGGTCTAAAACATCTCTATTTTACTAAATGCTTATAATAAAATCTTTTTGTGTGTGTGTAGTTTTACATTTTTTAGAGAGTGATGAATTGTGTCTGGGAGGAAAAATTTGAATTTAGATGTTGTCTGAAGGTTACAATATTATTAGAAGTTCATGAATTTGAAATATGTTAACTATGTCATATATGACAGCTTCTGCATTATGCAACATAGTGACTTCAAGGTAGCTAATGCAATTTTCTGCAAATATTTTCACTCAAAAGAACCACCAATGTTAAGGACTAGAATGACAATGTTAAAAGATGAAAGAATTAGAATGTCTTCTCGAATACAAGCAATGATGGGGGAGATGGGGGGCTTTGGTGGTGGGAGTGTTGCATGGTGAAGGGGGTATTCTGTTTATGACTGAAACCCAACTAAAAATATGCTTGTAATCATGGTGCTTAAATAAATATTTATTTTCATACAAAGTAGTGTTGGGAAAACTGGTCAGTCACATGGAAAAAAAAATCTCTGAATTATATCTAACACCATGTACAATGGTCAAATCAAAATGGATTAAAGGCCTTTATATCAGATTCTAATATTTTCAATGTTTTGGAAGAGCTTGAGGATCAATGGTAGTAATTTTTCTCTAAATGTTTTAAAGAATTAACCTGTAAAACCATCTGGTCCTGGATTTTTGTTTTTGGGTCATTTCTTAATTACTGTTTCAATTTTCTTAGATGTGATTGGCCTGCTTAGGCTTTTTACATCCTCCGTTTTAAGTCTCAGAAAATGATAAATTTTCAGAAATCTGTCGGTTTCTTCTGGGTTCTCTAACCTAACTGAATACAGTTGTTCATAATGAGCCCTTATGATGTCTTGCATTTGCTGGATTCTGTTATAATCCGTTACCTTTCATTTGTGATCCTATTTATTTGTGTGTTTTCCTTTTTCTCTTTTGAGTCTTACCAGCAGTTTTTCTATCTTGTTTATTCTTTTGAAAAACCAACTCTTGGTCTCATTGATTTTTTGTATTGTTTTCTTTGTTTCTTTTTTTTTTTTTTTGGTTTTTGGGCCACACCCGTTAAACGCTCAGGGGTTACTCCTGGCTATGTGCTCAGAAATCGCCCCTGGCTTGGGGGGACCATATGGGATGCCGGGGGATCGAACCACGGTCCTTCCTTGGCTAGCGCTTGCAAAGCAGACACCTTACCTCCAGCGCCACCTACCCGGCCCCGTTTTCTTTGTTTCTTAATGTTGTTTAATCTGCTCTGATTTTTATTTTTATATCATTTTTATTTTGACCAAAGTGGAATACAAATCTTTTACAGTAATACTTTAGGTATATAATGACATTGAATCAGGGAAATTCCCACCATCAATGTTGTGCTCCCTCCACCCCTGTTCCCAGAATGCATCCCAAATTCCCCTCCTTTGCCCCCTTGCTGATAATATAAGTGGTCCCCTCTGTGTCTATATTGTTGTAGTTTGGATATCTATTCTGTTATATTTGACTTTAGATTTGGTGTTTATGTCTGATCATTTTTTATTTCTACTCAATGTTCATATGACTATTTGGTCTTGGTACCCTCCATTATTTCTCCCTCTATTTGTGGGGCAGAACAAGATAATTCAAGTTATATGGTTCTGTTTGAAGGAAAGAAAATCTGAGATCTGATTTGATTCTTATGTTCCTTCCTTTTTACTTGAGGTTTTTTTCTCTCCCTTATTGCTTTAAGGAATTCATCTTTCTCTTTTTTCTTTTTTTCTTTTTTTTTTTTTTGACACTTGGATTACTACATGTCTTGGTGTTGGTTTATTATGGTCTATTTTATTAGGGACTCTTTTTCCTTTCAAATTTGTACCAGAGGGTGGGAAAATTTTCTGCTATTATTTCCCTCACTACTTGTTCTTCCCCTTTCCCTGTTTCCTTTCCTTCTGATACTGGACCACTTTTATGCCTGATTTTTCAGTTCTTGAAACTCTCAACAAAACCAAATGCCTCTCCCTTAATGCCTATTTGAGTAGACAATATTTTTATATCCTAGAAAATGTAAGTTCACATAATTCCTGATCAAGTACCTCTGTAAATAATATGGTTTATATTATAACTGCAAGATCAATGTTTGTTAACTTTGCAACCTGGGAATCAAACTCATTTACTCATATATTCTGGACACGTTCTTTACTGCTGAGCCAGTTCCTCAATATTTATTTTCACTATAATTTAAATATTTATAAGATTATCTCTAACTTTCTTTTAAAACAATGTATATTTGCTATGCTTGTAATATTCTCTGATGTTAATCTTTCCCAGACATATTTTACTTCACTAGAATTACACTAATGAATTAATTATTTGCTCTTATATCATGTTAGTAATGTAATACTAAGAATAAAACAAATTTAGTGCATAATGTGATAAAATTAATGAATCAAATGAAGAGATAACAGTTACTATATTTAAAGTAGAATATATTTAGGATATGTGTATCAGCTCAGAGACCTGATAGATAATAGGTGTCATGGTGGATAGATTTAATAAAAGATTGATGTGGAAAGAGATTTTCAAATGGTGTTTTATGATGTTTTCTAGAAAAGTGTCTTAAAAATATGAGGTAGTAACAGACATGGTAAAAAAAAGAGCAAGTGACAGGTATTGTGTGACTTTGAAGACCATTGTTCACACTTTAAGTAAACTTTAAAAGTAATACTAATAATATTTATTTTTACAGAGCAAAAAAGGAATGCTATTTCTTTCTTAAAGGAGAGTATTGATTGATTTTGTAAATAGTAGGATACTAAAAACTTATTAAGTAATTAAGTAGAACACTTGGGGTACTATTTAGAATGGTTCTGCTGAGGAATGTTGGTAGTAAAGCATTAAGATAATCAAAGAAAAAAGATAATTAAAGAGGAAAATATTTAAAATAAATTTATTTAAAAATAAATAGCTGGGGCCAAAAAGATAGGACAGTTATAGGGTGCTTGCTTAGCAAGTGGCCAACCTAGGACCAAAGTTGTTGCCCTGTGCCTGCCAGGAGCAATTTCTGAGCACAGAACCAGGAGTAAACCCTGAGTGCTACCAGAGGTGACCCCCCCAAAAAAAGTAAACTTAAAATTTGGATGTTAGTATAGAAACAAGACCACAGTAGAATAGGAGTAAATGTGTAACCAGAGATGTAGGTATATTAAGACATAAATATATGTTATTTCAACAAATAATTGACGTTCTTTATATATTTTTGAGTGTGAACTAAAAGTCTAAATTATACTACACTAATTTTCTCAATATCTAATTTATAGTGAAGATATATGCCTAATCTATTAGCCTCATTATTAACTAATTATAGCTTACTTGATATTTACTACTAACCATTAATTTCCACTAATTTTTTTTTGACTATTCAGTTTCCCTTTATTGTGGTGTCATACTACTTTACCTATGTAGTAACCTTAATATTGTATTGGATCTGAGCATCCCCTAAATCTGACAAGCCTTACTATAGTGTTAATAAAAAACTTCACTATGTTTACTTATGAGCAATATACTATATCTGAAAAAGATGATAAAAGGTCATTGAATGTGTCTTGCAGTCAGAAGGTGCCAGTTATATTTTGCTTAATGTAAAAAAAACAAGATGTAAGTATGTGGAGAGAAAATTCACAACAAGTTCTTGTCCTTGGTTGAAAATGAACTCAACTATTGTTATTTTCAGAACTCTGATTTTTCATATGACTCTATGTTTATATAGCTATGTTGTCAATTAAAGTATCAAATAAACATTTGTTAAATCATCAATATTTTGTGGTAATTACTATAAGGTATCTAAGCAAGATAAGACTCAGACATTAAATCCTGATTTTATCAGTGTTGGACACTTGAATTAGAAGTTTATTTCTGGTGTATGATGATGACATTTTCCCTATGTGTGTAGATGTCAACTCTCTTAGGCTTAATAAAAAGTAATTTAACATACATGTTTAGTATTTTGCACAGTGATATCTTCTGATCTTTGTCCACAATGGAAGGTATTTACAAATTTCAGAAAAAAATAAGAGTTGCCTTTAATGTTTTAAAAATTCACATAACATTAAATAATTTTTGAATAATATTGAGAAAGGATGAGAGAAAGGATAATGATTACTACAGATTTATATTTGAGAAAAGTATTTTCTTAGAATAATCCCTACTTCAGTGCTTAGCCTGATGTTATTAGGACTGGTAAAGTTAGCCACAATCATCATTACAGTGTGAATGCTATTGTCCCATCAGCCCAACTAGGCAGTAGTCAGATTGCATTTTAAATATACTTAATATATATGAAATGAAAAGTGGTCCCTATCATCCAAGTTCTTGAAGTTCCATGGACAACTTTTGGAACAAGGAATTGAAAAATAGGTATTTTCAAGAAAAGGAAAATCAGTTCTAGTCTCTGCACAAGTTTTCCAATTGTTCCAAGTATTTTGGGTTTTCCAAGGTTGTTGTCTTCCTTTGCATGAAATAATTTCAGGAGGTGATTATAATTGAAGTAAAATAGTTTATTTTGGAGTAATATGAGAAAGGGGAATAAAAAGAAAGACAGAAAATAACAGTTCAAGAGAAAACACAGAACTCTCCAAAGGTTATAGAAATCAACATTGTAAATATTGCAGGCATTCTTCGGTATAAAGAATTTTCCCACTTAGTTTTACATAAGTGGTTTTATAGTATGACTTTCACCAAATAACTTAGTCGGACCTAGATTTTATTATGGTTAAGAGGAATAGCCTTGGAGTATTGATGACCTTATTCGTAATATTTCTGTGACATTTTCTTTTCCTGGAGCTTCTTTTCTGAAGGGTCTACCCATTTCTGAAGATGCCTTAGTTTCTACATGTGGGTGGTGCCTAATGTCTTTGGCTATTTTATGGCTGGCAATTTGACAGCTTCTTTGAATCTCATCTTGGTCCTATTTTTAAAAATCTCATTACCATGGACCCCTTCTTTTTTTACCTTCCTGAAACATAGGAACAATCTTGGGATGTGATGGACATTATCAATTTTGGGGTTCATAGCAAAATTATTAGACCTTTATTCCACAGTAACATAGCCTTTGACCAGAAAAAGCTTTTTGCCTGGAAACATATTTGGGGCACTGGAAGGCATATGGGGTATATGAGATGCACCATGTGTTTTCTTGCAAAAATAGCCAGACCTACTTTTGGGTATAACAAAGGGATGTTGAGAATGTGATGTGACTCATGGAAAATTGTGAGACCTGGGTAATTGTGTATATAAATGTTTACACATGAACTTTCTGAGAGACCTTGGTGTTGTGTCAACTTTGTTGTTCTCTATATATAAGTGATCTAAGACTATTTTGGGACATAATTACAAGGTATGAGTATACTGCTGCTGTCCATGTCTGCTGAGATTTGAGAAGAGAATACGCAAAGCAGGAGTAACTAGAGGGATCTTAACAGAGACTGGGAGATTGGGTACAATGAATGCCACAGGGTTACAACTAAGTAACAGAGTTCTGAACTGCTTTTAGTGAGAGGGCTGTCAGCTTAAGCTGCTATCAGAATTTTCCCACAGAAATAAACTCAGAGATCTAGAGATTGGGGACAGGGTACACTATGGTTTTTATAAGCTAAATCTGTGCTCTCTATACTCAAGAAACTGAGACTCATAGTACCTGTAACTTCAAAGAGAGCAGGGATAGCCCTAAAACTTCTAGTTAATAAATGGCCATTTTATAATGTAAAATGGAATGTACATATCTCAGGAAAGAAATTTAGATTCTTCCTGCTCTGTTGTCCTCTTCTTTTCTTTTTTTCAACTGCCAGATTCAGTAATCCAGCATAGATGGGTATTAAAGAGTGGACAGGACCGATGAGGGAAAGATCGTACAACACTTATGAAGCTTGCATTCTATGTGGATGAACTGGTATTAATTCACATCATTCTATATGTTCCTCATCACCAATGGAATAATTCCTGAGTGCAGAGTCAAGAGTTACCCTGAGCATCAAGTGTGAACTCCCTCCCACTTCTTACAAAGAGAGGGCAAGACTTAGAAAAAACATAATACAACTCCCATATCTGGGCCCCAATAATATATACACAGCTGAGTGTATATATCTATATATACTGATATATGAAAACATGAATTTACATGTAACTGTATATGATTATTTTTAATACAATGTTTTTAAAAACAAAATTTATTTTATACTGTATTAACTATACACATTAATAAACAATATTATAATTCTTATTGTCTAAAAGTTGATGAGGTAACTGAATTTTTTCAGATATTTTGAGTAGCTAGATATTATTCATATTTATTTTACAAAATGTCTATAAGAAATATAAGAAATTGTGTCATCTAAATCATATGCAATCCTAGACTTAGGGAGAGGTTATTGGTTTAGTGTTTTGTTGTTGTATTGTGATTATATTCAAAGGTGCTCAGGTTATATTCCCAGCGCAATGCTAGAACAAAGGATACTGGGGACAAAGAATACTGAGGATGAAAAATAATGCCTGGTCTCTTGTATTGGAATCATATGTTCCAGCAAGTCCAACCCATTGAGTTTTGTCTCTGGCCAGGAAGGGCTGATTTTAAGAAAAATTATTTTCACAAATGAAGACTCTCTTATTACATCACAATGTTTCATTTTAGATTCAATACTCTATGTAATGCTTACTTATCTTGCTATTTAGAATGGAATATTGATATAATTGTTTTGGGTGCCATAATCAGTATTTCTTAAGGGTTTTTCCTGACAGGGTCTCAGAGAACCATCTGGTGCAAGAAAAGAATGAACACAGATATCCTGCATGTAAAACATATGTTCCAGCATATTAAGCATTCTTATTAGACACTCAAATAATAATTTTTCAGTAACTATTTTGCCCATTTCTGAAGGATTCTGATCATATTCCATTTTCTTGCTCATTTACTAAAGCATCTGGGAAGATAAGCTTCTTTTCATATTTTTATTGTAACTTCTTGACACTTTTCTTACTTTTGATTTTGATTTTTGATTTTTTGTTTTGTTTTTAGGCCACACCTGGCAGTGATCGAGGGTTTCTCCTGACTATGCCTTCAGGAATCACATCTGGCTAGAACAGTGGACTATAAGAGATACTGGGAATCTAGCCCTTGCAAGTCTGTAAACATCCTACCCACTTTTCACTTTACTATCACTTCAGTCACTATTTTTAATTGTTTTCATTGCAGCAATTTAGATGAGTTTATTTCCTGTCTGAATAATTTTATTAAACTTAACATAAAATTACATTGTAATAAAGTTCTTTAGCTCTTAAAATCAGCTTCTAATGTATATAAAATTGCCTTCCTAAAGTATACATGGATTTTCTTGACTTATTTTACACGACAGTACTTGTAGAAGTGTTAGGGTAAGAGAACTCAAGGGTGGCAGAGATGCAATAGCAAAATGTGGGGCGTTTAGCCAAACAATTTTGGAACAGTATTTTGCTTTAACCAATGTGTGCCTAGCACGATTGCACAAATTTTCTTCTGTAGCGGACAAGTCTTTATCTGGTCGATATGCTCATGACCCCCTCATCCTGCCATGAGATTTTTTACATCCACCGCTCTAGTTTTTAGTTGGTGGTTTCATGACCAGGGTGGAATATTCAGACTGCTCCAATGAAAAGAGAATTAGAGATAGAGAGAGCCAGAAAAGAAAGATAAGTAGTAAATTGAGTTAAGAGTCCAGGTTGCCCATTGCCTCTAAACCCAGAGAGACAGACTGCAAATTGGTAATTCAAAAGCAATGAGCTTTATTACCTTAATGCTGAGGGATTCAACAGTCTCCAGTCTTCTGATGAAGCAGGCTGGTCTGTGGACCCCAAGTGTAAGCAATTTATAGTTTTTATAAGGTTTATGGGATGTTAATA
This sequence comes from Suncus etruscus, assembly GCF_024139225.1. Lineage (NCBI taxonomy): Eukaryota > Metazoa > Chordata > Mammalia > Eulipotyphla > Soricidae > Suncus > Suncus etruscus. The sequence continues at coordinate 89,485,341 of NC_064858.1, forward strand.
CATCATTTAATAAATCATCAATAGACAATACAGCATCTTTACCTGAATTGTGAAACAATGGTTCCTTCAAACATTAACCACTAGTCTCTCCTATTCCACCTGCATTTCATGTACATCTGCTTATTTCCCCACCAACTATTTTTATGCTTGCTCTATATAGTACCTATGAAAATTCCTGTTTATTTTTTGTTGGGTTTTTTTTTTTTGCCACACCCAGTGACGCTCAGGGATAACTCCTGGCTATGCACTCAGAAATCTCTCCTGGCTTGGAGGACCATATGTGACACTGGGGGATTGAATGATTATCCTTCCTAGGCTAGTGAGCACAAGGCAGATGCCTTACACCCTGCGACAAGACACTGACCCTGACAATGCCTGTTTTATAAATAACAAAAACAAGAAATTCTTAACTGCCTATGTCTTGCCTTTGCTCAGGCTTTGAGGCCTGAGCTGCCATGGCATTCCCATCCTTTGTTCAGGCTTTGATACTCTGGTAAAATTTTTATTTTGTTTTCTTTTGTTTTTGCTTTTTGTTTTTCAGCCATATCTGGAGACACTCAGTGGTTACTCATGGCTGTGCACTGAGAAATTGCTCCTGGATTGGGAGGACCATATGGGACACCAGGGGATCAAACTCCAGTGAGTCCTAGGCTAGCGCACGCAAGGCAGATGCTTTACCACTTGCACCATTGCTCCGGCTCCACGGGCTCAGATAAAATTTCAAACAAATCCCTTTATCAAAAGCATGATTTACAGAAGTGAAAGCATGATTAATATATTTCAATGTCAACATTTATATTTTAATTTCAACAAGGTGAATTAAAAATGAGAAGTAAAACAAAATAACAACAAATAAAAGGTCAGGACTGAGAGCCATATAACAGAGAATAAGAGTGTTGTTTGAGATGCTCCAGTCAATTTCCATCACTATAATGATCAACCACTTTTGGCAAAGATAAATAATCTTGTATAGGCAGATGAAGCATTTATCTGATAAGAATGATTTAATCTTTTGATTGATGTCTTTTGCACCTCACATAAGAAGTTATCAACTTGCTATTTTAGGAGTCACACAGAGATATTAAAATTATTCCTTTATTTCCATGACTCTAGCTGTTCCTTGGCCTCTCAGGGGACTGAAAATGGAAACTGATAATCTTCCCAGAACTCTGATTATTACTTTTCATCTCAGAGCTTCTCCTCTTCTTTAATTATTTGTATCCTTCCCTTAACTCACCCCATTTATTTTTTCTAACTCTTTGTTTAAAAATTACCTACTCTAAAATCCTCAGTTAAAATTAAGCAACCTTAATTTATTGCAAAGTTTCTTGCAGGTTTAGCTATTTCTTATTTAGTTAGTTTGTTTGTTTAATTTTAGATGTTATTCTTGGCTGTTGGCCACTATTCCTGGGTCTGTGCTTGGCTTTACTCCTAGAAGAGTTGAGAAAGGTCAATTATATGGGGCTTTAATAACCAATTTAGGTTCTCAGGTTCATGTCTTCAAACATGGGACCAGAGATAAGATTGAAAGAAAGGAACAAGAGATTAGATGGTAAAATTCAGGAATGGATAAAATTGAAGAAAGGAACCAGAGATTAGATGGTACAAATCAGAAACAACTTTTTAAAAAAAAAGTGGCAAAAAAAAAAAGAACAGAAATCAGTGAAGCTGACACATATGGGAGGGATGTCATTAAAGAGGATTACAAAAAAGGAAAATTTTTTTCTTTTTAAACTTTTTAATAAGTTATTGAGAGATGAAAGCAAAAGACTTGAGCACATCTCATTCAGTTTAAAGGAGAGAGGTAAAACAAGGACAAGGTAATTGAGATTTTTAACATTTTAATATAGGTGTCTGACATGAAGACATTTGTCATTTAGTCATGTGCTGTCAGTAGACCCTAGGTCATGTGGCTTATTAGGTAGCACTTAGATACATCCTGTGACATATCATTCTTACCAATAATTTCTAGGGTCAAATTTTAATAATGCTCTTCCTGTTATATTCTGTTCCAAGCAGTTCCAAGAATCAAACCAAGGTCTAATCTTATTAAAACCAAAGGATCTTATTAAAATCAGATGTTATATATAGGACTCACTACAAAATTTTTAAAATTTATGAGGAAGACAACATTTTAATTTTCAGTAAAGAAGTTAATTCTAGACTGTTGGGATTGTCTAATTAGAAGGAAACATTTTGAAGAAACTAATAATTCTATTTAATTAACGAGTGTGAGCATGTTCTATGATATTTTCTTTAAATATGACCTTATTTAATTTGTTTATAGACAATAAGTCAATACAATTAACACTCAGTAAAACTTTAATATGTGCAATGCAAGCATTTAAAAGCCCCTTTCTGTACATCTTTCACTTATATATGACATATAGATATTTTCTGCATGAGAGTGATATGAGTAACAGAAAATTTATGATTTGTTTTATACTCAAAATTATCTCTTGCACAAAAATGTGATTTATTTACATAAACTATTTTGTTCATATATGCAATGCATTCTCAAATCACAAAAATATTTTTATGTAAAACAAATATTTTAATTCATTTAAATATAATTCAATTTCTATTTTAATATAAGCATAAATGTCATATTATATGTTTTTATATCTGAAACTATATCAAGACAAAGTTATAAATTGAGAAAAATAAATATATCAAAATAATATTGTGATTAGATAATAGTGAATCAGAGCTCAGAGCAATAATAATGTACATGCCTTGCAGGGGACAGTCTAGATTCAATCCTGGAACCTCACAACATTTTCAACATCTTCTAAAAATGATCCCTGACTAGGGAGCCAAATCTAAACCCTATGTATAGACAAGTGTGACTCCAAAGCAACAAAATTTAAAAAAATATTACATTTTTAAAAAATACAATTTACAATTTGAAAACAACAAATAATGAAAGGAGAAAAAGGCGTGCATTATTAATATTCCTGGACCCACATTGATGTCAGCCACGTTTTCCCATACCTTGGTGGTCTATGCATATATGACCTGTACCAGCCAGAGGCCATTGAGAAGGCTCCTATTCTGGTAGGATGGAGCAATAGTGACCTTTGGAAAGCTCCTGATCTGGAAAGGTGAAAGCTGGATTTCCTAGGCAACAAGTTTATTCAGTTGGTCATATTGTGAGATTGCGACTGACCAAAGAGGCCTGGTCTCTGAGAAACATATCCTATAGCCATCACATTACAAAAGCTAAAACGTGATATGAATTCTTATCCCACCTTTATTTTATGCTCATTGCTTTGCCTTGTTTCACATTACAAGCATCGTTTATGTTAAAAGAAATAAGAATACCTGTGTCCTCTTGCGTTGCTTAAATTTAAACCAACATTAGGTAAAAGGGCAAGCATTCTAGCCTATGGTTCTGCATCCTACAGTAGGGTATCAATATCTGCAGGCCTGGCATTACTTAAACTTTATTTTTAAAGTCCAGTTACTTGCTTGACAGGGCCCACCATGAACAGTAACTTGTTTATTTCACTAGTTAAAGGTTGGGCCTGTCATAACTGGATATATGGTAACTAGAATTCTTTTTATTTTTTATTTTTTGGTTTTGGTGTCACATCCAGATGCAATCAGGGCATACATCTGGCTCTGCGCTCAGAAATGGATCCTGGCAGGCATGGGGGGACCATATGGGATGCCAGGATTCAAAATACCTTCTATCCTGGATAAGCTCTGTAGAAGCAAAATGCCCTAAAACTGGCCCCAAGTAAATAGAATTCTTAAGCAAAGCTAAGAAAAATCCAAAGCATAATTAGTTCTCATATAAAAATATATATATTACATTTTGAAAAGAAAATGTTAATCATGAGGATAAGTAATATAATTCTTACAATTGTAGTTCTCTAAAGAAAATAAGTATAATATTATTAATGGTTATTAATAGTTAATTTATAATTATTGACAAATTACTGTAAAATAAGAAAAATTACTGTTTAAAATTAATTAATATTAATTATTATTCATAGTACATAATAAAAGGTAATATGTATATCCTGAAAAAAATAAGCTCTGCTTTATAAGAGTTATATGTTTTGTCTAATTTCTTACTACAAAACATGAATCAAATAATTTAAAATGATCTTAGATGGAAATTAAAATATTCATTTATAAGAATATCAATAGGAACACAATTAGTAGTACAATTAATTTTCTTCTCTTCTTTATATTTTATTATTTTCTGTAGTTTTGCAAAACAGTCTAAAATAATCTTTTGCTTTTTCTTTAGGAAATTGATAAATGCTCTCAAAGATGATTGAAAAACTTAAATTAATTCTTGAATAATTTAGTTCCATCAGGTTAAACCAGATGTGTAAATAGTTAAAATTAATATAAAATAATTATTTTGTTTTTATCTATGTCCATAAGCAAAAGGCCATGACACGCACACAATTGAGTTATTAGTAAAAGATGTGTGCAGTGCACATGACATCATTCCTTTCCAGAAATATTTTGGCAGTGAACAATTATAAAATCACCAGAAGAAATTATACATAGTATGTCATACTTCATCAGCAAGTAAAACTAGTATTCATTGCTAAAGAGAGTAGGAAGAGGTGGCAAATACACAAGAAGTAAAGTGTAAGCAGTCTGCCAAATATTTTGGACAGTGTTTTGCTTTAAACAATGTGTGCCTAGCATCAATGCACAAATTTTCTTCTGCAGAGGACAGGCCTTTATCTGGAGAGACCTGTTCATGACCCCTTGTCCTATCTTGGAAGACTTTACGGCCACTGTCCCAGAAACGTTTATTTGGTAATCTCATGCTTAGGGGATATTCAGACTGCTTTCACGGAGAGGAATCGAGAGGCACAGCAGCTAAGTTCTAGCTAAACAGACATCCAGAAAAGTAGGAGAGGCAGAAAAATAAAGTTCCATTGGCTGTTATTTTATTCTTTTGGTCTCCTTGTGAGAGTGCAGCTGACCAAGAGGCCTCTATCTGAGACAATTATGTTACAGCAAGCTCATTATAAAAGCTAAAATGTGGGGGAATGTTCATCCTACTCTTATTTTATGCTTCTTTCTTTGCCCTGTTCCTCATTAAAAGCATCCCTTTATACTAAACATTATCAAAGCACCTATGTTATCTGGCACTGTTTACACTTATATCACCCTTAGGTCCAAGAGCAGGCACTCCAGCCTGTGGGTCTTCATTCTAGGGTAGGACATCTATAAATGCAGACCTGAAAATAACAATCTTCATCTCTAAATCCTGTACTTGGTTGCTAGGCCATCCTGCCGAATAATTTGTGTATTTTATTGGTAAATGTTTGGGACTATTAAGATTGACCTTTGGTAATTAGAATACTTGAGCAAACTCAAGCAGAATCCAAAGCCTAGTTAGTTCTCATGTAAAAAACAAAAATTACATTACATTATTAAAAGGAAAAAATCTTAATCACGGGTATAAGTAATATTATTTTTTGAATTTTAGTTCCATAAAGATGACCATAATAACATTTACATTATATTTGATTATAAATCATGAATTGACAGTTACTGATTACTCATTGGCTAATAACAGCTAGTTATTACTTACTGGTTAATATTAATATTAACATTTGTTATGCATCAGACATAACAAAAAGTAATATATATATATATATATGTCCTGAAATAAATAAGCTCACTTAAATAAGAGTTATACGCTTTGTCTTCTTTCTCACTACCCTAATTTAAATTAATTAAATTAAAATGGTCTTAGATGAATGATAAAATATTCATTCATGAGAATACTAATAGTAGGAGCCTTACTCATAGTAGTACATTTTCTTCTTTTCTCTCCTTTATCTTTTCTTTTTTTCTTGTTTTGCGAGCATTGTCTAAAAATCTTTTACATTTCTCTTTAGGAAATTAATATATGTTAACTAACAGATTATCAAAATATTTAAATTAATTCTTGAATATTTTAGTTTTAACATGTTTCACCAGACGTGTAATTAGTCCAAACTAGGCTTAAATAAATGATTTGCATTATAAGTCACATGACACACACATTTGAGTTATTAGTCAAAGGTGTAGACAGTATTATTGAGGCAGTAAAGAGGGAGGAAGGAAGAAAGGATGGAGAAAGAGATGAAAGAGGGAGGGAGAAGGGAAGGAGGGAGGAAGAAAAGGGGAGGAAGGGAGGAGGGAGGTAGTAAAGAGGGAGGGAGGAAGGAGGGAGGGGAAAGAAGGAGGGAAGGAGGGAGGGAGGAAGGAGAGAGTGAAAGGGAGGGAGGAGGGAGGGAAGAAGGAAGGAAGGGTGGAAGGGAGGGAGGGAAGAAAGTGGAGGGAGGAAGAAAGGGAGGGAGGAAGGGAAGGAGGGAAGGGAAGGAGGAGGGAAGGAGGGGAGGAAGGGAGGAAGGGTGGAGGAAGGGAGGAAAGGTGGGAGGATGGGTGTAGGGAGGGAAGAAAGAAGGAGGAATAAAGAAAAGGAAGGGAGGAAGAGAGGGAGGGAACAAGGGAGGGAGGAAAGAAAGAAAGTAGGGAAGGCAGGAAGGAGGGAGTGAAGGAAGGAAGAAGGAAGGAAATATTAAAAAAATTAATTTTCTATCTTTAGTTGTGAAGCTATATTATTATGTAGCTATCCTATATTCTAAATAGTTTCAGTTCTATTTATTTGGTCAACCATCCTGCTTCCAAGCATTTTACAACGTCATAGTTTTTATAAAAGTTTTTTGGTACTTTTTACAGGTCCAGAAAGCTTCACATGCCAGTTCACCAAACCTGTCCAGCTCATTTTCTATTCTGGTTTGTAAAATGCAGCATGCTCCACAAAGGAAAATAGAGGTCTGTTCCCCATGTGCTATAGTCTTGTTTTGCAGGGTGAAAGGGACATATAGACTTGCTTTTGGAGAAAGTGTTTGGTTTTTTTTTCAAAGTTAAAAAGCTGTTAGTGTTTCCATTATCTCGGGACATTGCTCAAGGCCATACATGTGGTTGAATAGAACCTTGCTTTTTTGAATTTTGCTTTTGGCAGGTTCCTCACCAGAGTGGTACCAGATCAGGCTGATTGTCCCACTTGGACTATTTTCCCCTGTCCAATATAAGATTAGCTTGATGACAGGGCGACAAAGCCACTGATTAGAGTACTTAACTCATAGGGCCACATGGCACCTCCCCCCATTTGTTTAAAATAATAGCAGAAGAAAGTCAATGTGCCCAAGGCATTATCTCAGAAAAATCTTCCAAACATAGGAATATAGCTAATAAGTTATTGTTTAACAGAAAGCTCCAGGTGTCCAGTTAATGTTAGCCCATTTTGTATGGTAAGCACTGGGTCATCCCATTTAATCTGCACCATTGTCATGTAGAGCTGGCAGTGCATGAGCTATGACTGTAGTTTATAAAGAGTTTCACAAAGGTTTGTTGTCTACAGAATCCCACTGGCTATCTACAGTACCCAGTTAAGAGGCCCAAGGGTGTCGTATTCCAGGGTCTCCTTATAGATCACTGTGCTTCACACCAATGCATAGGCTCAGCCAGCACGGACAATGTTTAATGCTTCAAACAAATGGTAATTATCAGAACCAAACTTATTCATGGGACCCTTACCAGGTTTGGGCCCATTAGATAGTGTTCTACGATGTCTTCTTGGTTGTCTTGTGCAGAAAAGCAGAAATGGAGAAAGGCAGCAGTCCTTGATAATAGCTCTCTTATTGACCAAAAAAGATGGCTGGATCTGAATCCACCATTTTATTTGGGATCCTTACCCGGCATGGGCCCTAAAAATTGTATTCAATGATGTTTACTTAGCTGTTTTGTGCAGAAAAATTGCTCAGAGATATCTCCTCCTACTCTAAATTTTTGCTTCTTTCTGTGCTCTGTTCAATATTAAATGCATTGATTAATGATAAATATTATCTGAGCAGCTGGTCATCTGCTCTGCTTATAATTACACCAAACTTATGTCCAAGTGCAAGCATAGTAGCACTTTTGGGTCTTTAACATAAAGCATGGCATCGATAGCTACAGGCCTGAGCATAAATAAATGTTAATCTCTAAATACTGTTATTTGGTGTTCAGGGCCAAAACTCCGAGAAATTTGGTTATTGATACAGTAACATTTTTCGTAAATGTGTAAATAGCAGGCCTTTTTGTAGAGAACTGTAAATGACCCCCCTTATTCTGTCATGGGAGACTTTTTGGCCACCATCCTAGAGACCTTTAGATTGGCAGGTCTATGCCCAAGGGGATATTCAGACTACTTCAATGGAGAGGAAATGAAAGGCAAAACAGCTAAGTTCTAGATAAACAGAGAGCCAAAAAAGCAAGAGAGGCAAAAAAAAAGAAAGTTCCCTTGGCAACAAGTTGAACCTGTGGGTTATCTGTGAATGTGCAGCTGACCAAGAGGCCTGGTCTCTGAGACAATTATGCTACAGCAAGGCCATTGCAAAAGCTAAAGAGAAGTGTGAAAACTTGTCCTACTTCTATAGTATGCTACTGATTTGCCATGTTCCACATGAAAAGCAACCCTTTATGCTCACCATTCACAGAGCAATTTTGTCATCTGGTACGCTTACACTTAAACCACCGTTAGGTCCAAGGGAAGGCATTCTAGCCTGTGGGTCTTCAACATTTGGTAAGCAATGATTGCAACAAACTGGAAAGTAACTTAATCTTTATCTCTATATCCAGTTACTTGGTTGCCAGGCCCCAACCTGCTGAGTCAGTAATTAGTGTATTTCACTGATAACGGTTTGGGCATATCAAGATAGGCCTTTGGTACCTAGAACACTTATACAAACACAGGCAGAATCTAAAGCCTAGTTGGTTCTCACATAAAAAACAAAAATATTACATTACAGTGTTGAAAAAGGAAAGACATTATTATGACGACAAGTCATATTATTTTTATAATTTTTGTTCAATAAAGGTAACCATAATTGTAATATTTGTATTATTATTTTTTCTTATTGAGTGTTATTGATTAACCATTGGATAATAACAACTAGTAATTATGTACTGGTGAATATTAATATTAATGTTTATATTCCATCAGACCTAATAAAAAGTTCAATGTATGTCCTGAAATAAATAAGCTCACCTAAATAAGCTCACCTTGTCTGCTTTCTCTCTACCCTACCATGAATAAATTACATTTAAATAGGCTTGAAGGTTGCTAAAAGATTCATTCATGCGAATAGTAAGAGTTTGAGCACAGCTACTAGTCATTCTCATTTCTCTCCATTAACTTTTGTTGTTTTTGTGTTTTACAGAGCAGAGTCTAAAAAAATCTTTTATTTCTTTCTTTATAAAATTAATATATGCTAACTGTCAAAAATGATTGAAAAATTGTAACTAAAACTTGAATATTTGAGTTCCATCCTGTTTCACCAGATGTGTAATAGTCGAAACTATTACTGTACTCAGGGGTTACTCCTCGCCTGCACTCAGAAGTCACTCCAGGCAGGCTTAGGGGACCATATAGGATACCGAATTTGAACCAAGTGTGTCCTGTTTTGGTCACATGCAAGGCCAAAGCCTTACCACTGTGCTATCCCTCAGGCTTCTCTTATTGTAATTATTAAATTATTTTCTTGCTGTCTAAATAGAAGGTGAAGAAATAACAGCACCAAAACTTAATAATTAGCAATCTGATCCTAGCAATGTGGGATACAGAAGCTGCAATTAAAACTTATGTCAGCTAAATTGGTCAAACACTATAAAGATTAGGAGATCAGTTATTATCTATCTTACGAGGACGTAGATATAGGCTGCTTACTTTAATATATAAAGACTGAGAATCATCCTGACACTGAGGAACTACACCAATTAATTAAAGCTCTTTTTGCAAGAAAAATATAGGGAGTAAAAAAATTGGAGTGGGGCCGGAACGGTGGCACTAGAGGTAAGGTGTCTGCCTTGCCAGCACTACCCTAGGATGGACTGTGTTTGATCCGCCGGTGTCCCATATGGTCTCCCCAAGCTAAGAGCGACGTCTGAGTGCATAGCCAGGAGTAACCCCTGAGCGTCACCTGGTGTGGCCCAAAAACAAACAAAAAAATTGGAGTAATACTAATATCTTCTGTCCCTGCCATAAGCATAGAAAATTTACTGTTTAAAGTAGAACAATTAAACAATAGGAAACAATAGTGTATATAAACAAATTTTGATAGGAATATGCTGTAGGCGGCTTCTGTCCTACAGCCATCAGTGACATTTTGGTGAATCCACTTTAGGGAGAGTGGGTTGCATGGATGGCAAAATATGAAATATAAAATAAATAAAATCCACACAAGAATATGTGGGGTCAACACGTTTCTAGCAGGAGTGCAACAATTTTAATTTTTTGAGCAGGGGAATTTGTAGGGGTAAAATTTCCCAGAGGTAAATAATTATAATTACAAAGCAAAGTAAAACAGTAACAATACCTAAACTATGGGTGTGACTGTAAAAATTCTAGGTTACAAAGGAGAAAGTCACAACTCAAGGTAACTCTTTGCAAGCTTACTTTACATGCAAAATTAGGATTAGGAGGGAGTAGAAAATATCTAGAAACTTAATCTTTACTAGACTGGACCCTATTGTTTTAGAGGTTAAATGAAGGGAGGAGCCAAATCCCCAAAAGTGAGTTTCCTTTTTTTTAAAGGAGGGTCAATAGTCAAGATCTCGTTCTGGTTACACCCTTGATTACCAGAAATTGCAGTAGCAAAGAGAAAAATTGTCTTTGCTTTTAGGGCTGGCTATATCCAGAAAAGGGGGTTCTCAAATAAACTTCGATGCTGGAATTTCTGAGTCAAAATATTTGATAGGGGCCATTATTTTGCCTGAAATATACAAAGGAGAGATAGTCAAATACTGGCTGAAAATGTAATGCCAGGCGTCTCTCTGGAAATTTTCAACCATCCACGCAGGGGAAAAAGGCATCCACAGTGGGCCTTTTGAGGAACCCCATGGGGGTTAAATTAGTTTTACCCAGAAGGAAAATCTGAGGATACATTTGGTGGAGTGACCCCCCTAAAAGCTTAGGCATGCCCTGGGAGGAATATTGGTAGTTAGGCTGCTAATCTGCTGAATTTCTCCCTTGCTTTTTTAATATAACAATAATTTTAGATAGAACATTGCAACAATTTATTATAGACGCTTGATAAACTAAATATTCAAATATACAAATATTCATTAGAGCAAGAAGCAATATTTTTAGTATTAAAGTCTATAAAGTGCAGTCACGAGGCATTTGGTCTTTCAGCTGTGGGCCTTGATGTCATCTGTTCCCAGGCAGTCTCCAGTAGTTGGTGAGCTGTCAACAGGAGTTTCCAGGATTTCTGCATTCTGGTCCCTTTTGGTTGCGTCAGCTCTATCTGCAGAATCCTTTTTCTGTCCGTCCAGGCAGGGACTCTATCCAGACGAGTCCAGGAGACTAGGCAGAGTTTTTTTTTCTGCAAAACTAGAACTTAGCTAGGTGTTAGTGCATATTATATTGTTGCTCACTTTCAACTGGTCCCAGAGAAAATATCTCTACACCTGTCTTAATTTCTAGTCGCTTAAGTATTTCAGGGGAATCTACAGGTTTTCCATCTAGATTTATATTCTAAAGGTTCTATCATCTAAGAAATATTATAAAGGGAGTGTGGGCAGAAAAATTTCATCCTCAGTCTTTAAGGTGGTAAAGGGCTGTAGTTTCTACCTATAAGAAAAGATAAATTTTTTATGCTACCTTGACTCCAAATGATGAAATTGACGGTCTGGTTCTGAAATTTTAATGTCTGAAAAAGATCAGATTTATTAGATAGGGGAATATTACGTGAGCTGATCCAGTCCTGGAGTTGCAAGTGGTCCTCTATCTATTGGAGGACAGAATTTTCTCTGAAATGATAACAGAAAAGTAAGTCATACCATCATAGCATTATTTATTTCAAAATTGAAATGAAACAAGGTAAATTTGTTATAGTCATAATATTTAATGTATATTATATATATGTTATTAATACAGGAATGGTAGGTATAGATATTTTTGAGACTAGAAATATAAAAATGAACAAAATGTTTGCCAAAATTGCAAGTTAATTGAATCAATTAAACATAGTATTATAAAATAATTATTCTATAGTTTTAAATTTTTATTTAAATAAAATGAAATAGTTAAATAACATATGTGAAAATTATTAATGTAGAAGTTGATACTTTTTACATGGAATTTGTGTGGACACATTGAGCCAAATTATTTGATAGAGGTCATAATTAGGCCTGAGATTTTTACAGAAGTGAGATATACAAATAACGACAAAATATGTAATACAAGCATAAATTTATCTCTTCGGGAATTCCTCAAATATCGACACAGGAGGAAAGGCATAGAGAGTGGGCACTTAGAGTAACCTCAAGGGGGTTATTTCAGTTCTCCACACTAGGAAAACATGGAAATATATCTGGTGTGTCACCTGATTTCTCCAAAATTTATGTATGCCATGGAAACTGTCAAAGATAATTAAAAAATATAATTAATACTTGAATGCTTGAGTTACATCATTTTCACCAGATATGTAATTCGTCCAAACTAGAAAAAATAAAATTATATGCATTATCTCTATTTCCATGATAAGACACAAAGTGACACACACACACACACACACACACATTAGATTCTTAGTCTCCCGTGCTTGCCAGGAGCTATTTCTGAGCAGACAGCCAGGAGTAACCCCTGAGCAACGCTGGGAGTTGCCCAAAAACCAACAAGAAAAATGATTCCTTGAGATAAACAATAATGACGAAGCAACTTGTCAAAACTTTTGGGACACAACAAAACAATAATCAGGGAAAATCATAGCAAATAGAATTTTACATCAGAAAAGAGGAAAAAGACAAAATTAGCAGCTTAAAAGACCATCATAAGGAGCTGCTTTGACTAGTGTGCCTAGCATGATGCACATTATTTTCTTCTCCAGAGGACAGTGTTTTTCTGAAGAGACCTGTTTATGACGCCCTTGTCCTGTCACAGATGTTTTTTCAGCCAGAGTACTAGAGTCCTTTACTAGGCTATTTCATCATCAGGAGATAATCAGACTGTTTTCACAGAGAGGAAATGAGAGGCAAAGCAGCAAATTTTAGATGAAAATTGAGCCCGAGAAAAAAGAGAGGCAGAGAAATTAAATTCCCTTGGATATATGTTGAACCAGTGTATCATATTTGAGTGTCCAGCTGAGCAAGAGGCCTGGTCTCTGAGACACTTATGCGACTGCAATCCCCATCTAATAGCTAAAGAGAGATTTGTCTCTTAATCCTACTCTGATTTATAGCTACTGGCTCTGCCCAGGTCCTCAAACAAAGCAACCACTTATTCTGAACTATATCAGAAAATTTATGTCTTCTGGAACTGCTTACAATGAAACCTTCCTCACATACAAGTGTTCTTTTCAAAGAGTGCAAGTAGCCAGAGGGAAGAAACACAAAGGACAGTGGAAGCATTCTGCCAACTATTTGAGACTTTGTTTTGCTTGAATCAGTGTGCCTATCATGGATGCACAGATTTTCTTCTGCAGGGGACAGACCTTTATCTGGAGAGACCTATTCGAGACCCCTCTCTGTACGGGAGTATTTTTGTTCCCAGTGTGCCTAGCATTGGGACAGTGTTTTGCTTGAACCAGTGTGCCTATTATCGGGACAGTGTTTTGCTTGAACCAGTGTGCCTAGCATGGGGACAGTGTTTTGATTGAACCAGTGTGCCTAGCGTGCTGCACAAATTTTCTACTCTAGGGTACAGGCAATTATTTGAAGGACCTCTTCGTGTGCTCCTTTGTTGTGTTCATGAATGTTTTATTGACCGCAGTCCTAGACACCATTTCTAGGCTATTTGATGGCCAGGATATAATGACACTGCTTCCACAGAGAAGAATTGAGAGACAAATCAGCTAACTCTCGAAGAAAAGTCAGCCCGAAAAAAAAAGAGAGCAAGAAAAATGAAATGCCCTGGGATACAAGATGAACCTGTGACACATCTTTGAGTGTCCTGCTGTGCAAAAGACTTGGTCCTTGAGACAATTATGCTACAGTAAGCCCATTACAAAAACCAAAGAACAGTGTGACTTCTAATCCTACTCTGATTGTGTGCCTCAGTTTCTGCCCAGTTCCTTATTCAAAGATACATTTGCACTGATTAATATTGGAAATCTATATCATTAGGCACTGCTTATACTGAAGACACCCTTAGATTCCAGATTACTTGTGACAGACTGTAAGTAGACAGAGTGGGTAGAAACACAAATGGATACTGAAAGCACTCTGCCAAGGACTTGGGGACAGTGTTTTCTTGAACCAGTGTACCTAACTTGGGGACAGTGTTTTGCTTTGAGGAGTGTGCCTAGCATGATGCACATTATTTTCTTCTCCCGGGGACAGGTGTTTTTCTGGAGAGAACTGTTTATGACGCCCTTGTCCTGTCACAGATGTTTTTTCGGCCAGAGTACCCGAGACCGTTAGTAGGCTATTTCATCATCAGGAGATCATCAGACTGTTTCCACAGAGAGGAAATGAGAAGCAAAGCAGCTGATTTTAGAAGAAAATTGAGCCCGAGAAAAAAGAGAGGCAGAGATATTAAATTCCCTTGAATATATGTTGAACCAATGTATCATCTTTGACTGTCCAGCTGAGCAAGAGGCCTGGTCTCAGAGAAAATTATGCGACAGCAATACCAATCTAATAGCTAAAGAGAGATTTGTCTTTTAATCCTACTCTGATTGTAAGCTATTGGCTCTGCCCATGTCCTCAATCAAGCATCCACTTATGCTGAACTATATCAGAAATGTTATGTCTTCTGGAACTGCTTAAAATGAAACCTCCCTCACATACAAGTGTTCTTTTCAAAGAGTGCAAGTAGCCAGAGGGAAGAAACACAAAGGACAGTGGAAGCAGTCTGCCAACTATTTGGGACATTATTTTGCTTGAACCAGTGTGCCTACCATGGATGCACAGATTTTCTTCTGCAGGGAACAGACCTTTATCTGGAGAGTCCTATTTGAGACCCCTCTCTGTCCGGGAGTATTTTTGGCCCCCAGTGTGCCTAGCATGGGGACAGTGTTTTGATTGAACCAGTGTGCCTAGCATGGGGACAGTGTTTTGCTTGAACCAGTGTGCCTAGCAAGAGGACAGTGTTTTGATTGAACCAGTGTGCCTAGCGTGGTGCACAAATTTTCTTCTCTTGGGTACAGACATTTATGTGGAGAGACCTCTTTGTGTGCTCTCTTGTACTGTTCACAATGTTTTATCGACGGCAGTCCTAGACACCATTTCTAGGCTATTTCATGGCCAGTATATAATCAGACTGCTTCCACAGAGAAGAACTGAGAGGCAAATCAGCTAACTCTCGAAGAAAAGACAGCACGAAACAAAAAAAAGCAAGAAAAATGAAATGCCCTGGGATATAAGTTGTACCTGTGTGACATCTTTGAGTGTCCTGCTGAGCAAAAGACTTGGTCTTTGAGACAATTATGATACAGTAAGCCCATTCCAAAAGCCAAAGGACAGTGTGACTTCTAATCCTACTCTGATTGTGTGCCTCTGTTTCTGCCCAGTTCCTCATACAAAGAATCCATTTGCACTGACCGATATTAGAAATCTATATCATAAGGCACTGCTTATACTTAAGACACCCTTAGATACCTGATTACTTGTGACAGACTGTAAGTAGACAGAGTGGGTAAAAACACAAATGGATACTGAAAGCACTCTGCCAAGGACTTGGGGACAGTGTTTTCTTGAACCAGTTAGCCTAACTTGAGGACAGTGTTTTGCTTTGACTAGTGTGCCTAGCATGATGCACATTATTTCTTCTCCAGGGGAAAGGTGTTTTTCTGGAGAGACCTGGTTATGACGCCCTTGTCCGATCACAGGTGTTTTTTCGGCCAGAGTACTAGCGTTCGTTACTAAACTATTTCACCATCAGGAGATAATCAGACTGTTTCCACAGAGAGGAAATGAGAGTCAAAGCAGCTAACTTTAGAAGAAAATTGAGCCCAAGAAAAAAGAGAGGCAGAGAAATCAAATTCCCTTGGATATATGTTGAACCAGTGTATCACCTTTGAGTATCCAGCTGAGCCAGAGGCCTGGTCTCAGAGAAAATTATGCGACAGCAATACCAATCTAATAGCTAAAGAGAGATTTGTCTTTTAATCCTACTCTGATTGTAAGCTACTGGCTCTGCCCATGTCCTCAATCAAGCATCCATTTTTGCTGAACTATGTAAGAAACGTTATATCTTCTGGAACTGCTTAAAATGAAACCTCCCTCACATACAAGTGTTCTTTTCAAAGAGTGCAAGTAGCCAGAGGGAAGAAACACAAAGGACAGTGGAAGCAGTCTGCCAACTATTTGGGACATTATTTTGCTTGAACCAGTGTGCCTACCATGGATGCACAGATTTTCTTCTGCAGGGAACAGACCTTTATCTGGAGAGTCCTATTTGAGACCCCTCTCTGTCCGGGAGTATTTTTGGCCCCCAGTGTGCCTAGCATGGGGACAGTGTTTTGCTTGAACCAGTGTGCCTAGCATGGGGACAGTGTTTTGCTTGAACCAGTGTGCCTAGCAAGAGGACAGTGTTTTGATTGAACCAGTGTGCCTAGCGTGGTGCACAAATTTTCTTCTCTAGTGTACTGGCATTTATCTGGAGGACCTCTTCGTGTGCTCCTTTGTTCTGTTCATGAATGTTGGATTGACCGCAGTCCTAGACACCATTTCTAGGCTAGTTCATGGCCAGGATATTATCATTGCTTCCACAGAGAATAATTGAGAGGCAAATCAGGTAACTCTAGAAGAAAAGACAGCCCGAAACAAAAAAAAGCAAGAAAAATGAAATGCCCTGGGATATAAGTTGAACCTGTGTGACATCTTTGAGTGTCCTGCTGAGCAAAAGACTTGGTCTTTGAGACAATTATGCTACAGTAAGCCCATTCCAAAAGCCAAAGAACAGTGTGACTTCTAATCCTACTCTGATTGTGTGCCTCTGTTTCTGCCTAGTTCCTCATTAAAAGCATCCATTTGCACTGACCGATATTGGAAATCTATATCATTAGGCACTACTTATACTGAAGACACGCTTAGATACCAGATTACTTGTGACAGACTGTAAGTAGACAGAGTGGGTAGAAACACAAATGGATACTGAAAGCACTCTGCCAAGGACTTGGGGACAGTGTTTTCTTGAACCAGTGTGCCTAACTTGGGGACAGTGTTTTGCTTTGACTAGTGTGCCTAGCATGATGCACATTATTTTCTTCTCCCGGGGACAGGTGTTTTTCTGGAGAGACCTGTTTATGACGCCCTTGTCCTGTCACAGATCTTTTTTCGGCCAGAGTACCCGAGACCGTTAGTAGGCTATTTCATCATCAGGAGATAATCAGAATGTTTCCACAGAGAGGAAATGAGAGGCAAAGCAGCTAACTTTAGAAGAAAATTGAGCCCGAGAAATAAGAGAGGCAGAGAAATCAAATTCCCTTGGATATATTTTGAACCAGTGTATCACCTTTGAGTATCCAGCTGAGCCAGAGGCCTGGTCTCAGAGAAAATTATGCGACAGCAATACCAATCTAATAGCTAAAGAGAGATTTGTCTTTTAATCCTACTCTGATTGTAAGCTACTGGCTCTGCCCATGTCCTCAATCAAGCATCCATTTTTGCTGAACTATATCAGAAACGTTGTGTCTTCTGGAACTGCTTAAAATGAAACCTCCCTCACATACAAGTGTTCTTTTCAAAGAGTGCAAGTAGCCAGAGGGAAGAAACACAAAGGACAGTGGAAGCAGTCTGCCAACTATTTGAGACATTATTTTGCTTGAACCAGTGTGCCTACCATGGATGCACAGATTTTCTTCTGCAGGGAACAGACCTTTATCTGGAGAGTCCTATTTGAGACCCCTCTCTGTCCGGGAGTATTTTTGGCACCCAGTGTGCCTAGCATGGGGACAGTGTTTTGCTTGAACCAGTGTGCCTAGCATGGGGACAGTGTTTTGCTTGAACCAGTGTGCCTAGCAAGAGGACAGTGTTTTGATTGAACCAGTGTGCCTAGCGTGGTGCACAAATTTTCTTCTCTTGGGTACAGACATTTATGTGGAGAGACCTCTTTGTGTGCTCTCTTGTACTGTTCACAATGTTTTATCGACGGCAGTCCTAGACACCATTTCTAGGCTATTTCATGGCCAGTTTATAATCAGACTGCTTCCACAGAGAAGAACTGAGAGGCAAATCAGCTAACTCTCGAAGAAAAGATAGCACGAAACAAAAAAAAGCAAGAAAAATGAAATGCCCTGGGATATAAGTTGTACCTGTGTGACATCTTTGAGTGTCCTGCTGAGCAAAAGACTTGGTCTTTGAGACAATTATGATACAGTAAGCCCATTCCAAAAGCCAAAGGACAGTGTGACTTCTAATCCTACTCTGATTGTGTGCCTCTGTTTCTGCCCAGTTCCTCATACAAAGAATCCATTTGCACTGACCGATATTAGAAATCTATATCATAAGGCACTGCTTATACTTAAGACACCCTTAGATACCAGATTACTTGTGACAGACTGTAAGTAGACAGAGTGGGTAAAAACACAAATGGATACTGAAAGCACTCTGCCAAGGACTTGGGGACAGTGTTTTCTTGAACCAGTTAGCCTAACTTGAGGACAGTGTTTTGCTTTGACTAGTGTGCCTAGCATGATGCACATTATTTCTTCTCCAGGGGAAAGGTGTTTTTCTGGAGAGACCTGGTTATGACGCCCTTGTCCGATCACAGGTGTTTTTTCGGCCAGAGTACTAGCGTCCGTTACTAGACTATTTCATCATCAGGAGATAATCAGACTGTTTCCACAGAGAGGAAATGAGAGGCAAAGCAGCTAACTTTAGAAGAAAATTGAGCCCAAGAAAAAAGAGAGGCAGAGAAATCAAATTCCCTTGGATATATGTTGAACCAGTGTATCACCTTTGAGTATCCAGCTGAGCCAGAGGCCTGGTCTCAGAGAAAATTATGCGACAGCAATACCAATCTCATAGCTAAAGAGAGATTTGTCTTTTAATCCTACTCTGATTGTAAGCTACTGGCTCTGCCCATGTCCTCAATCAAGCATCCATTTTTGCTGAACTATATCAGAAACGTTATGTCTTCTGGAACTGCTTAAAATGAAACCTCCCTCACATACAAGTGTTCTTTTCAAAGAGTGCAAGTAGCCAGAGGGAAAAAACACAAAGGACAGTGGAAGCAGTCTGCCAACTATTTGAGACATTATTTTGCTTGAACCAGTGTGCCTACCATGGATGCACAGATTTTCTTCTGCAGGGAACAGACCTTTATCTGGAGAGTCCTATTTGAGACCCCTCTCTTTCCGGGAGTATTTTTGGCCCCCGGTGTGCCTAGCATGGGGACAGTGTTTTGCTTGAACCAGTGTGCCTAGCATGGGGACAGTGTTTTGCTTGAACCAGTGTGCCTAGCAAGAGGACAGTGTTTTGATTGAACCAGTGTGCCTAGCGTGGTGCACAAATTTTCTTCTCTTGGGTACAGACATTTATGTGGAGAGACCTCTTTGTGTGCTCTCTTGTACTGTTCACAATGTTTTATCGACGGCAGTCCTAGACACCATTTCTAGGCTATTTCATGGCCAGTATATAATCAGACTGCTTCCACAGAGAAGAACTGAGAGGCAAATCAGCTAACTCTCGAAGAAAAGACAGCACGAAACAAAAAAAAGCAAGAAAAATGAAATGCCCTGGGATATAAGTTGTACCTGTGTGACATCTTTGAGTGTCCTGCTGAGCAAAACACTTGGTCTTTGAGACAATTATGATACAGTAAGCCCATTCCAAAAGCCAAAGGACAGTGTGACTTCTAATCCTACTCTGATTGTGTGCCTCTGTTTCTGCCCAGTTCCTCATACAAAGAATCCATTTGCACTGACCGATATTAGAAATCTATATCATAAGGCACTGCTTATACTTAAGACACCCTTAGATACCAGATTACTTGTGACAGACTGTAAGTAGACAGAGTGGGTAAAAACACAAATGGATACTGAAAGCACTCTGCCAAGGACTTGGGGACAGTGTTTTCTTGAACCAGTTAGCCTAACTTGAGGACAGTGTTTTGCTTTGACTAGTGTGCCTAGCATGATGCACATTATTTCTTCTCCAGGGGAAAGGTGTTTTTCTGGAGAGACCTGGTTATGACGCCCTTGTCCGATCACAGGTGTTTTTTCGGCCAGAGTACTAGCGTCCGTTACTAGACTATTTCATCATCAGGAGATAATCAGACTGTTTCCACAGAGAGGAAATGAGAGGCAGAGCAGCTAACTTTAGAAGAAAATTGAGCCCAAGAAAAAAGAGAGGCAGAGAAATCAAATTCCCTTGGATATATGTTGAACCAGTGTATCACCTTTGAGTATCCAGCTGAGCCAGAGGCCTGGTCTCAGAGAAAATTATGCGACAGCAATACCAATCTCATAGCTAAAGAGAGATTTGTCTTTTAATCCTACTCTGATTGTAAGCTACTGGCTCTGCCCATGTCCTCAATCAAGCATCCATTTTTGCTGAACTATATCAGAAACGTTATGTCTTCTGGAACTGCTTAAAATGAAACCTCCCTCACATACAAGTGTTCTTTTCAAAGAGTGCAAGTAGCCAGAGGGAAGAAACACAAAGGACAGTGGAAGCAGTCTGCCAACTATTTGGGACATTATTTTGCTTGAACCAGTGTGCCTACCATGGATGCACAGATTTTCTTCTGCAGGGAACAGACCTTTATCTGGAGAGTCCTATTTGAGACCCCTCTCTGTCCGGGAGTATTTTTGGCCCCCAGTGTGCCTAGCATGGGGACAGTGTTTTGCTTGAACCAGTGTGCCTAGCATGGGGACAGTGTTTTGCTTGAACCAGTGTGCCTAGCAAGAGGACAGTGTTTTGATTGAACCAGTGTGCCTAGCGTGGTGCACAAATTTTCTTCTCTTGGGTACAGACATTTATGTGGAGAGACCTCTTTGTGTGCTCTCTTGTACTGTTCACAATGTTTTATCGATGGCAGTCCTAGACACCATTTCTAGGCTATTTCATGGCCAGTATATAATCAGACTGCTTCCACAGAGAAGAACTGAGAGGCAAATCAGCTAACTCTCGAAGAAAAGACAGCACGAAACAAAAAAAAGCAAGAAAAATGAAATGCCCTGGGATATAAGTTGTACCTGTGTGACATCTTTGAGTGTCCTGCTGAGCAAAAGACTTGGTCTTTGAGACAATTATGATACAGTAAGCCCATTCCAAAAGCCAAAGGACAGTGTGACTTCTAATCCTACTCTGATTGTGTGCCTCTGTTTCTGCCCAGTTCCTCATACAAAGAATCCATTTGCACTGACCGATATTAGAAATCTATATCATAAGGCACTGCTTATACTTAAGACACCCTTAGATACCAGATTACTTGTGACAGACTGTAAGTAGACAGAGTGGGTAAAAACACAAATGGATACTGAAAGCACTCTGCCAAGGACTTGGGGACAGTGTTTTCTTGAACCAGTTAGCCTGACTTGAGGACAGTGTTTTGCTTTGACTAGTGTGCCTAGCATGATGCACATTATATCTTCTCCAGGGGAAAGGTGTTTTTCTGGAGAGACCTGGTTATGACGCCCTTGTCCGATCACAGGTGTTTTTTCGGCCAGAGTACTAGCGTCCGTTACTAGACTATTTCATCATCAGGAGATAATCAGACTGTTTCCACAGAGAGGAAATGAGAGGCAAAGCAGCTAACTTTAGAAGAAAATTGAGCCCGAGAAAAAGAGAGGCAGAGAAATCAAATTCCCTTGGATATATGTTGAACCAGTGTATCACCTTTGAGTATCCAGCTGAGCCAGAGGCCTGGTCTCAGAGAAAATTATGCGACAGCAATACCAATCTCATAGCTAAAGAGAGATTTGTCTTTTAATCCTACTCTGATTGTAAGCTACTGGCTCTGCCCATGTCCTCAATCAAGCATCCATTTTTGCTGAACTATATCAGAAACGTTATGTCTTCTGGAACTGCTTAAAATGAAACCTCCCTCACATACAAGTGTTCTTTTCAAAGAGTGCAAGTAGCCAGAGGGAAGAAACACAAAGGACAGTGGAAGCAGTCTGCCAACTATTTGAGACATTATTTTGCTTGAACCAGTGTGCCTACCATGGATGCACAGATTTTCTTCTGCAGGGAACAGACCTTTATCTGGAGAGTCCTATTTGAGACCCCTCTCTTTCCGGGAGTATTTTTGGCCCCCGGTGTGCCTATCATGGGGACAGTGTTTTGCTTGAACCAGTGTGCCTAGCATGGGGACAGTGTTTTGCTTGAACCAGTGTGCCTAGCAAGAGGACAGTGTTTTGATTGAACCAGTGTGCCTAGCGTGGTGCACAAATTTTCTTCTCTTGGGTACAGACATTTATGTGGAGAGACCTCTTTGTGTGCTCTCTTGTACTGTTCACAATGTTTTATCGACGGCAGTCCTAGACACCATTTCTAGGCTATTTCATGGCCAGTATATAATCAGACTGCTTCCACAGAGAAGAACTGAGAGGCAAATCAGCTAACTCTCGAAGAAAAGACAGCACGAAACAAAAAAAAGCAAGAAAAATGAAATGCCCTGGGATATAAGTTGTACCTGTGTGACATCTTTGAGTATCCAGCTGAGCCAGAGGCCTGGTCTCAGAGAAAATTATGCGACAGCAATACCAATCTCATTGCTAAAGAGAGATTTGTCTTTTAATCCTACTCTGATTGTAAGCTACTGGCTCTGCCCATGTCCTCAATCAAGCATCCATTTTTGCTGAACTATATCAGAAACGTTATGTCTTCTGGAACTGCTTAAAATGAAACCTCCCTCACATACAAGTGTTCTTTTCAAAGAGTGCAAGTAGCCAGAGGGAAGAAACACAAAGGACAGTGGAAGCAGTCTGCCAACTATTTGGGACATTATTTTGCTTGAACCCGTGTGCCTACCATGGATGCACAGATTTTCTTCTGCAGGGAACAGACCTTTATTGGAGAGTCCTATTTGAGACCCCTCTCTGTCCGGGAGTATTTTTGGCCCCCAGTGTGCCTAGCATGGGGACAGTGTTTTGCTTGAACCAGTGTGCCTAGCATGGGGACAGTGTTTTGCTTGAACCAGTGTGCCTAACAAGAGGACAATGTTTTGATTGAACCAGTGTGCCTAGCGTGGTGCACAAATTTTCTTCTCTTGGGTACAGACATTTATGTGGAGAGACCTCTTTGTGTGATCTCTTGTACTGTTCACAATGTTTTATCGACGGCAGTCCTAGACACCATTTCTAGGCTATTTCATGGCCAGTATATAATCAGACTGCTTCCACAGAGAAGAACTGAGAGGCAAATCAGCTAACTCTCGAAGAAAAGACAGCACGAAACAAAAAAAAGCAAGAAAAATGAAATGCCCTGGGATATAAGTTGTACCTGTGTGACATCTTTGAGTGTCCTGCTGAGCAAAAGACTTGGTCTTTGAGACAATTATGATACAGTAAGCCCATTCCAAAAGCCAAAGGACAGTGTGACTTCTAATCCTACTCTGATTGTGTGCCTCTGTTTCTGCCCAGTTCCTCATACAAAGAATCCATTTGCACTGACCGATATTAGAAATCTATATCATAAGGCACTGCTTATACTTAAGACACCCTTAGATACCAGATTACTTGTGACAGACTGTAAGTAGACAGAGTGGGTAAAAACACAAATGGATACTGAAAGCACTCTGCCAAGGACTTGGGGACAGTGTTTTCTTGAACCAGTTAGCCTGACTTGAGGACAGTGTTTTGCTTTGACTAGTGTGCCTAGCATGATGCACATTATATCTTCTCCAGGGGAAAGGTGTTTTTCTGGAGAGACCTGGTTATGACGCCCTTGTCCGATCACAGGTGTTTTTTCGGCCAGAGTACTAGCGTCCGTTACTAGACTATTTCATCATCAGGAGATAATCAGACTGTTTCCACAGAGAGGAAATGAGAGGCAAAGCAGCTAACTTTAGAAGAAAATTGAGCCCGAGAAAAAAGAGAGGCAGAGAAATCAAATTCCCTTGGATATATGTTGAACCAGTGTATCACCTTTGAGTATCCAGCTGAGCCAGAGGCCTGGTCTCAGAGAAAATTATGCGACAGCAATACCAATCTCATAGCTAAAGAGAGATTTGTCTTTTAATCCTACTCTGATTGTAAGCTACTGGCTCTGCCCATGTCCTCAATCAAGCATCCATTTTTGCTGAACTATATCAGAAACGTTATGTCTTCTGGAACTGCTTAAAATGAAACCTCCCTCACATACAAGTGTTCTTTTCAAAGAGTGCAAGTAGCCAGAGGGAAGAAACACAAAGGACAGTGGAAGCAGTCTGCCAACTATTTGAGACATTATTTTGCTTGAACCAGTGTGCCTACCATGGATGCACAGATTTTCTTCTGCAGGGAACAGACCTTTATCTGGAGAGTCCTATTTGAGACCCCTCTCTGTCCGGGAGTATTTTTGGCCCCTGGTGTGCCTAGCATGGGGACAGTGTTTTGCTTGAACCAGTGTGCCTAGCATGGGGACAGTGTTTTGCTTGAACCAGTGTGCCTAGCAAGAGGACAGTGTTTTGATTGAACCAGTGTGCCTAGCGTGGTGCACAAATTTTCTTCTCTTGGGTACAGACATTTATGTGGAGAGACCTCTTTGTGTGCTCTCTTGTACTGTTCACAATGTTTTATCGACGGCAGTCCTAGACACCATTTCTAGGCTATTTCATGGCCAGTATATAATCAGACTGCTTCCACAGAGAAGAACTGAGAGGCAAATCAGCTAACTCTCGAAGAAAAGACAGCACGAAACAAAAAAAAGCAAGAAAAATGAAATGCCCTGGGATATAAGTTGTACCTGTGTGACATCTTTGAGTGTCCTGCTGAGCAAAAGACTTGGTCTTTGAGACAATTATGATACAGTAAGCCCATTCCAAAAGCCAAAGGACAGTGTGACTTCTAATCCTACTCTGATTGTGTGCCTCTGTTTCTGCCCAGTTCCTCATACAAAGAATCCATTTGCACTGACCGATATTAGAAATCTATATCATAAGGCACTGCTTATACTTAAGACACCCTTAGATACCAGATTACTTGTGACAGACTTAAGTAGACAGAGTGGGTAAAAACACAAATGGATACTGAAAGCACTCTGCCAAGGACTTGGGGACAGTGTTTTCTTGAACCAGTTAGCCTGACTTGAGGACAGTGTTTTGCTTTGACTAGTGTGCCTAGCATGATGCACATTATATCTTCTCCAGGGGAAAGGTGTTTTTCTGGAGAGACCTGGTTATGACGCCCTTGTCCGATCACAGGTGTTTTTTCGGCCAGAGTACTAGCGTCCGTTACTAGACTATTTCATCATCAGGAGATAATCAGACTGTTTCCACAGAGAGGAAATGAGAGGCAAAGCAGCTAACTTTAGAAGAAAATTGAGCCCGAGAAAAAAGAGAGGCAGAGAAATCAAATTCCCTTGGATAAATGTTGAACCAGTGTATCACCTTTGAGTATCCAGCTGAGCCAGAGGCCTGGTCTCAGAGAAAATTATGCGACAGCAATACCAATCTCATAGCTAAAGAGAGATTTGTCTTTTAATCCTACTCTGATTGTAAGCTACTGGCTCTGCCCATGTCCTCAATCAAGCATCCATTTTTGCTGAACTATATCAGAAACGTTATGTCTTCTGGAACTGCTTAAAATGAAACCTCCCTCACATACAAGTGTTCTTTTCAAAGAGTGCAAGTAGCCAGAGGGAAGAAACACAAAGGACAGTGGAAGCAGTCTGCCAACTATTTGAGACATTATTTTGCTTGAACCAGTGTGCCTACCATGGATGCACAGATTTTCTTCTGCAGGGAACAGACCTTTATCTGGAGAGTCCTATTTGAGACCCCTCTCTGTCCGGGAGTATTTTTGGCCCCCAGTGTGCCTAGCATGGGGACAGTGTTTTGCTTGAACCAGTGTGCCTAGCATGGGGACAGTGTTTTGCTTGAACCAGTGTGCCTAGCAAGAGGACAGTGTTTTGATTGAACCAGTGTGCCTAGCGTGGTGCACAAATTTTCTTCTCTTGGGTACAGACATTTATGTGGAGAGACCTCTTTGTGTGATCTCTTGTACTGTTCACAATGTTTTATCGACGGCAGTCCTAGACACCATTTCTAGGCTATTTCATGGCCAGTATATAATCAGACTGCTTCCACAGAGAAGAACTGAGAGGCAAATCAGCTAACTCTCGAAGAAAAGACAGCACGAAACAAAAAAAAGCAAGAAAAATGAAATGCCCTGGGATATAAGTTGTACCTGTGTGACATCTTTGAGTGTCCTGCTGAGCAAAAGACTTGGTCTTTGAGACAATTATGATACAGTAAGCCCATTCCAAAAGCCAAAGGACAGTGTGACTTCTAATCCTACTCTGATTGTGTGCCTCTGTTTCTGCCCAGTTCCTCATACAAAGAATCCATTTGCACTGACCGATATTAGAAATCTATATCATAAGGCACTGCTTATACTTAAGACACCCTTAGATACCAGATTACTTGTGACAGACTGTAAGTAGACAGAGTGGGTAAAAACACAAATGGATACTGAAAGCACTCTGCCAAGGACTTGGGGACATTGTTTTCTTGAACCAGTTAGCCTAACTTGAGGACAGTGTTTTGCTTTGACTAGTGTGCCTAGCATGATGCACATTATTTCTTCTCCAGGGGAAAGGTGTTTTTCTGGAGAGACCTGGTTATGACGCCCTTGTCCGATCACAGGTGTTTTTTCGGCCAGAGTACTAGCGTCCGTTACTAGACTATTTCATCATCAGGAGTTAATCAGACTGTTTCCACAGAGAGGAAATGAGAGGCAAAGCAGCTAACTTTAGAAGAAAATTGAGCCCGAGAAAAAAGAGAGGCAGAGAAATCAAATTCCCTTGGATATATGTTGAACCAGTGTATCACCTTTGAGTATCCAGCTGAGCCAGAGGCCTGGTCTCAGAGAAAATTATGCGACAGCAATACCAATCTCATAGCTAAAGAGAGATTTGTCTTTTAATCCTACTCTGATTGTAAGCTACTGGCTCTGCCCATGTCCTCAATCAAGCATCCATTTTTGCTGAACTATATCAGAAACGTTATGTCTTCTGGAACTGCTTAAAATGAAACCTCCCTCACATACAAGTGTTCTTTTCAAAGAGTGCAAGTAGCCAGAGGGAAGAAACACAAAGGACAGTGGAAGCAGTCTGCCAACTATTTGGGACATTATTTTGCTTGAACCAGTGTGCCTACCATGGATGCACAGATTTTCTTCTGCAGGGAACAGACCTTTATCTGGAGAGTCCTATTTGAGACCCCTCTCTGTCCGGGAGTATTTTTGGCCCCCGGTGTGCCTAGCATGGGGACAGTGTTTTGCTTGAACCAGTGTGCCTAGCATGGGGACAGTGTTTTGCTTGAACCAGTGTGCCTAGCAAGAGGACAGTGTTTTGATTGAACCAGTGTGCCTAGCGTGGTGCACAAATTTTCTTCTCTTGGGTACAGACATTTATGTGGAGAGACCTCTTTGTGTGCTCTCTTGTACTGTTCACAATGTTTTATCGACGGCAGTCCTAGACACCATTTCTAGGCTATTTCATGGCCAGTATATAATCAGACTGCTTCCACAGAGAAGAACTGAGAGGCAAATCAGCTATCTCTCGAAGAAAAGACAGCACGAAACAAAAAAAAGCAAGAAAAATGAAATGCCCTGGGATATAAGTTGTACCTGTGTGACATCTTTGAGTGTCCTGCTGAGCAAAAGACTTGGTCTTTGAGACAATTATGATACAGTAAGCCCATTCCAAAAGCCAAAGGACAGTGTGACTTCTAATCCTACTCTGATTGTGTGCCTCTGTTTCTGCCCAGTTCCTCATACAAAGAATCCATTTGCACTGACCGATATTAGAAATCTATATCATAAGGCACTGCTTATACTTAAGACACCCTTAGATACCAGATTACTTGTGACAGACTGTAAGTAGACAGAGTGGGTAAAAACACAAATGGATACTGAAAGCACTCTGCCAAGGACTTGGGGACAGTGTTTTCTTGAACCAGTTAGCCTAACTTGAGGACAGTGTTTTGCTTTGACTAGTGTGCCTAGCATGATGCACATTATTTCTTCTCCAGGGGAAAGGTGTTTTTCTGGAGAGACCTGGTTATGACGCCCTTGTCCGATCACAGGTGTTTTTTCGGCCAGAGTACTAGCGTCCGTTACTAGACTATTTCTTCATCAGGAGATAATCAGACTGTTTCCACAGAGAGGAAATGAGAGGCAAAGCAGCTAACTTTAGAAGAAAATTGAGCCCGAGAAAAAAGAGAGGCAGAGAAATCAAATTCCCTTGGATATATGTTGAACCAGTGTATCACCTTTGAGTATCCAGCTGAGCCAGAGGCCTGGTCTCAGAGAAAATTATGCGACAGCAATACCAATCTCATAGCTAAAGAGAGATTTGTCTTTTAATCCTACTCTGATTGTAAGCTACTGGCTCTGCCCATGTCCTCAATCAAGCATCCATTTTTGCTGAACTATATCAGAAACGTTATGTCTTCTGGAACTGCTTAAAATGAAACCTCCCTCACATACAAGTGTTCTTTTCAAAGAGTGCAAGTAGCCAGAGGGAAGAAACACAAAGGACAGTGGAAGCAGTCTGCCAACTATTTGAGACATTATTTTGCTTGAACCAGTGTGCCTACCATGGATGCACAGATTTTCTTCTGCAGGGAACAGACCTTTATCTGGAGAGTCCTATTTGAGACCCCTCTCTGTCCGGGAGTATTTTTGGCCCCCAGTGTGCCTAGCATGGGGACAGTGTTTTGCTTGAACCAGTGTGCCTAGCATGGGGACAGTGTTTTGCTTGAACCAGTGTGCCTAGCAAGAGGACAGTGTTTTGATTGAACCAGTGTGCCTAGCGTGGTGCACAAATTTTCTTCTCTTGGGTACAGACATTTATGTGGAGAGACCTCTTTGTGTGCTCTCTTGTACTGTTCACAATGTTTTATCGACGGCAGTCCTAGACACCATTTCTAGGCTATTTCATGGCCAGTATATAATCAGACTGCTTCCACAGAGAAGAACTGAGAGGCAAATCAGCTAACTCTCGAAGAAAAGACAGCACGAAACAAAAAAAAGCAAGAAAAATGAAATGCCCTGGGATATAAGTTGTACCTGTGTGACATCTTTGAGTGTCCTGCTGAGCAAAAGACTTGGTCTTTGAGACAATTATGATACAGTAAGCCCATTCCAAAAGCCAAAGGACAGTGTGACTTCTAATCCTACTCTGATTGTGTGCCTCTGTTTCTGCCCAGTTCCTCATACAAAGAATCCATTTGCACTGACCGATATTAGAAATCTATATCATAAGGCACTGCTTATACTTAAGACACCCTTAGATACCAGATTACTTGTGACAGACTGTAAGTAGACAGAGTGGGTAAAAACACAAATGGATACTGAAAGCACTCTGCCAAGGACTTGGGGACAGTGTTTTCTTGAACCAGTTAGCCTAACTTGAGGACAGTGTTTTGCTTTGACTAGTGTGCCTAGCATGATGCACATTATTTCTTCTCCAGGGGAAAGGAGTTTTTCTGGAGAGACCTGGTTATGACGCCCTTGTCCGATCACAGGTGTTTTTTCGGCCAGAGTACTAGCGTCCGTTACTAGACTATTTCATCATCAGGAGATAATCAGACTGTTTCCACAGAGAGGAAATGAGAGGCAAAGCAGCTAACTTTAGAAGAAAATTGAGCCCGAGAAAAAAGAGAGGCAGAGAAATCAAATTCCCTTGGATATATGTTGAACCAGTGTATCACCTTAGAGTATCCAGCTGAGCCAGAGGCCTGGTCTCAGAGAAAATTATGCGACAGCAATACCAATCTCATAGCTAAAGAGAGATTTGTCTTTTAATCCTACTCTGATTGTAAGCTACTGGCTCTGCCCATGTCCTCAATCAAGCATCCATTTTTGCTGAACTATATCAGAAACGTTATGTCTTCTGGAACTGCTTAAAATGAAACCTCCCTCACATACAAGTGTTCTTTTCAAAGAGTGCAAGTAGCCAGAGGGAAGAAACACAAAGGACAGTGGAAGCAGTCTGCCAACTATTTGGGACATTATTTTGCTTGAACCAGTGTGCCTACCATGGATGCACAGATTTTCTTCTGCAGGGAACAGACCTTTATCTGGAGAGTCCTATTTGAGACCCCTCTCTGTCCGGGAGTATTTTTGGCCCCCAGTGTGCCTAGCATGGGGACAGTGTTTTGCTTGAACCAGTGTGCCTAGCATGGGGACAGTGTTTTGCTTGAACCAGTGTGCCTAGCAAGAGGACAGTGTTTTGATTGAACCAGTGTGCCTAGCGTGGTGCACAAATTTTCTTCTCTTGGGTACAGACATTTATGTGGAGAGACCTCTTTGTGTGCTCTCTTGTACTGTTCACAATGTTTTATCGACGGCAGTCCTAGACACCATTTCTAGGCTATTTCATGGCCAGTATATAATCAGACTGCTTCCACAGAGAAGAACCGAGAGGCAAATCAGCTAACTCTCGAAGAAAAGACAGCACGAAACAAAAAAAAGCAAGAAAAATGAAATGTCCTGGGATATAAGTTGTACCTGTGTGACATCTTTGAGTGTCCTGCTGAGCAAAAGACTTGGTCTTTGAGACAATTATGATACAGTAAGCCCATTCCAAAAGCCAAAGGACAGTGTGACTTCTAATCCTACTCTGATTGTGTGCCTCTGTTTCTGCCCAGTTCCTCATACAAAGAATCCATTTGCACTGACCGATATTAGAAATCTATATCATAAGGCACTGCTTATACTTAAGACACCCTTAGATACCAGATTACTTGTGACAGACTGTAAGTAGACAGAGTGGGTAAAAACACAAATGGATACTGAAAGCACTCTGCCAAGGACTTGGGGACAGTGTTTTCTTGAACCAGTTAGCCTGACTTGAGGATAGTGTTTTGCTTTGACTAGTGTGCCTAGCATGATGCACATTATATCTTCTCCAGGGGAAAGGTGTTTTTCTGGAGAGACCTGGTTATGACGCCCTTGTCCGATCACAGGTGTTTTTTCGGCCAGAGTACTAGCGTCCGTTACTAGACTATTTCATCATCAGGAGATAATCAGACTGTTTCCACAGAGAGGAAATGAGAGGCAAAGCAGCTAACTTTAGAAGAAAATTGAGCCCGAGAAAAAAGAGAGGCAGAGAAATCAAATTCCCTTGGATATATGTTGAACCAGTGTATCACCTTTGAGTATCCAGCTGAGCCAGAGGCCTGGTCTCAGAGAAAATTATGCGACAGCAATACCAATCTCATAGCTAAAGAGAGATTTGTCTTTTAATCCTACTCTGATTGTAAGCTACTGGCTCTGCCCATGTCCTCTATCAAGCATCCATTTTTGCTGAACTATATCAGAAACGTTATGTCTTCTGGAACTGCTTAAAATGAAACCTCCCTCACATACAAGTGTTCTTTTCAAAGAGTGCAAGTAGCCAGAGGGAAGAAACACAAAGGACAGTGGAAGCAGTCTGCCAACTATTTGAGACATTATTTTGCTTGAACCAGTGTGCCTACCATGGATGCACAGATTTTCTTCTGCAGGGAACAGACCTTTATCTGGAGAGTCCTATTTGAGACCCCTCTCTGTCCGGGAGTATTTTTGGCCCCCAGTGTGCCTAGCATGGGGACAGTGTTTTGCTTGAACCAGTGTGCCTAGCATGGGGACAGTGTTTTGCTTGAACCAGTGTGCCTAGCAAGAGGACAGTGTTTTGATTGAACCAGTGTGCCTAGCGTGGTGCACAAATTTTCTTCTCTTGGGTACAGACATTTATGTGGAGAGACCTCTTTGTGTGCTCTCTTGTACTGTTCACAATGTTTTATCGACGGCAGTCCTAGACACCATTTCTAGGCTATTTCATGGCCAGTATATAATCAGACTGCTTCCACAGAGAAGAACTGAGAGGCAAATCAGCTAACTCTCGAAGAAAAGACAGCACGAAACAAAAAAAAGCAAGAAAAATGAAATGCCCTGGGATATAAGTTGTACCTGTGTGACATCTTTGAGTGTCCTGCTGAGCAAAAGACTTGGTCTTTGAGACAATTATGATACAGTAAGCCCATTCCAAAAGCCAAAGGACAGAGTGACTTCTAATCCTACTCTGATTGTGTGCCTCTGTTTCTGCCCAGTTCCTCATACAAAGAATCCATTTGCACTGACCGATATTAGAAATCTATATCATAAGGCACTGCTTATACTTAAGACACCCTTAGATACCAGATTACTTGTGACAGACTGTAAGTAGACAGAGTGGGTAAAAACACAAATGGATACTGAAAGCACTCTGCCAAGGACTTGGGGACAGTGTTTTCTTGAACCAGTTAGCCTAACTTGAGGACAGTGTTTTGCTTTGACTAGTGTGCCTAGCATGATGCACATTATTTCTTCTCCAGGGGAAAGGTGTTTTTCTGGAGAGACCTGGTTATGACGCCCTTGTCCGATCACAGGTGTTTTTTCGGCCAGAGTACTAGCGTCCGTTACTAGACTATTTCATCATCAGGAGATAATCAGACTGTTTCCACAGAGAGGAAATGAGAGGCAAAGCAGCTAACTTTAGAAGAAAATTGAGCCCGAGAAAAAAGAGAGGCAGAGAAATCAAATTCCTTTGGATATATGTTGAACCAGTGTATCACCTTTGAGTATCCAGCTGAGCCAGAGGCCTGGTCTCAGAGAAAATTATGCGACAGCAATACCAATCTCATAGCTAAAGAGAGATTTGTCTTTTAATCCTACTCTGATTGTAAGCTACTGGCTCTGCCCATGTCCTCAATCAAGCATCCATTTTTGCTGAACTATATCAGAAACGTTATGTCTTCTGGAACTGCTTAAAATGAAACCTCCCTCACATACAAGTGTTCTTTTCAAAGAGTGCAAGTAGCCAGAGGGAAGAAACACAAAGGACAGTGGAAGCAGTCTGCCAACTATTTGGTACATTATTTTGCTTGAACCAGTGTGCCTACCATGGATGCACAGATTTTCTTCTGCAGGGAACAGACCTTTATCTGGAGAGTCCTATTTGAGACCCCTCTCTGTCCGGGAGTATTTTTGGCCCCCAGTGTGCCTAGCATGGGGACAGTGTTTTGCTTGAACCAGTGTGCCTAGCATGGGGACAGTGTTTTGCTTGAACCAGTGTGCCTAGCAAGAGGACAGTGTTTTGATTGAACCAGTGTGCCTAGCGTGGTGCACAAATTTTCTTCTCTAGGGTACAGGCATTTATCTGGAGGACCTCTTCGTGTGCTCCTTTGTTCTGTTCATGAATGTTGGATTGACCGCAGTCCTAGACACCATTTCTAGGCTAGTTCATGGCCAGGATATAATCATTGCTTCCACATAGAATAATTGAGAGGCAAATCAGGTAACTCTAGAAGAAACGACAGCCCGAAACAAAAGAGAGCAAGAAAAATGAAATGCCCTGGGATATAAGTTGAACCTGTGTGACATCTTTGAGTGTCCTGCTGAGCAAAAGACTTGGTCTTTGAGACAATTATGCTACAGTAAGCCCATTCCAAATGCCAAAGAACAGTGTGACTTCTAATCCTACTCTGATTGTGTGCCTCTGTTTCTGCCTAGTTCCTCATTAAAAGCATCCATTTGCACTGACCGATATTGGAAATCTATATATTACGCACTACTTATACTGAAGACACGCTTAGATACCAGATTACTTGTGACATACTGTAAGTATGCAATCCCAATCTAATAGCTAAAGAGGATTTGACTTTTAATCCTACTCTGATTGTAAGCTACTGGCTCTACCCAGGTCATAAATCAAAGCACCCACTTATGCTTAACTATATCAGAAAAGTTCTGTCTGCTGGAACTCCTTACAAAGAAACCTCCCTCACATACAAGTGTTCTTGTCAAAGAGTGCAAGTAGCCAGAGAGAAGAAACACAAAGGACAGTGGAATCAGTCTGCCAAATATTTGAGACATTGTTTTGCTTGAACCAGTGTGCCTAGCATGGGTGCACAGATTTTCTTCTGCAGGGGACAGACCTTTATCTGGTGAAAACTATTGGAGACCCCTCTCGTCCGGGATTCTTTTTGGCCACCTGTGTACCTAGCATGGGGACAGTGTTTTGCTTGAACCAGTGTGCCTAGCATCGGGACAGTGTTTTGCTTGAACCAGTGTGCCTAGCATGGGGACAGTGTTTTGATTGAACCAGTGTGCCTAGCTTGGTGCACAAATATTCTTATCTAGGGTACAGGCATTTATCTGGAGAGACCTCTTTGTGTGCTCCCTTGTACTGTTCACGAATGTTTTATCGACGGCAGTCCTAGACAACATTTCTAGTCTATTTCATGGCCAGGATATAATCAGACTCCTTCCACAGGGAAGGTGTTTTTCTGGAGAGACCTGTTTTTGATGCTCTTGTCCTGTCACGGATATTTTTCGGCCAGAGTAGTAGTGTCCGTTACTAGACTATTTCATCAGCAGGAGATAATCAGACTGTTTCCACAGAGAGGAAATGAGAGGCAAATCAGCTAATTTTAGAAGAAAATTGAGCCCGAGAACAAAGAGAGGCAGAAAAATTAAATTCCCTTGGATATATGTTGAACCAGTGTATCATCTTTGAGTGTCCAGCTGAGCAAGAGGCCTGGTCTCTGAGACAATTATGCGACAGCAATACCAATATAATAGCTAAACAGAGATTTGTCTTTTAATCCTACTCTGATTGTAAGCTACTGGCTCTGCACTGGTCATCAATCAAGCATCCACTTATGCTGAACTATATAAGAAACTTTATGTCTTCTGGAACTGCTTTAAATGAAACCTCCCTCACATACATGTGTTCTTGTCAAAGAGTGCAAGTAGCCAGAGGGAAAAAAACATAAAGGACTGTGGAAGCAGTCTGCCAACTATTTGGGACATTGTTTTCTTGAACCAGTGTGCCTACCATGGATGCACAGATTTTCTTCTGCAGGGAACAGACCTTTATCTGGAGAGACCTATTTGAGACCCCTCTCTGTCCGGGAGCATTTTTGTCTCCCAGGGTGCCTAGCATGGGGACAGTGTTTTGCTAGAACCAGTGTGCCTAGCATGAAGACAGTGTTTTAATTGAACCAGTGTGCCTAATGTGGTGCACAAATTTTCTTCTATAGGGTACAGGTATTTATCTGGATGACCTCTTTGTGTGCTCCTTTGTTTTGTTCATGAATGTTTGATTGACCGCAGTCCTACACACCATTTCTAGGCTATTTCATGGCCAGGCTATAATCAGACTGCTTCCACAGAGAAGAATTGAGAGGCAAATCAGCTAACTCGAGAAGAAAAAACAGCCCGAAACAAAAGAGAGCAAGAAAAATAAAATGCCCTGGGGTATAAGTTGAACCTGTGACACATCTTTGAATGTCCTGCTGAGCAAATGACTTGGTCTTTGAGACAATTATGCTACAGAAAGCCCATTCCAAAAGCCAAAGAACAGTGTGACTTCTAATCCTACTCTGATTGTGTGCCTCTGTTTCTTCCCAGTTCCTCATTCAAAGCATCCATTTGCACTGACCGATATTGGAAATCTATATCATTAGGCACTGCTTATAATGAAGACACCCTTAGATACCAGATTAGTTGTGATGGACTGCAAGTAGACAGAGTGGTTAGAAACACAAATGAATACTGAAAGCACTCTGCCAATGACCTGGGGTCAGTGTTTTCTTTAACCAGTGTGCCTAAATTGGGGACAGTGCTTTGCTTTGACTAGTGTGCCTAGCATGATGCACATTATTTTCTTCTCCACGGGACAGTTTTTTTCTGGAGAGACCAATTTATGACGCCCTTGTCCTGTCACAGATGTATTTTCCTCCAGAGTACTAGAGTCCTTTACTATGCTATTTCTTCATCAGGAGATAATCAGACTGTTTCCACAGAGAGGAAATGAGAGGCAAAGCAGCTAATTCTAGAAGAAAATTGAGCCCGACAATAAAGACAGGCAGAGAAATTAAATTCCCTTGGATATATGTTGAACTACTGTATCATCTTTGAGTGTCCAGCTGAGCAAGAGGCCGGGTCTCTATGACAATTACGCGACAGAAATCCCAATCTAATAACTAAAGAGAGATTTGACTTTTAATCGTACTCTGACTGTAAGCTACTGTATCTGCCCATTCCCTCAATCAAATCATCCACTTATGCTGAACTTTATCAGAAAAGTTATGGTTCTGGAACTGCTTAAAAGGAAACCTACCTCACATACAATTCTTCTTTTCAAAGATTGCAAGTAGACAGAGGGACGAAACACAAAGGTCAGTGGAAGTGCCAACTCTTTGGGACATATTTTTGCTTGAAACAGTGTGCATGGCATGGATGCACAGATTTTCTTCTGTAGGTGACAGGCCTCATTCTGGAGAGACCTGTTCGAGGCCCCTTGCTCTTCTGGAGTCTTTTTGGCCACCAGTGTGCCTAGCATGGGGACAGAGTTTTGCTTGAACCAGTGTGCCTAGCATGGATGCACAGATTTTCTTCTGTAGGTAACAGGCCTTATTCTGGAGAGACCTGTTCGAGGTCCCTTGCTCTCCTGGAGAATTTTTGGACACCAGAGTGCCTAGCATGAGGACAGTGTATTGCTTGAACCAGTGGGCCTAAAATATATGCACAGAATTTCTTCTTTAGGTGACAGGCCTTATTCTGGAGAGACCTGTTCGAGGCCCCTTCCTCTAGTGGAGTCTTTTTGGCCACCAGTGAGCCTAGCATGGGGACAGTGTTTTGCTTGAACCAGTGTGCCTAGCATAGGGACAGTGTTTTGACTGAACCATTGTGCCTAGCTTGGTGCACAAATTTTCTTCTTCAGGGCACAGGTGCTTATCTGGAGAGACCTCTTCAAGTGCTCCCTTGTCCTGTTCACGAGTGTTTTATCGACCGCAGTCCTACATACCATTACTAGGCTATTTCATGGCCAGGATATAATCAGACTGCTTCCACAGGGAAGAATTGAGAGGCAAACCAGCTAACTCTAGAAGAAAAGGCAGCCCGAAATAAAAGAGAGCAAGAAAATTAAAATGCCTTGGGATATAAGTTGAACGTGTGTTTCATCTTTGAGTGTCCTGCTGAGCAAAAGACTTGGTCTTTGAGACCATTATGCTACACTAAGCCCATTTCAAAAGCCAAAGAACAGTGTGGCTTCTAATCCTGCTCTGATTGTATGCCTCCGGTTCTGCACAGTTCCTCGTTCAAAGCATCCACATATGCTAAACTATCAGAAAAGTTATGTCTTTAGAACTGCTTAAAAGGAAAACTCCCTCACATACAAGTGTTCTTTTCAAAGATTGTAAGTAGCCAAAGGGAAGAAACACAAAGGACAGTGGAAGCAGTCTGCCAACTCTTTGGGTCATACTTTTGCTTGGACAAGTTGCATGGCAGGGATGCACAGATTTTCATATGTAGGTAACAGGCCTCATTCTGGAGAGACTTGTTCGAGGCCCCTGGCTCTCCTGGAGTCTTTTTGGCCACCAGTGTGCCTAGCATGGGGACAATGTTTTGCTTGATCCAGTGTGCCTAGCATGGGGAGAGTGTTTTGCTTGAACCAGTGTGCCTAGCATAGGGACAGTATTTTGATTGAAACAGTGTGCCTAGCATAGGGACAGTGTTTTGATTGAACCAGTGTGCCTACCATGGATGCACAGATTTTCTTCTGTAGGTGACAGGCCTTATTCTGGATAGACCTGTTCGAGGCCCCTTGCTCTCCTGGAGTTTTTTGGCCACCAGTGTGCCTAGCATGGGGAGAGTGTTTTGCTTGAACCAGGGTGCCTAGCATGGGGACAGTGTTTTCCTTGAACCAGTGTGCCTAGCATAGGGACAGTGTTTTGATTGAACCAGTGTGCCTAGCGTGGTGCACAAATTTTCTTCTCCAGGGGACAGGCATTTATCTGGAGAGACCTCTTCGAGTGCTCCCTTATCCTGTTCACGAAAGTTTTATCGACCGCAGTCCTAGATACCATTACTAGGTTATTTCATGGCCAGGATATAATCAGACTGCTTCCACAGAGAAGAATTGAGAGGCAAACCAGCTAACTCTAGAAGAAAATCAGCCCGAAACAAAAGAGAGCAAGAAAAATGAAATGCCCTGGGATAAATTTTGAACGTGTGTGTCACTTTGAGTGTCCTGCTGAGCAAAAGACTTGGTCTTTGAGACAATTATGCTACACTAAGCCCATTCCAAAAGCCAAAGAAAAGTGTGGCTTCTAATCCTGCTCTTATTGTATGCCTCTGTTACTGCACACTTCCTCTATCAAAGCATCCATTTGCACTGACCAATATTAGAAATCTATATCATTAGGCACTGCTTATACTTAAGACCCCCTTAGATACCAGATTACTTGTGACAGACTGGAAGTAGACAGAGTGGGTAGAAACACAAAAGGATAATGAAAGCACTCTGGCAAGGACTTGGGGATAGTCTTTTGCTTGAACACGTGTGCCTAACTTGGGGACAGTGTTTTGCTTGGACTAGTGTGCCTACCATGATGCATATATTTTCTTCTCCAGGGGACAGGTCTATCCGGAGAAACCAGTTTATGAAGCTCTTGTCCTGTCCCTGATGTTTTTCGGCCAGAGTACTAAAGTCCGTTAATAGTCTATTTCTTCATCAGGAGATAATCAGACTGTTTCCGCAGAGAGGAAATGAGAGGCAAAGCAGCTAATTCTAGAAAAAAATTGAGCCAGAGAATAAAGAGAGGCAGAGAAATAAAATTCACTTGGATATATGTTGAACCAGTATATCATCTTCGAGTGTCCAGCTGAGCAAGAGGCATGGTCTCTGAGACAATTATTCGACAGCAATCCCAATCTAATACCTAAAGAGAGATTTGACTTTTAATCCTACTCTGATTGTAAGCTACTGGCTCTGCCCAGGTCCTCAATCAAAGCATCCACTTATGCTGAACTATATCAGAAAAGATATATCTTCTGGAACTGCTTAAAATGAAACCTCCCTCACATACAAGTGTTCTTGTCAAAAAATGCATGTAGCCAGAGAGAAGAAACACAAAGGACAGTGGAAGCAGTCTGCCAACTCATTGGACATTGTTTTCATGAACCAGTGTGCATAGCATGGATGCACAGATTTTCTTCTGTAGGTGACAGGCCTTATTCTGGAGAGACCTGTTCGAGGCCCCTTGCTCTCCTGCAGTTTTTTTGGCCACCAGTGTGCCTAGCATGGGGAGAGTGTTTTGCTTGAACCAGTGTGCCTAGCATGGGGACAGTGTTTTGCTTGAACCAGTGTGCCTAGCATAGGGACAGTGTTTTGATTGAACCAGTGTGCCTAGCGTGGTGCACAAATTTTCTTCTCCAGGGGACAGGCATTTATCTGGAGAGACCTCTTCGAGTGCTCCCTTATCCTGTTCACGAATGTTTTATCGACCGCAGTCCTACATACCATTACTAGGCTATTTTATGGCCAGGATATAATCAGACTGCTTCCACAAAGAAGAATTGAGAGGCAAACGAGCTAAATCTAGAATAAAAGGCAGCCCGAAACAAAAGAGAGCAAGAAAAATAAAATACCATGGGATATAAGTTGAACGTGTGTGTCATCTTTGAGTGTCCTGCTGAGCAAAAGACTTGGTCTTTGAGACAATGATGCTGCACTAAGCCCATTCCAAAAGCCAAAGAACAGTTTGACTTCTAATCCTGCTCTGATTGTATGCCTCTGGTTCTGCCCAGTTCCTCATTCAAAGCATCCATTTGCACTGACCGATATTAGAAATCTATATTATTAGGCACTGCTTATACTTAAGACCTCCTTAGATACCAGATTACTTGTGACAGACTGTAAGTAGACAGAGTGGGTAGAAACACAAAAGGATACTGAAAGCACTCTGGCAAGGACTTGGGGAGAGTGTTTTGCTTGAACACGTGTGCCTAACTTGGGGACAGTGTTTTGCTTGGACTAGTGTGCCTAGTATGACGCATATATTTTCTTCTCCAGGGGACAGGTCTATCTGGAGAAACCAGTTTATGACGCCCTTGTCCTGTCCCAGATGTTTTTTCGGTCAGAGTACTAGAATCCGTTACTAGGCTATTTCATCATCAGGAGATAATCAGACTGTTTCCGCAGAGAGGAAATGAGAGGCAAAGCAGCTAATTCTAGAAGAAAATTGAGCCAGAGAATAAAGAGAGTCAGAGAAATTAAATTCCCTTGATATTTGTTGAACCAGTAAATCATCTTCGAGTGTCCAGCTGAGCAAGAGGCATGGTCTCTGAGACAATTATGCGACTGCAATCCCAATCTAATACCTAAAGAGAGATTTGACTTTTAATCCTACTCTGATTGTAAGCTACTGGCTCTGCCCAGGTCCTCAATCAAAGCATCCACTTATGCTGAACTATATCAGAAAAGTTATATCTTCTGGAACTGCTTAAAATGAAACCTCCCTCACATACAAGTGTTCTTGTCAAAAAATGCAAGTAGCCAGAGAGAAGAAACACAAAGGACAGTGGAAGCAGTCTGCCAACTCATTGGACATTGTTTTCATGAACCAGTGTGCATAGCATGGATGCACAGATTTTCTTCTGTAGGTGACAGGCCTTAATCTGAAGAGACATGTTCGAGGCCCCTTGCTCTCCTGCAGTCTTTTTGGCCACCAGTGTGCCTAGCATGGGGAGAGTGTTTTGCCTGAACCAGTGTGCCTAGCATGGGGACAGTGTTTTGCTTGAACCAGTGTGCCTAGCATAGGGACAGTGTTTTGATTGAACCAGTGTGCCTAGCGTGGTGCACAAATTTTCTTCTCCAGGGGACAGGCATTTATCTGGAGAGACCTCTTCGAGTGCTCCCTTATCCTGTTCACGAATGTTTTATCGACCGCAGTCCTGCATACCATTACTAGGCTATTTTATGGCCAGGATATAATCAGACTGCTTCAACAAAGAAGAATTGAGAGGAAAACCAGCTAAATCTAGAATAAAAGGCAGCCCGAAACAAAAGAGAGCAAGAAAAATAAAATACCCTGGGATATAAGTTGAACGTGTGTGTCATCTTTGAGTGTCTTGCTGAGCAAAAAACTTGGTCTTTGAGACAATTATGCTACACTAAGCCCATTCCAAAAGCCAAAGAACAGTGTGGCTTCTAATCCTGCTCTGATTGTATGCCTCTGGTTCTGCCCAGTTCCTCATTCAAAGCATCCATTTGCACTGACCGATATTAGAAATCTATATCATTAGGCACTGCGTATACTTAAGACACCTTTAGAAACCGATTACTTGTGACAGACTGGAAGTAGACAGAGTGGGTAGAAACACAAAAGGATACTGAAAGCACTCTGGCAAGGACTTGGGGACAGTGTTTTGCTTGAACAAGTGTGCCTAACTTGGGGACAGTGTTTTGCTTGGACTAGTGTGCCTACCATGATGCATATATTTTCTTCTCCAGGGGACAGGTCTATCTGGAGAAACCAGTTTATGACGCTCTTGTCCTGTCCCAGATGTTTTTCGGCCAGAGTACTAAAATCCGTTAATAGGCTATTTCATCATCAGGAGATAATCAGACTGTTTCCGCAGAGAGGAAATGAGAGGCAAAGCAGCTAATTCTAGAAGAAAATTGAGCCAGAGAATAAAGAGAGGCAGAGAAATAAAATTCACTTGGATATATGGTGAACCAGTATATCATCTTCGAGTGTCCAGCTGAGCAAGAGGCATGGTCTCTGAGACAATTATTCGACAGCAATCCCAATCTAATACCTAAAGAGAGATTTGACTTTTAATCCTACTCTGATTGTAAGCTACTGGCTCTGCCCAGGTCCTCAATCAAAGCATCCACTTATGCTGAACTATATCAGAAAAGTTATATCTTCTGGAACTGCTTAAAATGAAACCTCCCTCATATACAAGTGTTCTTGTCAAAAAATGCAAGTAGCCAGAGAGAAGAAACACAAAGGAATGAGGAAGCAGTCTGCCAACTATTTGAGACATTGTTTTGCTTGAACCAGTTTTCCTAGCATGGATGCACAGATTTTCTTCTGTAGGGGACAGGCCTTTATCTGGAGAGACCTGTTCGAGGCCCCTTGCTGTCCTGGAGTCTCTTTGGCCACCAGTGTGCCGAGCATGGGGACAGTGTTTTGCTTGAACCAGTGTGACTAGCTTGGGGACAGTGTATTGCTTGAACCAGTGTGCCTAGCATGGGGACAGTGTTTTGATTGAACCAGTGTGCCTAGCGTGGTGCACAAATTTTCTTCTCCAGGGGACAGGCATTTATCTGGAGAGACCTCTTCGATTGCTCCCTTATCCTGTTCACGAATCTTTTATCGTCCGCAGTCCTAGATACCATTACTAGGCTATTTCATGGCCAGGATATAATCAGACTGCTTCCACAGAGAAGAATTGAGAGGCAAAACAGTTAACTCCAGAAGAAAAGCAGCCCAAAACAAAAGAGAGCAAGAAAAATGAAATGCCCTGGGATATGATTTGAACGTGTGTCATCCTTGAGTGTTCTGCTGAGCAAAAGACTTGGTCTTTGAGACAATTATGCTACACTAAGCCCATTTCAAAATCCAAGGAACAATGTAACATCTAATCCTGCTCTGATTGTATGCTTCTGGTACTGCCCAGTTCCTCATTCAAAGCATCCATTTGCACTGTCCGATATTAGAAATCTATATCATCAGAAACCTGGATACACATTCTTCTCCAATGTACATGGGACATTCTCCAGGATAGACTACATGCTGGCACATAAAACATACCTCCATAAGATCAAGAGGATAGAAATTTTGCAGACTACCTTCGCTGACCACAAGGCTCTGAAATTATTTGTGAACTCCAAAGGGACTCAGAAGAAACACTTTAACACCTGGAAGTTAAACAGCCTCATGCTCAATAACCAGTGGGTCCGAGATGAAATCAAGGAGGAAATAAAAAGGTTCCTGGAAACAAATGACAATAAAGACACAAACTATCAGAAGTTATGGGACACAGCAAAAGCAGTACTGAGAGGAAAATTTATAGCTTTGCAAGCACACATCAGGAAGGAAGAAGGAGCTTACCTGAGTAGCTTAATGACACAACTAATAGAACTAGAAAATGCTCAACAAAAGGACCCAAGAATAGGAAGACAGAAGGAAATAACAAAGCTGAGAGCAGAAATCAACGAAGTGGAAACTCAAAAAACAATCCGAAGGATCAACGAAAGCAGAAGTTGGTTCTTTGAAAAAATAAACAAGATTGATAGACCACTGGCAAACCTAACAAAGAAAGAGAGAGAGAGAAACTTGATAACTCGTATCAGGAATGAAAAAGGAGAGATCACTACTGATATGACAGAGATTCAAAGGGTAATCAGAAACTACTTTGAAAAACTCTACGCCACTAAAAATGAGAACCTGGAAGAAATGGATAAATTCTTGGACTCTTATAATCTTCCACGGTTGAAGGAAGAGGATGTAGCATATCTAAACACCCCCATCACCATTGATGAAATTAAAACAGTAATCAAATGTCTGCCGAAAAACAAAAGCCCAGGTCCAGATGGATTCACTAATGAATTCTATCAAACTTTCCAAGAGGAACTACTGCCAATCTTGGCAAGACTCTTTCATGAAATTGAACAAACAGAAACACTTCCAAATAGCTTTTATGAAGCCAACATCACCTTGATACCTAAACCAGACAGAGACGCTACCGAAAAAGAAAATTACAGACCAATATCACTGATGAATGCAGATGCAAAGATCCTCAACAAAATCCTGGCAAATAGGATTCAATGCCTCGTTAAGAAGATCATCCACTACGATCAAGTAGGTTTCATCCCAGGAATGCAAGGCTGGTTTAACATCCGTAAATCTATCAACATAATACACAACATCAATAACAAGAAAAATAAAATCCACATGATCATATCAATAGATGCAGAGAAAGCATTTGATAAGGTCCAACA
The DNA here is from genome assembly GCF_024139225.1 of Suncus etruscus. Classification (NCBI taxonomy): domain Eukaryota; kingdom Metazoa; phylum Chordata; class Mammalia; order Eulipotyphla; family Soricidae; genus Suncus; species Suncus etruscus. The sequence goes on from NC_064858.1 coordinate 89,529,276, forward strand.
CCCATTCTTGATCAAAACTCTCAGCAAGATGGGAATGGAGGGAACCTTTCTCAATATAGTGAAGGCCATCTACCACAAGCCAGTGGCAAATATTATCCTCAATGGAGAAAAACTGAAAGGCTTCCCTCTAAATTCTGGCACAAGACAAGGCTGTCCTCTCTCACCACTCCTATTCAACATAGCACTGGAAGTACTTGCTATAGCGATTAGGCAAGAAAAGGATATCAAGGGAATCCAGATAGGAAAGGAAGAAGTCAAGCTCTCACTGTTTGCAGATGACATGATACTCTACTTAGAAAACCCTAAAGACTCTATCAAAAAGCTTCTAGAAACAATAGACTCATATAGCAAGGTGGCAGGCTACAAAATTAACACACAAAAATCAATGGCCTTTCTATATACCAATAGTAATAAGGATGAAATGGACATTAAGAAAACAACCCCATTCACAATAGTACCACACAAACTCAAATATCTTGGAATCAACTTGACTAAATATGTGAAGGACCTATACAAAGAAAACTATAAAACTCTGCTTCAAGAAATAAGAGAGGACACACGGAAATGGAAACACATACCCTGCTCATGGATTGGCAGGATTAACATCATCAAAATGGCAATACTCCCCAAGGCATTATACAGATTTAATGCCATCCCTCTAAAGATACCCATGACATTCTTCAAAGAAGTGGATCAGACACTTTTGAAATTCATTTGGAACAATAAACACCCTCGAATAGCTAAAGCAATCATTGGGAAAAAGAATATGGGAGGAATTACTTTTCCCAACTTTAAACTGTACTACAAAGCAACAGTTATCAAAACAGCATGGTATTGGAATAAGGATAGGTCCTCAGATCAGTGGAATAGGCTTGAATACTCAGAAAATGTTCCCCAGAGATACAACCATCTAATTTTTGATAAAGGAGCAGGAAATCCTAAATGGAGGAGGGAAAGCCTCTTCAACAAGTGGTGTTGGCACAATTGGATAGCCACTTGCAAAAAATTAAACTTAGACCCCCAGCTAACATCATGTACAAAGGTAAAATCCAAATGGATTAAAGACCTCGATATCAGCCCCAAAACCATAAGATATATAGAACAGCACATAGGCAAAACACTACAGGACATTACAGGCATCTTCAAGGAGGAAACTGCACTCTCCAAGCAAGTGAAAGCAGAGATTAACAGATGGGAATATATTAAGCTGAGAAGCTTCTGCACCTCAAAGGAAATAGTGCCCAGGATACAAGAGCCACCCACTGAGTGGGAGAAACTATTCACCCAATACCCATCAGATAAGGGGCTAATCTCCAAAATATACAAGGCACTGACAGAACTTTACAAGAAAAAAACATCTAACCCCATCAAAAAATGGGGAGAAGAAATGAACAGACACTTTGACAAAGAAGAAAACGCATGGCCAAAAGACACATGAAAAAATGTTCCACATCACTAATCATCAGGGAGATGCAAATCAAAACAACGATGAGATACCACCTCACACCCCAGAGAATGGCACACATCACAAAGAATGAGAATAAACAGTGTTGGCGGGGATGTGGAGAGAAAGGAACTCTTATCCACTGCTGGTGGGAATGCTGTCTAGTTCAACCTTTATGGAAAGCGATATGGAGATTCCTCCAAAAACTGGAAATCGAGCTCCCATACGATCCAGCTATACCACTCCTAGGAATATACCCTAGGAACACAAAAATACAATACAAAATCCCCTTCCTTACACCTATATTCATTGCAGCTCTATTTACCATAGCAAGACTCTGGAAACAACCAAGATGCCCTTCAACAGACGAATGGCTAAAGAAACTGTGGTACATATACACAATGGAATATTATGCAGCTGTCAGGAGAGATGAAGTCATGAAATTTTCCTATACATGGATGTACATGGAATCTATTATGCTGAGTGAAATAAGTCAGAGAGAGAGAGAAAAACGCAGAATGGTCTCACTCATCTATGGGTTTTAAGAAAAATGAAAGACATCCTTGTAATAATAATTTTCAGACACAAAAGAGAAAAGAGCTGGAAGTTCCAGCTCACCTCAGGAAGCTCACCACAAAGAGTGATGAGTTTAGTTAGAGAAATAACTACATTTTGAACTGTCCTAATATTGAGAATGTATGAGGGAAATGTAGAGCCTGTTTAGGGTACAGGCGGGGGTTGAGTGGGGAGGAGGGAGATTTGGGACTTGGGTGATGGGAATGTTGCACTGGTGATGGGTGGTGTTCCTTTTATGACTGAAACCCAAACACAATCATGTATGTAATCAAGGTGTTTAAATAAAAAAATTATGCATAAAAAAAAAGAAATCTATATCATTAGGCATTGCTTATACTTAAGACACCTTTAGATACCCAATAACTTGTGACAGACTGTAAGTAGAAAGAGTGGGTAGAAACACAAACGGATACTGAAAGCACTCTGCCAAGGAATTTTGGACAGTGTTTTTTTCTTGAACACGTGTGCCTAACATGGGGACGGTGTTTTGCTTGGACTAATGTGCCTAGCATGATGCATATATTTTCTTCTCCAGGGGACAGGTCTTTATCTGGAGAGACCTGTTTATGACGCCCTTGTCCTGTCACAGATGTTTTTTCGGCCAGAGTACTAGAGTCTGTTACTAGGCTATTTCATCATCAGGCGCTAATCAGACTGTTTCCGCAGAGAGGAAATGAGAGGCAAAGCAGCTAATTCTAGAAGAAAATTGAGCCCGAGAAAAAAGAGAGGCAGAGAAATTTATTTCCCTTGGATATATGTTGAACCAGTGTATCATCTATGAGTGTCCAGCTGAGCAAGAGGCCGGGTCTCTGAGACAATTATGCGACAGCAATTCCAATCTAATAGCTAAAGGGAGATTTGACTTTTAATCCTACTCTGATTGTAAGCTGCTGGATCTGCGCAGTTCCTCAATCAAAGCATCCAATTATGCTGAACTATATCAGAAAATTTCTGTCTCTGTAACTGCTTAAAAGGAAACCTCCCTCACATACAAGTGTTCTTGTCAAAGAGTGCAAGTAGCAAGAGGGAAGAAACACAAAGGACAGTAGAAGCAGTCTGCCAAATTTTTGGGACATTGTTTTGCTTGAACCAATGTGCCTAGCAGGGATGCACAGATTTTCTTCTGTAGGTGACAGGCCTTATTCTGGAGAGACCTGTTCGAGGCCCCTTGCTTTACTGGAGTCTTTTAGGACACCAGTGTGCCTAGCATGGGGAGAGTGTTTTGCTTGAACCAGTGTGCCTAGAATGGGGACAGTGTTTTGCTTGAACCAGTGTGCCTAGCATAGGGACAGTGTTTTGATTGAACCAGTGTGCCTAGCGTGGTGCACAAATTTTCTTCTCCAGGGGACAGGCATTTATCTGGAGAGACCTCTTCGAGTGCTCCCTTATCCTGTTCACGAATCTTTTATCGTCCGCAGTCCTAGATACCATTACTAGGCTATTTCATGGCCAGGATATAATCAGACTGCTTCCACAGAGAAGAATTGAGAGGCAAACCAGCTAACTCCAGAAGAAAAGCAGGTCAAAACAAAAGAGAGCAAGAAAAATGAAATGCCCTGGGATATAAGTTGAACGTGTTTGTCATCCTTGAGTGTCCTGCTGAGCAAAAGACTTGGTCTTTGAGACAATTATGCTACACTAAGCCCATTCCAAAAGCCAAAGAACAGAGTGACTTCTAATCCTACTTTAATTATATACCTCTGTATCTGCCCAGTTCCTCATTCAAAGCATCCATTTGCACTGACCAATATTAGAAATCTATATCATTAGGCACTGCTTATACTTAAGACACCCTTAGATACCAGATTACTTGTGACAGACTGGAAGTAGACAGAGTGGGAAGAAACACAAAAGGATACTGAAAGCACTCTGGCAAGGACTTGGGGACAGTGTTTTGCTTGAAGACGTGTGCCTAACTTGGGGACAGTGTTTTGCTTGGACTAGTGTGCCTAGCAGGATCCATATATTTTCTTCTCCAGGGGACAGGTCTATCTGGAGAGACCTGTTTATGATGCCCTTGTCCTGTCACAGATGTTTTTTCGGCCAGAGTACTAGAATCCGTTACTAGGCTATTTCATCGTCAGGAGCTAATCAGACTGTTTCCGCAGAGAGGAAATGAGAGGCAAAGCAGCCAATTCTAGAAGAAAATTGAGCCAGAGAATAAAGCGAGGCAGAGAAATTAAATTCCCTTGGATATATGGTGAACCAGTATATCATCTTCGAGTGTCCAGCTGAGCAAGAGGCCTGGTCTCTTAGAAAATTATGCGACAGCAATCCCAATCTAATACCTAAAGAGAGATTTGACTTTTAATCCTACTCTGATTGTAAGCTACTGGCTCTGCCCAGGTCCTCAATCAAAGCATCCACTTATGCTGAACTATATCAGAAAAGTTATGTCTTCTGGAACTGCTTAAAATGAAACCTCCCTCATATACAAGTGTTCTTGTCAAAAAATGCAAGTAGCCAGAGAGAAGAAACACAAAGGAATGAGGAAGCAGTCTGCCAACTATTTGAGACATTGTTTTGCTTGAACCAGTTTGCCTAGCATGGATGCACAGATTTTCTTCTGTAGGGGACAGGCCTTTACCTGGAGAGACCTGTTCGAGGCCCCTTGCTGTCCTGGAGTCTCTTTGGCCACCAGTGTGCCGAGCATGGGGACAGTGTTTTGCTTGAGCCAGTGTGACTAGCTTGGGGACAGTGCTTTGCTTGAACCAGTGTGCCTAGCATGGGGACAGTGTTTTGCTTGAACCAGTGTGACTAGCTTGGGGACAGTGTTTTGCTTGAACCAGTGTGCCTAGCATGGGGACAGTGTTTTGATTGAACCAGTGTGCCTACCGTAGAGCACAAATTTTCGTCTCCAGGGGACAGGCATTTATCTGGAGAGACCTCTTCGAGTGCTCCCTTGTCCTGTTCACAAATGTTTTATCGACGGCAGTCCTAGACACCATTTCTAGGCTATTTCTTGGCCAGGATATAATCAGACTGCTTCCACAGAGAAGAATTGAGAGGCAAATCAGCTGAGTGTAGAAGAAAAGACAGCCCGAAACAAGAGAGAGCAAGAATAATGAAATGCCCTGGGATATAAGTTGAACCACTGTGACATCTTTGAGTGTCCTGCTGAGCAAAAGGTTTGGTTTTTGAAACAATTATGCTAGAGTAAGCCCATTCGAAAAGCCAAAGTACAGTGTGACTTCTAATCATACTCTGATTGTATGCCTCTGGTTCTGCCCAGTTCCTCATTCAAAGCATCCATTTGCACTGACCGATATTAGAAATCTATATTGTTAGACACTGCTTATACTTAAGACACCCTTAGATACCAGATTACATGTGACAGACTGGAAGTAGTCAGACTGGGTAGAAAAACAAATGGATACTGAAAGCACTCTGCCAAGGACTTGGGGACAGTGTCTTGCTTGAACCAGTGTGCCTAACTTGGGGAAAGTGTTTTGCTTGGACTAGTGCGCCTAGCATGATGCACATATTTTCTTCTCTATGGGACAGGTGTTTTTCTGGAGAGACCTGTTTATGACGCCCTTGTCCTGTCACAGATGTTTTTTTGGCCAGAGTACTAGAGTCTGTAACTAGACTATTTCATCATCAGGAGCTAATCAGACTGATTCCACAGAGAGGAAATGAGAGGCAAAGCAGCTAATTCTAGAAGAAAATTGAGCCCGAGAAAAAAGAAATGCAGAGAAATTAAATACCCTTGGATATATGTTGAACCAGTATATCATCTTCGAGTGACCAGCTGAGCAAAAGGCCTGGTCTCTGAGACAATTATGCGACAGCAATCCCAATCTAAGATATAAAGAGAGATTTGACTTTTAATCCTACTCTGATTGTAAGCTACTGTCTCTGCCCAGGTCCTCAATCAAAGCATCCACTTATGCTGAACTATATCAAAAAAGTTATGCTTTCTGGAACTGCTTAAAATGAATCCTCCCTCACATACAAGTGTTCTTGTCAAAAAATGCAAGTTGCCAGAGAGAAGAAACACAAAGGAATGAGGACGCAGTCTGCCAACTATTTGGGACATTGTTTTGCTTGAACCAGTTTGCCTAGCATGGATGCACAGATTTTCTTTTGTAGGGTACAGGCCTTTATCTGGAGAGACCTGTTCGAGACCCCTTGCTGCCCTGGAGTCTTTTTGGCCACCAGTGTACCTATCATGGGTAAAGTGTTTTGCTTGATATAGTGTGCCTATTATGGGGACAGTGTTTTGCTTGAACCAGTGAGCCTTGCATGGGGACAGTGTTTTGATTGAACCAGTGTGCCTAGCGTGGTGCACAAATTTTCTAATCCTGGAGACAGGCATTCATCTGGAGAGACCTCTTCGTGTGCTCCCTTGTCCTTTTCACGAATGTTTTATCGACCGCAGTCCTAGACACCATTTCTAGGCTATTTCATGGCCAGGATATAATCAGACTGCTTCCACAGAGAAGAATTGAGAGGCAAATCAGCTGACTCTAGAGGAAAATTCAGCCCGAAACAAAAGAGAGCAAGAAAAATGAAATGCCCTGGGATATAAGTTGAACCTGTGAGACATCTTTGCGTGTCCTGCTGAGCAAAAGATTTGGTTTTTGAGACAATTATGCAACAGTAAGCCCATTCCAAAAGCCAAAGAACAGTGTGACTTCTAATCTTAATCTGATTGTATGCCTCTGGTTCTACCCAGTTCTTCATTCAAAGCATCCATTTGCACGGATATTAGAAATCTAGAAATCCTAGAGCTAACGTTTGTGTGACTTCTAATCCTACTCTGATTGTATGCTACTGGCTCTGCCCTGTTCCTCAATCAAAGCATCTACTATACTGACCTATATACAGAATCTTATGTCTTCTTAACGGTTTACTATGAATCCACCTTCACGTACAAGTGTTCTTGTCAAAGAGTTCAAGTAGCCAGTGTGGGAAGAAACACAATGGATAGTGGAAGCACTCTGCCAAGGACTTGGGGACTCTGTTTGGCTTAAACAAGTGTGGCTAACATGGGACTGTGTTTTTCTTGAACAAGTGTGCCTAATATGATGCATGATTTTCTTCTCCAGGGGACAGGCCTTTATCTGGAGAGACCTGTTTGAGATCCCTTGCTGTCCTAGACTCTTTTTGGCCACCGTCCTAGATGCTTTCCTTTGTTATTTTATGGCCAGGAGATAATAAGATTGCATCAACAGAGAGGTATTGAAAGGCAAAGAAGTTAGTTTTAGATATAAATAGCACGGTATGAATTACAGGCAGAAAAATTAACAGCCTTTGGCAACAAGTCTAACCTGTTGTTCATCTCTGAGTGTGCCACTGTCCAATAGGCCTGGTCTATAAGACAATTATGATAAGGCTACCCCATTTCCAAAGCCAAGAGCAGTGTGACTTTTAATTCTACTCAACCATGAAGACGAATTGAGATGCACATCAGCTAATTTCTTTTTTAGCAAGAAATAAATGCCAGAATAAAAGGAGATGCACCAAAATAATGTAAATTATATATCTAGTAACCATCGCCCCAAAATTCCTGTAAATGAGACACTCAGCCACTGACATTAATGTGAAATCATATGGTAATTTTTGCCACAGTCCTCTAGGGTCTCACTGTCTTATCACAGCAGAGTACTTACTCAACCATTGAGCCTCAGAGACCGTTGCTTTTTTCCACACTAATAAGCTTTCATACTTAAAACTTTTCCTGGGTTTATATGTTTTAAAATTTATAAGCAGCTAGTAATGCAAGCAATAAAGGAGCACATTCTTAACCTTCTCATACCTTCTTTGAAGTCAATTCCCTTGCTCGTACCTGGTGGTCTATGCAGATATTACCTATTCCTTCAAGATGGCCTTTAAGAAGAGTCCTGATCTGTTCGGTTGGAGCCAGAATGTCCCTTGTGTAGGTCCTGACATGTCACGTTGGAGACTAGATTCCTTTGGAAACAGGTTCTTCTGTTTGTTCTCTTGTGAGGGTGTGGCTTAATCGTTCCCAGAGATTCCATTTGCTCTATTCATTTCTATTAAACATTAAAATGAAGCATAACTGCCTGAACTTCTTTACATAGTTTACCTAATAAAATTACCTCAAGTTACCCAAATTTATCTCTTAAAGGTTTATAGTATAATTTAACTGAGTATGATACAATTTCTTTAATAAAACTTGTTGATGTGTTAATTTTAGGAATTGAATGTTATGAATTTCATGAATTAATTTCGATATCATTTTTATAGAGTTAATTAAGATATCTTAACAATCCTCATACTCTAACATTTATGGGTCATTTTTTCCCCTCCACATTTTCCCAACACTTTCTATTTCCACTATTTTGTAGACTCATATTACTGTGAAGTGATACTACATTCTGTTTTTGCAATCTCTAAGAAACTACATTTAGTTTATTAATATATATAAAAATCACAATATGTCATCTTCTAGATATGTCCTTTTTTAATGTTTTAATGGGATATTTGCTTGTTAAATTTGCATAGAGTTCTTTGAATATATTTTTTTTCTGTTTTTTCGAGCCACACCCATTTGATGCTCAGGAATTACTCCTAGCTATGTGCTCAGAAGTCGCTCCTGGCTTGGGGGGCCATATGGAATGCCGGGGGATCTAACCGTGGTCCTTCCTTGGCTAGCGCTTGCAAGGCAGACACCTTATCTTTATTGCTACCTCACCGGCCCCCTTTGAATATTTTTATATGAAAATTTTCTTTCAGATATGATATGAAATTATCTTCCAATTGAGAGGTTGTCTTTTTTGTTTTAGTCGTACTTTATTTTACTCTGCATAAGTATTTTAATTTCATATAGGCCCAATTTTTCATTTTATTTTATTTTGTTCACCAATTCATTGACACACAAATCCAAACACATCTGTCAAATGACATATTTTAAGATAAATGTATTTTTGGCATGGATATGTAATTTCTCTCTCATCTCAAGTTCAGGATTTCTACTAAAAATTCTGATGAAATATAATACAGGTGTTTTTGTAAATAGATTTGCTAACTGACATAGATAAAGATTAATAGATCACATTATGACATCTTTACTATTTTTCTGGCTATTACTTATGTTTGTCTTACTGTGTATATAACATAATAGACACCTATCAATGTAAAAGTATTTCAACTTTTGGAGAAATCCACAGTTATCTAGCTCATATTCTTCTGGACACATCAGGGTATCATAAAAAATTATTGATATCCATTAAATATGAAATCACTCAGATTAAAATTTACTGAAAATACTGACTCAGAAATTTAAAAAGCTTAAGTATAGAATCATAATTTTTATATTTTAAAAATTATAATTCAAATATCTTTTACTGTATTATGTAGTTTTGGATTTAGATTCATTAGCGGCATTTTTATTATGTTTTTATACTTAAATAAAAAAGAAATACTCCTGTTAAAATTACAAGGAATGGGGACTCTGAAGATATTACAGGGTCTCTTAGAATATGTAAACAAATTATTTTCTGGCATCACAGGACTTTTGAGCATTGCCTGGTATGTCTCTGGTAGTTCTAGCCACATTAGAGCTTGTTCTGCACTGTTTCTATGTCTCTAGCATTGAACCAATGGTACATTTGACCTAATAATTTCAGGTATATTGCCAAGGCTTTCTGACAAACACAGAAAATAGAACAAAATAAATATCAGGAAAAATGAGAAAGGTTTAGGAAACTATTGATAAAATATTCTATTATTGTTTATATATTCTAATTGAATATATATAGTATTCTAAAAAGTTATAAGCATATTGAGAATAATTTATTAACTATAGAATACTTAGGTGAAAATATACAAAATGTTTTCTTCCTATAAATTTCTCTTAAACATGTGTTAATTTTTTTTAGCTATAGTGGATATTTATGTATAGATATCTCTATATAGTGGATATCTTGACTAACATGGTTAAATTTCATGCACCAGATGTACCACACATATCACTATTATAGACCTAAATGTGTGGCCCCAGACACTACTAGACGGTGTGACCCTAGATATCTACAAACACTGCTGAGATGACTGGTAACACAGCAGTGCCCAGATAACACTGCATCCTCATACCAAATGGGCCACAAATCACTAAGATGGGTTCTTTGGCTTCCTAAACACAGCTTGGAACAGCCTACCATTTTTGAAGCTTTATATTATTGATTACCATTTCCCCTGCACATAAAAAATCATATTGATGCCTTAATCACAATAGGAAGAAATGTGTTCATTGTGAGGCTATTTTTATTTCAGTTCATATTATTTTCTCAAAATTTAAAATATATAAATATGGTGTCAAAATAAAAACAGTTCATATTTCCCCATTAGATTCTTTATATAAACTTAACAGATTTTTGAGCAATAAAAACAGAAGATTATTTACTGAACTTCTATTATTTGCTTTCTGTGAGCTAAAAATCTACATATTTCTATATTTTATATATGTATCAGCTGACATTTAGCCAGTTGCTATTTAAAGGTCACCATTTTCATGTTCTTAAACTGTAAACTTTTCTAAAATCTGTGAAAGAAATCAATGTTTAGCCAATTGACAGATTCAATTAGTAAATACTTATAAATCGAAAACAATTATTACTCAAGGAAATTATACAAATCTTAATGAAGTATTATTACAAAGTAACTCTGTTGGCCAAGAAAGACAGATTTCAACTTCCTTAGTTTTATACAATCTCAGATCATGAATTATAACAATGTTTCTTTACCACCAAAATTCTCAAGATAAAATTCTTAAAACAACTGCTTACTCCACAAAAAGACAAAAACATAAATTGTATCCTTGCTGGCAAGCAAATAAATTTGGAAACGGACATTATTCAACTAGGAATTTTTTGTCCAGAAACAGTTTCTGCTGCTAGTGGGAAGACTCTGGCTAAGGTCAAACAGTATGATTGACTCTAGTGAAGTAATCTAAGTCTAAGTGTCATTTTTCTCATAAATGAGAGTTGGTTCTTTGTCCCCTTAATGTTTTTATTAGAAGAACTAACTTCTCTTGTTCATATTTACCCCCCCCAAAAGCATTTTATTTGCTTTTTAAATAAGTCTAATACCTTCTATTTTATTATTTTATTTTATTGAAACTTTAGGAATAGGATTGTCTTTTAATTTAAAGATGATCACATAGGACAACATATAGAATCATTCCATCTTCCCAATTAAACCAATTAAACACTGACCTTCATTGACCTCAAAAGTTTCTTCCCAACAAAAAAGTTGACTTAGAAAGAAAACCTTGGATCGATGTGGTGGTGTGGCACTCTCCTGGGCCGGGCCTGAGACTCGCCACAGGAGGGATGGACATTCCTTGCGAATGGGACAAATCTTCTCGCTCTGCCAGCGTGCCCCTCGCTTCTCCCCGCACCGGGTGTGTCGTGGGTGGGCGCAGGGGTGCGGAATCCGGCCGGACCCAGCTCTCTTCAGTGAGGGCCGGCATCCCTCTGACGCAGCAGACATCCCTCGCGTGGTGGTCTTCTCGAGCGGAGGAGTTAGGGGGCTGCCCGGCATTGCGCCGTTGCCGCGCTTCCACCCGGTCTCCGGTGGTGCCCCTGGAGCGCTCAGGGTCGTCCGTCAGGTGCCCGAGGCCGAGCTGGTGGCGTCGCTTCCCGTGCCCTGGCGCTGTGCTTTCCCGTGTGGAGCTGGGCTTTCCTCACGGACCTACCCGTGCAACGGCGGGCGTTTGGTGGTAGTTTTCCCCCGAGGACCGCTCGGGGAGGGGGGGGGGGTCCGAGGCGGTCGAGCGTTGGCGATGATGGGGGTGTTGGGCCGTCGTCCTGCAGCGGCCGGCCCCGGGCGCGTGCCCGCACGCAGCCAGCATAGTCCCAGTGGTGGGTGCCGTTGTGTCGGCGGTTTCCCCTCGGGGCGACCAGGGCCTCTTAAAGATAGGCCTCCCCGAGCCCGTCGTTGCTTCCCCCCTTCTCCTCGTTGGGGGGAGAACCGGCCCCTCGTCCTGGCGGGCAGGGGCCCCTGGCCGAGCTGCCGTGGTGGGGGGACGGCGGGTCCTTAGTTTAAAATTTTTTTTTAAATAAAGAAAGAAAAAAAAAAAAAGAAAGCAAACCTTTGGAAAATTGGCCTGTAGTGTTCTTTCCTGAATCAATAACTAAATCCCCTTAGGTTCTTGACAGAACCTCACTTTAAGTTCTAGTGGGGGTGTTAAACAGCATTGCATCCCTAGGGAGATAAATGGAATCTTGTGCTCTGTTGTTTTTCAGTTGTATTATGCACATGTGGGGACTCTCTTCCTAGTTCCTGGTCTAATTTAAGTAGGGCTCCTCTATATTAATTGTCAGACTTCTTTTTAATTTCAAGTAGAAAAAATATGACACTGTTTTAGGGGTTAGGAGATATTTAGGGTCTTTACCCTAATCTTTGCTCAGCATTGTTCCTGAAGGGAATCTGGGAACTATATACTGTACAGATGATTGAATGGGAAGTGGCTCTTTGCAAGGCAAGCGCCTGAACCTCTCCAGCCCTCTCACTCTCCAATTATCTTCTTTCGAATGTGTAAATTGTCAAGCTTGTAAGGTCAAGTCACCCACATTTACTACCATTTGTTTTCCTTCCTATTCTGTTATCACTATTGTTATTGTTTGGGGCCATATCTGGCAGTGTTGGTTCTGAATTCAGGACTGTCCTGGTTCCGAATACAGGGCCCATTCCTGGCAGTGCTCAGTGGATCATATGGGTTGCCAGGGATCTAACCCAAATATGTCACTTGCAAGACAAGCACCTTACCTGCTGTAGTGTATTGCTGGCCCCAATAATCATTTATGTTTTATTAAATTAATTCTAATTTAAGTAAGTAGATTTAGTATATTACTGATACCCTCAATAATATTTGTTTATTCAACATGTACACTTGCAAACTTTTGTGTTAAATTTTCTGTGCTGCTAGAGGAGAAAATCAGCAAAGACTTTGTGGCTTAATTTACATACCAGTGTAATATCTGATTTTTAAATGTGATTTTTAATTTTTCTTTTCTTTCTTTCTTTCTCTTTCTTTTTCCTTCCTTCCTTCCTTCCTTTTCCTTCCTTCCTTCCTTCCTTCCTTCCTTCCTTTCTTCCTTTCTCTCTCTCTCTTTCTCTCTCTTTCTTTCTTTCTTTCTTTCTTTCTTTCTTTCTTTCTTTCTTTCTTTCTTTCTTTCTTTCTTTCTTTCTTTCTTTCTCTCTTTCTTTCTTTCTCTCTCTTTCTCTCTTTCTTTCTTTCTCTCTCTCTTTCTTTCTCTCTCTCTCTCTCTCTTTCTTTCTTTCTTTCTTTCTTTCTTTCTTTCTTTCTTTCTCTCTCTCTCTCTCTCTCTCTCTTTCTTTCTTTCTTTCTTTCTTTCTTTCTTTCTTTCTTTCTTTCTTTCTTTCTTTCTTTCTCTCTGTCTCTCTCTCTCTCTTTCTTTCTTTCTTTCTTTCTTTCTTTCTTTCTTTCTTTCTTTCTTTCTTTCTTTCTTTCTTTCTTTCTTTCTTTCTTTCTTTCTTTCTTTCTTTCTTTCTTTCTTTCTTTCTTTCCTTTCTTTCTCTCTTTCTCTCTTTCTTTCTTTCTTTTCTATTTTTTATTTTTTTTTTGGTTTTTGGGTCACACCTGGAAGCGCTCAGGGGTTACTCCTGGCTCTGTGCTCAGAAATCGCTCCTGGCAAGCTCAGGGAACCATATAGGATGCCGAATCACCGTCTTTCTGCATGAAAGGCAAACACCTTACCACCATGCTCTCTCTCCAGCCCCTTAATTTTTCTTTTTAAGGTTAGCCTTACGCCTACATTTTGTTTTTCATTTTCATTTGCAAATAGAACCAGAACAGTACTTACCAATGCAAAATATGGTAGTTATGTAATATCCAGTGTGTGGTCAGAAGCATTTTTCTTCTTTTTAAATATATTTCCTGAGCATATTAAAAATTCTTTTGAACATGTAAGATTGAGCACATGGATTTCTTTCCGTTGTTTGCTAAAATTCTAGTAAATGTAAATAGAGGTTTAAAAGGCATTAAATGTCATGGACAAACAACAGAAGTGACAAAGAAGTAATGACATTTTGAGACTGTAAAACAAAAATAGTAAGTTACATGCACAGAAAAATACAGATTTCAATGTCCCTTTCTTTTTCACTTTTCCTCTTTAGAATTTATTATTTAGTTTTGGCTAGTAACTGAGTCTAGCCAAGTCTACCCGAAGCACAATATTTTGTCTCTAGAAAGTGGAGCATTGATTACTGTGTTCAGAATCTGAACCGTTCTCTATTCCAATGATGATCCAATGTGTAAAAATTCCATAGAAATATTAGTTTCAATATTATTTTCCAGGGTTTTATAAGTATTTCAATAAATCCACAATTCTTTTTTCCCAATTGATATCATATTCAGAGTCAAAAGTTTGGGAATAATTTAAGTTCATTTCTATTTAGTCAGGAAATCTAGAATGCTCTTTTTTATAATTTAAAATTTGTGCTAATTTAAAATTATTATTATTATAATTACTAATTTAAAAGTTGTCAAAATTATTAATATAAAATTTTCTCCCAATGTTTAAATAAAATGATTTACTTTGACAAAATATGATTCAAAGAATTGGAATATATACTATATATATATATATATATATATATATATATATATAGTCTCAACCAATTAAATATGAGCAAAGCTGATATGTAGAATGATAGAATTCACAAAGGGGATTATTATTTTACCTTTTCTTGTTTCTATTCTGTGAAATAAATTTATCAATTGTAGTGATTTTAAGTTATTTATTTATATACCATAATTATTTAAGGAATAGGAGCTGGAAATACATATTAATAATTATTTTCTAATGTATTATTATAAATAAAATTATTTTAATTTCTATTATTTTGTCTATTATATTTTATTATGGAATGAATTTGTCTTTTACCAATATATGTATTTATCTGATTCTTCAGAGTATCTGTAATTAGAGATAGGGTCCTTAAAGAAGTAATTAAACTTAAGATCATTAGAGTGAATCTTGGTAGAATTGATATAAACATGAGGAAAGAAAGAGACACCAAAGTACATCTCTTTAATTCTCTTTTGGTTTCTTTTCCAGCCCTTCCTTCTTTCTTTGTTTCTTTTCCATTTAACATGTCAAGAAAATTCAACAAAATGACTTAATAAGAATCATCATTAGAAATATAATCTGCAGTCTTGATTTAAAAGTCCAATATTGAGTATCATAAAAAAGTTACTATCTGTTATTTATGCCAACCAGATCTGAATAATATATAATTTGAACCTAAAATCTAAAATCTGAAAGTGGAGGTATGGTGATTCAATTTAATTGTAGAATGCATGCCTTATATCTATGAGCTTCTGGATTCAATCCATGACACTGCAAAAGCCCACAAAGAGTAAATAATATACTATTAATATTAAGTAACTTGCATACCACACTGTAAAATTAACTTGTTAGACTAATAGATGGTTTAGCAATCAAGTTCTAGAAAAATATACTAATTGGAAAAATAATTGTTTTTGTTAATGGTATAGCAAATAATTTGCTAATAATATGTGTATGTAACTCTACACCTATTCTTTGTGTAATCTTATCTACTAGAAAGACCCTCCCATTTCTGGGAGGGGTCTTAGGAAGGTTAGATAAGGCCTTGGACCCGAAGGGCAAGGAGATTTTGCCTGGATGGGGAAGTAGCAGGAGGAGACATGGCTGAAAGAAGTTAAGATGCAGGGTAAGCTAAGACTATGATTAAATAGGTTTACGATTATAGGACACACATGTTGGCCAGGGCCTGAATAAAGCTGATATTTTCTGGAGCCTGCTTGTGAGTGAGATTTCTGCCCTCTGTCCTCCTGATCCTGATGACCCGCCAGTTGGAGAAGGTGGAACCATGTGGCCTCGGAGGGCAGAAAAAGGTCCATCCACCCATTCACCATCCAAGCCCATCCTAAGGGCCTTCTTAATTAATTTAAACATGTGTATACTATATCTGTAGCTCCAAGTAAACAGGGTAAACCTCTGATTTCCCCCCCAAAAATTTTGTTTATTTTGATTTCTTTGGTTTCTATATAAGTTACCATTATATGCATTGTATTTGAAGTCCTTTTCTGTTTTAATTTCTTTTGTGAATTGTTTTTGCTTTGTTTGTCTTTTTTATTATATTATTATTACATTTTATAGGGAGTTATACATATTTATAATCATATAATTTAGTGTATTTGTTAAGATGCAATATTCACAATAATTATGCTATTTGATATTTGAACTTCTCATATCTGTGTTAAGATTTATTCATTTTGATTTTAATCTGTCATAAATTTCAATTTTGTAGGATTTAATGTGTTTTTATTGGAAGTCATCATAGCTCTAATTTTATCATTATTTTAGTCTTTTGAGTCTTTTCTTTCACCATCAGACATAGAATGTCAACATTTTTATTACCTCACCTTACCATCTTCCCTCATGACCAGAATTATTACTAACCTGAACATTAAGACCATTGTCCAATATATTTACTCAGTCATAGTCAAAGCATTAGCAAAGTTTTAGCATAAGTTTTCTCTAAGAATAGCTTTTGTTCTTTATAGCATTAGCATAACCTCCAGTTACTCAGCTTTCTATGCTAAAATCTCCAGAATCTAGTGTCTGTTAATGTCATCAAAATAAAGGAGATAAAGGTATTTTCCCCATTTCTATGAAGAACTTAATGGATTTCCAGAGGTAAGACCTACTGCAAAATACTGGATAATTCCCATTTTTTCCTGAAATGTATGTTTGAAATACATTATCTTATTATGACTATATTTGGGATTTTTACTCCATATTTCAATAAATCGAAATTTTCACCACCTGTAATCATAATTCATAGGTGTAGATTAACAAGTATCCTTTAATGATAAGGATAATTAATTTATACTATTCAAAATTCAAGTGGCTCTATTATAGGACTGGGATAATTATTATAATATTTAAAGAATCATAAACTTTATTGATTAAACAAATTCTAAAGATAAAAGCATGTACTACATGACCTTAAGTTTCCTTTAAAATTATAGAGATCAACAATGTATGATACTGCACTAGAGATAAATTCATAGAATTGGTAGCCAGAAATAAATGATCAGATATGTATGCCAAATGAGGTAGGTGTATGGATTGGAAAAGGAAATGGTGTTAGGAAAACTGGATAATCACCTGCAAAAACATGAAAGAAAAACAGATGAAAGAGAAAAATAGAAAGAAAGGAAAAATATAAAAGAGAGGAAATGAAAGATATATAGAGATTAGAAAATAAAACTTAAGTGAGAAGGAAATGAAGAAAAAATAGAAGAAAAGGAAAAAAGACAGAAGGGTAAAAAAGAAATAAGGAAGAGAGAAGTAGTGGGAAGAAAAAGAAAAACAGAAGGAAAAAATAACAAATGGAAGGAAGGAAAGAAGGGAGAGGAGGTAGGAAGGAAGGAAGGAAAAAAGAGGTGAACCTATATCAAAATAAAAATGTTTTTCACAGCAAAATAGTGTTTTGTTTTGTTTTTTTTTTGGTTTTTGGGCCACACCCGGTAATGCTCAGGGGTTACTCCGCAAAATAGTGTTTTAAAATAAAAATAATCTACATTAAAATAAAGAAACAGTATAATATATGGTGGAAATATTTGCAAAACACACATTTTATAGAAAGGTAATATCTAATCTATATAAAGTAATCTCTAAATTCAACAACAATTACAAATAATATCAAGATAACACCAAATTATAGGGATGGCAATTAGCAGACACTTCCTTATAGAAGACATTGGAATCACAGTGAGGCTATAAAATGCTTATCACTTATCAAGAAAATTAGAATACAGTGACAACAAAATATCAACTTACATCAGAAGGCCTATAATATAATGACAGAACATTACTATCAGAGTCAACAGGAATGTGGGAAGGGATATCATTTACTGGAGGTGGGTTGCCATCTAATTTAGCTCCTAAGAAAATAGCTTGAAAGTTTATTAATAAATTAAAAATATAATTACAATATAGAGAAATTCTAAAACTTTACATATATATCAAGAGGATAAAATTGTTTACTTACAGGGCTGGAGAGATAGCATGGAGTTAAGGTGCTTGCCTTGCGTGCAGAAGATCTGTGGTTCGAATCCCGGCATCACAGATGGTCCCCTGAGCCTACCAGGAGCGATTTCTGAGCAGAGAGCCAGTAGTAACCCCTGAGCGCTGCCGGGTGTGACTAAAAAAAAAAAAAAAAAAAAAAAAGAAATGTTTACTCACAAACATATGTACAAATTTATGTTCATTGCAAGTCTCTGTTCAATAGCAAATTGGGAAGACTATTCAAAATTCCAAAGAGATAAATGTATAAAGAAGTTGTGGTAAGAATGTTTCTTATTTTTGAGAAAGGATAAAATTAAATCTTTTCTTACATATAGATGGAAAAATAAGGTGACACATTAAATAAAAGTGTTTGAGGGAAAAAATTACGCTATCAGCTGGAATACAGAATAATGAAGTGAAGGCATTATTGTCTGTAATGGTAACAAACCCTTGAACTTTGACAACGTAACTGAGATTGCCAAGCTGTGGAGCCAGATATCTTGAAGAGGCAGAAGACTTAGAATAGCAGTGTTAAAACACAGTGTGGTGGAGATTTCTTTCGTTTTGATAAAATGAAATACACTTTGTAAACCAAATGTATAAACATTAACACTATTGTATCATTATATTTTGTAGAATTTTAAATATTTTATAAGCCTTAAAATATTTGCATATTTTATTACTATTCCTTTAACATTTAGAGGATATACAAACTGCCTCCTGGACTCTGTTATATATTCTTGATTATGTCTTTTGAAGCACCTATTTTACTTTTATATTTTTTAAATTTTTTTAAATTTTTAAATGATTGTGAGTTAAAAGTTATTCATAGTTGGGGCTGGCGAGGTGGCGCTAGATGTAAGGTGTGTCTGCCTTGCAAGCGCTAGCCAAGGAAAGATCGTGACTGCAATTCAATCCTCCAGCGTCCCATATGGTCCCTCAAGCCAGGGGCAATTTCTGAGCACTTAGCCAGGAGTAACCCCTGAGCATCAAATGGGTGTGGCCTGAAAAACCAAAAAAAAAATAGTTATTCATAGTTTGGTTGTAGATATACAGTTTTTCAGGAGGAATCGCACCACCAGTTTCAACTACCTTCCACCATTATTTATAGAGTCCATACCATGCTACTATATGTGGCCCCAACATGTCCTTATCACAGGCACCATTCTACATTTGTTTGTTAAAAGTTTGAGTCTCATAATTTCCTTGTGGATATTTTTGATTTGAATATATAGTTGTGTCCCTTTTTAACAATACCAATGCAGCTGAGACCCCTTAGTCCTTTTCCCTTGTCATTTTTATATGTGCCTTTCTCCTCTCAAATTAATATCATTCCTTCTCCCCATTATATTCTGGGACAAGAGTTTTCTCAACAACCCCTAATTCAGACATTTTTTTCTTCATAAAGTTGTCCTAAATATCACATATAATTCATATCATAATATTTATCCTTATTTTTATTTACTTATTTAACATAGTGTCTTTCAGTTATATACATGTTGCAGTGAATTAAATGATTGCAGTATTTTTTACAGCCATGTCGTTTTCTGTTGTGTATATGCACCACATCTTCATGATTCACTAATATGTTTTTGGACATCTAGGTTGATTTCACCTCTTATTTATTGCATTTTACTATGTTTTATATCAATTTTATGTAAAATAAGCTGATTACAAATTTTAATAAATTTTAAAACAAGGATTTATAATTATGGGTTAAATATTTTGAATCTATTATCACTCATATTTATATTATTTTAAGTTCATCTCATTTCATCTCTTATTTTTGTTTTCTTTTCCATTTTAAATATATATATTTCATCATGATAGCAATAATCCGAGAATAGTAATTTCAGGTAACATTTCAAAGTAAATTTTCTTAATTATTTATAGTTCTTTCAAAGAGTCTAAAAGATAGAAGTGCTTTCAACTTTTAGAAAAATAATTGATAAATCAAAAGGAGTAAATATTAATATTGATTTATTTTCATTAAGAATTTATTGCAAACATATTTATATACTCAGGGTCAAGAATCGGTCTCAAAGATAGAAAAAAATGCTTGCATTCATGACACTAGGTGTTATCTCTAGCAAAATTACCAGAATTCAATGCAGAATATCTCTTGAACTTACTTTTTTGCTAAAAATATAATGACAACAAAATATTCACTATCATTATATTATAAAAACAGCATTAAAAATAACAATATGCCACAGATAAAGTGATGGCAAATGCAAATTACCTCTATTTAAAGCATACATAATAGAGCAATATATACAATAAAATTTGTAGCTTGCAATACGTCAAAAGTAAATTAACATACAGGAATATCTGGACTTCTGAAATAGCTTATCTTAGAAATTGAAATGATTCAAGATTTACCAATGCCTTTTATAGTGGCCTTGATCCAGAAAGCTTTGCATATATAAGTGTAATTTTGTGTATCTGATGACACAGATGTGTAGAATAACATCACAAATATGTGGTAGCTCAATAATCCAATTCTATATTTGTATTACAGTGCAAGCCTATGCTTGCTCCTTTCTGTCTACTATTTTTCTATTTGTGACTTGTTATTTTTATTGAAAAGAGGTTGTTTTAGTATTTTATTTGCATAGTAATTTACTTATGTGAAGAATATATGGTGTAGTTGATATGTATTAATATTTAAATTTACATATAATTGTTAATTTCAGTTCCATTTTATTATCTACTAGGTATGTTAAGTATTAGATAATTCATAATTATTTAGATAGAAAACATGTATTCAAGAACTATGTAGGAATTGATCACAAATGTAGACTAAAATTCTTGTTTATTCAATTAGAGTCAGAGTATAGTTTTCTACCGTATTTCAGTTGTAGGGACTAATGATATTGGACAGTGGGAAAGGTGCTTGTCTTGGACAAGACTGACATGTGTCAATTCAATTCTGGGCACCCCATTTATTTCCCAGGAACCTCCAGAAGTGATTTTGAGCAAAGCCAGGAGTCAGAAATTATTACTACTTGCTGTACCCAAACTGTCCCCCAGTGACACGCGCAAATGACTTACACTTCAGTTGCTTTTGGATTATTCAGTGTAGCCAGATCCTTCAGAGATAGCTGGGACACCTTTGAGATGGCGACTCTGGCAGGGCAGACTCTCACATCCCAATGGGAGCCTCTAAAAGGAGGCATCCTGTAGGCCTAGCACCAGCTCCACTGGGTGAGTGGGAGATGAAAGCCCATTACATCAACACCTGGCATGTCACAATGGAGCCCCTCATACAACCTGTCCCATAGGTCACCTTCATTTTAGTCACATAGGTCATGGCTCACCAGCCATTTAGGTTACATCTCAGACTTGACTGCTGAACATATATATGCCTGACCAAGAAGGCTCTTCCCTTCTCTTTGTTCAAGTTTCCTTCGAAGGTACTTCCTATTGTGCAACTGTTTAGATACACCTTTCCCCCTGATAAAGTTATTTGTCTCAGTGACATCTCTCCGAAGGCATTTCTCTGTTCACCTCCCTTCCTGCTTTCCACCCTACCCTTTGCCAACCTTAGCGAGGTCATGAACTTGCTCAGGATCTAAACCACCGGCTTTATCATTACAACTAAGATGTAAAAAAGAGGCTAAAAGTATAGAACAATATATGCAAAACTTTAATAACATTTATAAGTTTTTGTTTTTGGGCCACACCCGGTGATGCTCAGGGGTTACTCCTGGCTATGCATTCAGAAATCGCTCCTGGTTTGGGGGGCCAAAAACGAACCTTCCTAGGCTAGCATGCAGAAGGCAGAAGCCTTTGCCCTGCACCACTGTTCAGACCCTAAGGACATTTATTAGTTAAAATCTTTTTGAGTGTTACTTGTTTAAAAATAGTATTTTGGTGTGTGTTGAGATTTATTGAGTTCTTGTTAGAGAGAAGTCACCAACCTTTAAACAGTTAAGTTCAGGGCTTTCTTTTGTATTTTGATGCCACTGCAACTCTCTAAGGGTCAACCAGAGTAAATAAAAATCCATGAAGACAAAGCTATATCTAAATAGAAATTAATATGTAACTGTGTTTAATGAGACAAGGTCTATCTAGACACTGGAAAGAGATGCTAACCTAGAGTACTATCTATTAACATTAAAGATACATGTAGTGTGCCCTGGTAAGAAGAAAAAAAACCTTTGGGTCACAAAATAATAGTAGTTTAATAATTTCTATGGGTGTTCATTTTTTTTTGCTTTTTTGTTTTTAATGACCTCCATCAGTTGCTAACACAAAACATAAGCATAGTTATAGTTTAAAAAATGTCT